>NC_137877.1:18254218-18406718 GCF_963924005.1 Protomyctophum bolini | reverse complement strand
ACACACAAATACATATAGAACATGCACTCGTAGACATAAATCTTCATCGTGAACACTTTAGCGTACACCAGTGGTGGAAAAGTCACGACTTCTACAATCTAATCTTCTCCTTCTAAAATAGGTTTTTTTCAATACTGCAATGTAGAAATACTGTTTCCAAGTAAAAGTCTTTAATTAAAAATGCACTTGAGTAAAAGTACAAAAGTATTGGCATGGAAATGTACTTAAAGTACCTAAAGTAAAAGTGCTCATTGTGCATAATGTCCCATTTCAAGTTTAAAAAATGTATACAAAGCTTTGGAAAATATCAGATCTACAGTGTGTCACATTGTAAGCTTGTAGATCGGCCGCAATGAAGTGGTTAATATGTTCTGTAATAATAATCAAAATCTACAAAGTATCTGGTAAGTGGTAACTAAAGTTTTAAAATAAATCCAGCGGAGTAAAAGCACAATATTAGTAGAAGGGATGTAGCTCTGGTCCATGAGTAAGGCTATGGACCAGAGCTACATCCCTACCTGCTTTCTCTGCACCATTTAAGGCCGTTTCCAAATGTTAAAATGTAAAAGACCAATATTATTATGAAGAAAACAAGATGGTAAGACAGCTAAAACAAATAGAATAAAGTTTACCTTCAGAAAAAGCGTGACGTCACGTCAACACCACTAGGTCTGGAAAGGGGGCGTGAAAGGGGGTGGGGAAGGGCTGTGAGATAGGCCTATATGCACAATGCAACAACTACAGGTTTGTTCTGCAGTTGTTCTTTTATGCGTCAGTGGCCAACTGAATGAGTCGGGTATAACCTCAAAAACTGTAACATATTCAAAAGTAACAAAAGTGGAAGTGCAGAGCCTCAAGCTCCAGTCCCGATCTTGTAGATCTGCTATGATTGATGCTGTTGCACGTGAAGCTGTAGGTTGATGCTGTTGCACAGATAGCTGTAGGTTGATGCTGTTGCACAGATAGCTGTAGGTTGATGCTGTTGCACAGATAGCTGTAGGTTGATGCTGTTGCACGTGAAGCTGTAGGTTGATGCTGTTGCACAGATAGCTGTAGGTTGATGCTGTTGCACGTGAAGCTGTATGTTGATGCTGTTGCACGTGAAGCTGTCGGCTGTCCCAAAGCAACAGTATAACACACAGCATCTCCGTTTGTCAGAAAGCTCTCATCTCCGTATTTCGTCTTTGTTTCTCCGGTTGTACAATTCACTGCCCTGCTTCGTCATGCTATGAATGAATGAATAGTTTATTTCGGTGCTGTACATTTTACATGGTAATTTGCATCATTTGCATTTAAGCATACGTGTATGTATATTTAAGAGGTGGCACCGAAAAGGTCTAGGCTGAAGCCGAAGCTTATTTTGCCTTGCCTATCTAGTGTCACACAGTAGTTGTAACAATCTACCGATCTATAGGCTACAGAGCTGTCGATTTGCAATTTGCGATTTTATTTCTCAGTGCGAAAGTGAGTCTTTTACTGTTTACTGCAACAATGTGAAACCCTAGAGTGTAAACTGAACCCTGGCTGCAATGCTGAGAAAAGTTTAACTTTCTCATGCTGTGTTTGTGTGTGTGTGTGTGTGTGTGTGTGTGTGTGTGTGTGTGTGTGTGTGTAATGATGATGTATTATAAGAGTGTGTCAGGTCGCAGATGACGGACGACTCCACCCTGCGTTCTCAGCTGTCCTATACTATACTGTACACCAGTGGTTCCCAAACATTTTCATGTCAAGGACCCCTAAATGGACATTTATTAGCCCGCGGACCCCCATTTGAAGAGATATGCCAGCTGATTCTCAACCTGTTTAATTTCAAGAACCCTGCAGTTTGACATGAATTTTACTACGCCCGCACACACACACACACACACACACACACACACTCACTCACATTATCTCTCTCTCCCTCATTTGGAGATGATATATTCTCTTTTTTTCGTTTAATGTGGGCCAAATGTTGAAGATGATCTGTTTTGTGCGTGTGTGCGTGTGTGTGCGGTGCCTCTGTGCGTGCATGCAAACCCTCAGATGTAGCGGTGTATAGCGGCATGTTAATTTGCCCGCAGCGCTCCACACACGCATATGGACATCATCGTTTCACCATTCATGTATTCTAATTGCTCTCCACCTGCTATGATAATCAGGACTTAAAAAATGGGCAAATCTCCATTTTCAATTAAAAGCTCCCACTCGCCTGCATGCATGCGAATGAGGCTAGAAACCTCTTATCTCCATATTATAACTTTTTACGTTTTCTTTTTCAGATTCACCTACTTCATCATATTTCATTGTCACTCAGAAATCGCTAAAATAGCCAATCTGCAAGCTCAGAATGCGCCTCGATGCGACACGTTTTAGCTTGTAGTTTGGCTATTTTACGGCACTTTCGAATTTGAATCCTGAGAAGCAACCGTTTTGGACATATGAGGTTTCCACCCAACAGAGACGCGTTATGAAACACATTAAAAACTAGTTCTGCTCTGGCTTTGTTCTTCACACTCTTTGTTAACACCGTTTCAGATGTCTTTCCGTTCAGGAGAATATACACACTGTGAAACCCTCTGTTCACTTAACTTGAGAGAATACTAATGGTATCCATTTGTAAGTCTGATCAAATCCTCATCAGCAGCCAGGCAACTTTAAGTGCTCCACTCTATGACCTAAAGGTCTCCGACAAACTGCCTATCAGAACAGAGCCCTTTTCAATGGACAAACTTCAGACCATCATCAAAGGGTGGCGGTGGCTCAGGAGGTAGAGCAGGTCGTCCACTGATCCATAGGTCGGCGGTTCAAATGCCGGCTCTTCCTGTCCACATGTCGAGGTGTCCTTTGGCAAGACATTGAACCCTACATTGCTTCCTATGAGACGTTGCCTCGCATGGTAGCTCACCACCATTGGTGTGGGAATGTGGGAAAAGTCAGGACGCTGGCGTCGACTGTTCGCCACTTCACCTCTCAATGTATGAATGAATGGACCATTGTAAGCACTTTGAGCACTTGGAAAAGCGCTATAAAACGCTATTTATAAAAACTCTTGGACCTGACAGTATTCCTGCCTTCATCGGGAAGCATGAATTATTTTGAAGAGCTCCTCATGTTCTGCAACAAAACGTATAAAAGGGCAACAAACCCACCGCCTTTTCCATATCTGACCTCATACCTTTACCCAAGAAAGGCGACCTCCAGCAGCCTGGGAACTACAGGGGTATGCTTTATGCTTGTCAGCCAAAATCTACAATTCTCTTCTGCTTAACCACATAACATCTCAAATTGACCCAGTTCTCCGCAGGAACCAAAATGGTTTCCGTAGAAAAATATCAACTCTACCACAGATCCTTGCTTCCTTTACTTCTAGTACAAATGGGATCGGTTACATTTGTGTACTCTCAAAGTTACAAATGGATACATTCGAGAGGGGATGTAAATTATCTTTTAATTGTTTAAAATAAGTCTCTAATAATAAGCTCTCTATTCCCCTGGCAATCACCGTTACAGGTTGTTTGTTCATTAACCTCCTCTAGTATTTCGGCTTTTCAGCTAAACTGAAACAAAAATTTCCAGTTTGGGATACTGATCTCATCCAATCAGGAGAGAGAGAACTCCCAGAGAGACACAGGACGGACAAACGAGTGACATCTGAAGCTGATAAACGATCTTTGTTGGGGTTCCTACTCCCTCACCGCCCATTTCTTCATGAGTGAACACGTGTGTGTGTGTGTGTGTGTGTGTGTGTGTTCTCCCTGAGGAGATCATTAGCACTGGAGCAACTCTCGGTCAATACTGTACCTCCACACCCGTCCCTCCCTCTCTCTGTGTGTGTGTGTGTGTGTGTACAATAGAGCGGTAAGACATTTGCTCCCAGTTTACACAATATTTTCAATTAATATATACATTTATAAAAATACTGTCCTAGAGCTTCCGTCTCTGCGAGTACCTATAGGTGGTGTCATTTTGCCTGGATGTACCCGTTTCAGAGGAGTGTGGTTGAGCCTTGAGGGGTGTGGTTTAGACTTCTTCCCTCCCCACTGTAATACTGTAGGTGGACAGTAGGTGGCAGGGCTGAGCAACTATTGACTGGCTGCCAGAGGACCGGCTTGTTTACATCCTTTTGCAACAGAGTGACGTCATAGTTATGACGTGAGTGTCAAGGCAGGTTAAAATGTGGACCGAGGTCAACTTTTGGGTCATGATGACGTCACTAAACATTTGGCCAGTATAGGGTATTCACGTCTTCAACGTTGGCCAGCTGCCCTGGGGGCCTGATTAATGCGTGAGAGCCAGGGTTCGTTCCATGCCTGGACCCTCAATGGCACAGACTGACCTCTGTGTTTCCCTGCTCTGCTTCAGGGAAATAACCAGGTCACTGGGTTGAACTGTTACCAGTAGTGATGCTGAACCATAAGCCAACAAACCGTTGTTTTCTTGTTGTTCAGCCGACACAGTGATATTCTGTAGCGTTAATTTAACTCGGAGCATTTCGATGTATTATTATGTGGTCCATTGTGTGCAGTGGTGGAACGTAACTACAGTAAGCACATGCACTCAAAGTACTGTAGCCTACCTTTGAGGTTAAAATGTGACGGTTAGGCGTAGTGGTAAATTGTCATCCTCTGGAACCCCAAACGATGCCCCGACATGTCAGAATGGAGCAGCATCCTTAATGTGACGGCTGTGTTCCGTGGACATAAAACGCTGTGATGCAGACATGTGAAGGACAGACACACACACACACACACACACACACACACACAGAGCAAAGTAGGCGTGATGATTTATGATGGACACAACCCACAATGGTTTTTATCTACATAACTGTCAGACGCGCGCACGTGTGTGCTTGTGCGCGCACGCATCCGCCCGCGTGCAGAAGCGGTAATGGAATGTAATGCTATTTGCCTCACACACACAACGGTGATTGTGATGAATGGTTGTGCACGTGCAGAACTTTAACTCTAAAGCCTTTATTATCATCACTGTGCTGTTCCATTCTCCCTGGCCTGGCACACAGTGAGTCCATCCACATCCTGTCTGCCACGTGTACATCCTGTCTGCCTGGTAGAGCGCTTCCTGCTAATGTCTCTCATTCATCAGACCGTGCTCCACATTAGGACGGATAGCGTCGCTGTCGTCTGAGGTTTTCCACCCGACACAGACGATATTCATTTAAACTACACACGCTCAAATGTTGTCCATGAGATTCCCTTTTATTTCTTATACAATGATCTTTTCATCCTTCTAGATTTTCTTTATTATGAACATTTATGTGGCAATGGGGGAAAGGTTCCTTTTTTAATAATGAGATGTATAAATAGAAAGTTCCCAGATGATACAAAAGTAAACCCATTTGTTTGTCTGTCATTTGTTAAGTGTTCCCCCATAACACAGATGAATCAGACCAGTGCCACCATATCAAAGGTTTCACTGGGCCGTAAAGCGGTCTGGAATACGCTTTCCACTCAAACAGAAAGAGACACCGTGACTTTTGTGAGACTGCAGCCATTTCCCAATCCCTGCATGGGAAATGTGTGATTGGGTCTCATTAAAATCCTTTTGTGTAAAGGAGCGACAGCGTATTACTCTGTTGGGTTGTTCCTTACTTTGTTTTCAAATGTGCTTAATTGTTTACAGGGGTGGACAAAGTATAGGCACAACCAGTGTTGATTTTGATGTAGATTTTGAGCATAGTCGTTTGCGTAAAATTCTGTTTTAGTCGTCCTCCGAACATTTTTATTCTGACTCTAGTTCTAGTCGACTAAATATCATAAGATTTTAGTTGACTAAATCTACAGTTGATTTAGTTCAATAAAATGTATTTTGGCCGGCCTTGGTGATGTCGTGACGTAATGGCTGATTTTTCACTTGGTTGCATGCTATTTTCAGAGTGCAACCAAACATATGACTTATCTTTTAGTTCTACTGGATCTCATAGCTTTTTAGTTTTTATTTAGTTTTCGTTTGTGAAAAAAGGCAGTCAACCAACATCTTTTTTAGCTGACGGGAATCAACATAACTCCAGAACGAGTCAAAGTACTAGGCTACAGATATGGACAAATATATGCGAAAATTGTTTTGTCAAATTTGTACCGGAATTACTGAAGTACTTGCTGTTATAGATACTGAACTATTCAAAATACAGTACAAAGCTCCACTACGCTATGTAGCTTTCCTCTTCTACCTGCAGATTTGAAACCGGTTTCCTGAGGTCCTGATTTTTTTGATTCAGTGAAAAATAAATCAATACATCAATAACAATAATAATATTAATATTAATAATTTGCAAACGGCTAAATAAAGGGTAGGCCTATTTATTAAGACGGATAATTCTGACTCACTGAATAATCCAATTATTTCCCCAATAACGACAGGGCTAACATCTGGCATGAGTGGTTAATCTTGTTTTTCCTGACTTTTACAGCCAAAGTCAAAGTGCAGTCCCAGTCCCACGCTGGCTTTAGTTTAGAGATTATTCCCCACGCAGAGAAGGGATGGTGTCATTTCTCTCTTATACCCTGCTCCTTAATCAATAGCGCAGCATCCATGAAGTGATCTGTAAAGTAGTGGCGTTCCCACTGCAGACTGTTCTGTCATCCGCCCGCGCTGATAAATGTTTCACGTACCGCTCCATCTCTCCCACCGCTCTCACTGCGGGACTGCTCACAAGACCGATGTAATTTCTTACATTCCCCGCGAGAGAATGCCGATGTCGATGACTACCCACAAAAAGTAAAATGAAAACATTTAACAAAATAAGAACTTGCAACGTTGGAAGAAGTACTCTGATGTTTTACTTAGTGAGAGTAGCAATGTAAAAATACTCTTTTACAAGTAAAACTGACGAGTAACAGTGGTGGAAACTTAAACTAGCTACTTAACTATTTTAACGTACTAGTAGGCTACTTGAGTGTTTCCAATTTCCAATACTTCTACCCCACTGCATCTCGGATCCAAACATTGTACTTTTACTCCACTATTTGAAAACTTTAGTTACTTTGTAGATTTGGATTAAACGTTCATTAACTTCAACCCATATACATTTTGTCCATTTGAAAATAGCCGATCTACAAGCGTCGATACATTGTGAGATTTTTAATAGAGCGTCGAAGTCCCGCCTCCTTTCATGACGACAACAGGCCCGGAAGAGAATCCACCATACATTTTTCCCAATATTTATTTAAAGACATTTAAGCCATGATAATAAACACAATTATTTGGGCCAATCAAACAATTGGAAAGAAGAACAAAGGGCATCACAACACGTCACAATGTGACATGCTGCGAGCTTGTAGACCTGCTATTTTCAAATACACTTATTAAAGTGAGTAAAATTTGAGTAAAATTCAAAATAAGCTGTAACAAAGGTTTTCAAATAATTGTAGTGGAAGCAAAAAGTCCAATATTTGCCTCTGAGATGTAATGGAGTAGAATAAAGTACCTGTAACTCTAAGTACCGTACTTGAGTAAACGCACATAGTCCACTGCTTCTGTGCGAGTACAGTGGCGTCGAATCTCAAACGGGGAAAAAAAGAAAAGAAAAAGAACGTTAACTTAAAAAAGAAAAAAAAATAGAAAACCATTATGTGAAGAATGCTAAAGCAGCTGTCCCCGCAAAGCGTCGGCACTAGCTGTCCACTCTGGATTTACGACATCTTCCCGCGAGAGACGAAACTTTAGAAGCAACACAACGATGGCAGCTGTGTCATTCTGATGTCACGGACCTGGGAAGCATGCAGCGCAGGGGCTCCGCAGCGCGGTGGAATCCCTAGCTCATTAAGACCGGAGGACCACGATTCTACAAAATGTCTTCTACATACTTTTCTGAAAAACCTATGTTTCTATGTCGGTGGTTCTCAAACTATATAATGTCAAGGACCTCCAGAATTGTATGTAATTGGCCTGCCGGACCCCCATCTGGATATAGTTTGTTCCAGGGACCCCCCCCCCCCCCCAGAAGCAAAGATTTGAGTTAAAATGTTCGCTGTGAATATATATTCAAAGATTTGCACACATTTTCACAATTTTGTAAAAACAAATGGCAGATGCCGTGCTATGAGCTTGTAGATCAGCTATTTTTCAACAGCTAAAGTTTAAAATAATGATAAAAGGGGTTAAACCTTTGGTGACACACATGTGTTCCAGGACTTAATGGGCTAGGTATGGGGTTTCTACGAGCAGGAAGCCACAGCTTCCATCGCTTGTGTGTCTGCTACAGAAACCTGGGCCGACGCATAACAGCTCCCATGTGACTATGGCTTCCGTCCTTATTGGGCCTGGCGGGAGGGAGGCACAGGGGCTTATGGGGGAAGAGAGATTTTTGGGGGCCCGTATTGTGGGGCTATATGTGGGACATCTGTATCACTCCAATATATCATCCTCATTCAGTGTTTTTCAACCCTTTTCAAATCAAGGCCCATTATTTATTCAGCATTTGAGCAACGGCCCACCATTTGATGACATTTAGTCTCTCAGACCCAAAACTATACATGTTGTCGTTGTTGGATAGGATTTTGTCCACAATTCCATGTTGATGAAAATAACAGTTCTTGTACATTCTCTAATTGTGAAGACTGTAGACTTATTGTAAATTAATTAATGCAGATGTTTAACGATAATTTTACTCTTGGTCCATTTGTTTTCATTTTACGCTCTCAAGAGTAAAATATCTAATAAGGGTCCATTTGTTTACCAACTCTATATCATTTACTTTAGCTGGGGACCACCTGTAACCCCCCAAGGACCACTGGTGGTCCCCAGACCACTGGTTGAAAACCACTGTCGTATATCGTCGCTGTCGGGGCATAAACCTCTTATCTCCATATTCTACGTTTTTGTATTTTTTGTTTAATGCCCTATACTACTTAATGCCCTATACTACTTAATGCCCTATACTACTTAATGCCCTATACTACTTAATGCCCTATACTACTTAATGCCCTATACTACTTAATGTCCTATACTACTTAATGCCCTATACTACTTAATGCCCTATACTACTTAATACCCTATACTACTTAATGCCCTATACTACTTAATGCCCTATACTACTTAATGCCCTATACTACTTAATGCCCTATACTACTTAATGCCCTATACTACTTAATGTCCTATACTACTTAATGCCCTATACTACTTAATGCCCTATACTACTTAATGTCCTATACTACTTAATGCCCTATACTACTTAATGCCCTATACTACTTAATGCCCTATACTACTTAATGCCCTATACTACTTAATGCCCTATACTACTTAATGCCCTATACTACTTAATGACCTATACTACTTAATGCCCTATACTACTTAATGCCCTATACTACTTAATGACCTATACTACTTAATGTCCTATACTACGTAATGCCCTATACTACTTAATGCCCTATACTACTTAATGTCCTATACTACTTAATGCCCTATACTACTTAATGCCCTATACTACTTAATGCCCTATACTACTTAATGCCCTATACTACTTAATGCCCTATACTACTTAATGCCCTATACTACTTAATGCCCTATACTACTTGATCATAGTACAGCATCACATAAAAGCATCACAAGTACCAGATCTGCAAGCTCAAATGCTGCTACTCTGTTTTTGATTTTGATGAGGTTTCCGACTGCAAGGATTATTCACGGATTATTCATTAAATTCTCTCATCCCCACCTTCCTTTTCCTATTCTGCAGGTGAATTTCGATAGCGTGCTGTTTCTTGGCAATATGAAGTGCGCTTGAAAAACCATTTGTGGTGTTTTTCCCTCCGTCCGTCCATCGATGGCTAATCTCGTAAACCAGTGATCAGCGTGAAGGTTTCTTGTGCACACTGCCAGATGTATGGCCTTCTGACCTCAATTTTTTTTTTTCATATTTGGTTAAAGATCTACTGTGTGAATATCTGACCATTAAGTTAATTAATTGATTATTTGTGCGAGGCATCTACGGGGACATCTACGGGGAATCATCAGCGCCCTGTTATTGCCGGTTGTCTGTGTTTGCTGCATTATATACCAAAGCAACAAAGATTTAACTTTATTACAGCTATTTACTCAACATATAAAGATAAGCTGGGATAATGCTTACATAAATGTGGTTAAAACAACCCTCCTGTGGTACAACATAATTTCAGACCCAGGGAGATCCATATCACAGATAATATACATTATAAGAATGGAATAACGGTGTACATATGTACTATACATAGGCTACTTTATTTTCTATTATATAATACATAATGTATTTATTTATCTTTATTCCTCTCTTCCTGAATTGACTCATCTCTGATCTCAACTCTGGTTGATTATTTCCAGGAATTTGTACATACATGTTAGTTCCTTTTTATTTTCAGCTTGGCATTAGTTTGTGGTGAATCAAGTTTTTTGACTGTCTGAATCTGCATTATTTGCAAAAAACACACGTGTACTACAGCATGTGTTAAACAGTAGATGTACAGTATAAAGTGTGGTAAACAGATCATGTAGTATAAATCGTGGTTCGGTTTGACGTGAGTTGATTCAGAGGTAGATGTGCCTGCACTCAGCATGGGAGGAGAGCGACATATTTCACTACCATGATGAACTGTGGCTGTCTCTTTATCCGCACGTCCTGAAATAAACATTGCATTGCCAGTTTTTGCCACATGTCTCAGTCACTCAAAGACGTTTGTGCTTTGAGTTCCCATAAACATGTACAGGTACAATAGACCCTAGATTGTGTGTAGTTGTTGGTTCTGTTACGCATGCAGTTGTTTTCAGTTCAACATGAAATACTGTATGGACACCAACAGTGTTGAAGAAACTTGTATCAAATATGGTGGAAAAACATGCGCACATTTTGTTATATGGCTGTAGAGTAACGGTAATTTATCTCTCACACAAGCATGCAAACACACACACACACACACACACACACACACACACACACACACACACACACACTAGGGTTGGGTGACGATACGGGGGGGGGGGGGTTTATTCCAGTTTAAGAAAATCACTATATTGGTTGCATATCGGTTATCGGTGATTGTTACCCTCTATCGTATCGGTTATCGTATCGGTCACAAAATTCCATATCGGTCGGTCTCTAACGTGTAGCGAACGAATATACTCTAAGAGCAAACGGCGCTGCAAAAACAGGATGCCTTGAGAGCTTGTAGATCAGCAGCATCGCCTGACGCTTCGAGCCTCCGACGGTGCGGGGAGGAGGAGAAGTTACTAGGGCAGGCTGAGGCTACATGTTGCTGTGTTTACTGTCTGTCACAACAGTCCGGAGTCGGACCCAGTTAAATGATATACAGTTACACCAGAATGCACACTGCTGTCCTGTCTCATCACCCGACATGCACGGCCATGAAGTCAGGGAGGATAAAGAAAATAAAGAAAACGAAAAGACGAAGAGCGAGTGACAACGTGTTAGTGTCGCAACAAGCTGAGCTAACACTGTCAATAGCCATGGTGGTGATGTTAGCTTAGCTGAGCTTGCTGCTGCTGCTCGTCCGTTCAATTTCAATCACTTCATCTCCGCCTGTAATATATTTATTCATTTGTTACCCTGACACCCGCGCTGCAAAAACAGACGGATCGCGAACAGCACTGCAAAAACAGGCAGGGCGCGACGCCTTGAGAGCTTGTAGATCTGGCTTTTTTGCGACCCCCAGTGAGCTGTTCTATACTTTTATGACACGAATATATCGTCATATCGGCATATGGCCCAACCTTAACACGCACACAAGATTATTTGTATAATACATTTCAACGAGAACACGTAATTTATTAAATCAAATAATTACACTAAAGGAAGCTTATTTTTCATCAGTAAAATCAAGCTTGCCTCACATCATGTGATGTGGTTGTTTAACCATGCAGTGAAAGTGGATATTTCTGTGTCATTTATATGGCTGTGAACTATCTAATAGTGTATTTGGGTGAGCGGTTGGACATCTACCAGCTCACAACGTGACTAGAATAGAAACCATTTTCACAATTAGACGCACAACAAAGTACACAGTGATACGTGGCGTATTACTTGTGTAGACCTTAATAAATATAAATCAATATTTTTTTATTTATGACTTTCATCCAACTACATTTCAAAGACAAATATTGTCCTTTTCACAAAGAAAAGGGTAGCGCCATAGAAGAAACACTTTTTCCCCTGATTGCAGGAAACACCTTCCAAAGATTGCAGGAGTGGCCCGTTTTGTCCAAAATGCCTGCCGATTTCCATGAAACTTTAATTGTCACGTAAAAATCTACATTGCAATATTGCTACTTTTACTTAAGTAAAATTCCGCCACTGTGTGTTTCTGCTGGCTGTCTGTCTGACAGGGAAGTGAAGTCAGTCTCACTTGTGTATGTTTTAGAACGTGGGAGTGACTCAAATCTATACCTAGATGCACGCCAGTGATGGGCAACTGAAAATAGCCACAAACAAGCTCACAACACATCGTGCTACGGTGCTGTGATGTGTTGTGAGCTTGTAGATATGCGATTTCCGGTGTGCCTTGTGCACAATCATAAATCAGGATCCTGAGAGGGCAATTGCACACCAATATAGCTGGAGACAGGCTTGAAATGCTGTACCATGGGGTGGGTGTGTGTGTGTGTGTGTTTGTGTGTGTGTGTGTGTGTGTGTGCAGCGGTTAAATGGTGAGGGATGGTCACACCTGCTGCCTGCCTATCTCATCAACGCGCTGACACTGATGAGGGGACAGCTGCCACACACAGACAGGCGACAGCCACCTGAAAGTGTGTGTGTGTGTGTGTGTGTGTGTGCGTGCACAGTGATAGTGTTAACACTTTCCATTAACCATTCCATTACCTGTCCTCCGCACCAGAGCAGCTTCGGAGCCGCTCCAGCAGCCGCTTGCCTGTCATTGGTTAGCGCGTGGTGAAATCATGGTGACAGCCGACCTGTAATTGGTTGGTGTGTGGTGACATCATGACATGGTGACAGTGATTGATGTGCCGGGACACACGCACACGTGCTCACTGAAACAAAAAGAGAATCCTTCTCCTTCATCTCTTCTTTGTTCTTCTTTCCTGAATTGACAGAAGGGGGAGGGGCTGCGTCAGTCCAGCCGTGACTTAGTAGCATTTACGCACACAATGGGTCGGGACCCATTTGCTGGTCGCAGACACATTTTTATGGGTCCCTTTATTTATTTTGTTTCCTATACATCTTGTGTTTTATTATTATTATTATTTCAAATTCTTTTCAACAAACATTCCCAAGAAAAACCATCGATTTATTTCAGTAATTGCATGAAGAAATCTAAGAAGCCCATACATTAGATAACAAATGTTTGATTAGTAGTATAGTGAAAATAGCCGATCTACAAGCTCACAACGCACCGCTTCGTGCCACGTTGTGAGCTTGTAGAGCTGCTATTTTCACTATAGGGGAGACATTATATTTCTCTTTTGGGTCACGGACTAAAACATTTGGGACCACTTGGTTGACTATTGTTAGGCTATACATCAAATCTGTTCACCTGTAACGCAGTCTCTCAAGAACTGATTCCGAGCTGCGATACTGAATCAGTCTGCAGGGGCATTGAGAACATGCGTATACACATTGGGGATTAGTAGAATGAAATCATAGGCGCACCACCGGAAGAGGAGCTAGGGCTGAGGAGTGCGGACCAAACGGCCCAACATCCTGTTATCCACAGTCTATTGAATTGTAGCCGCCCCAGAGGCAAAATCAAAGGAAACAAACAGCAGAGGGCACTGTTTTTCCTCTTTTTTTGCCGATTGGTTCCAAGATTGCCTGTAACGTTTCCTACCTGTCGCAGAGCCATAGAGTAAGGCAGAGTTACGACAACTCTGTTCACTTTATGGGGCCAGTCCAATGGCTCTTCCATCTTCTACATAAACTTCTATTGGTTTGTCCCCATGTGAAGGCTTCAAAGGGGGACAACCGGAAGTTACGGAATGCATTGGAGTCTTTGGGCTCACGAGTACATGAACCACGTGACCAGGCTGTTTTCTGCCCCCTCAATGTCTTACTCTGTCTTACTCTATGGCTCTGACCTGTCCTAACTATTATGCTTAGCTTGCTACTATTTTTCATGAAGCAGGAGGAGGGTGTATATACGTCTGTCATCTGTATAGTTTAATATTTATTGACGGAGCCTCTTGTTCTGCCACAGGCGGAATGAGGGTGTTTGTTTGAAGGTGTCTTTATTGTGCATCTATAACTTTTACTGCTGTGCTGTTTCTGGCGCCTGGATTTCCCTCTGTGGAATCAATACAGGATATTTCTCTTCTCTTCTCTTCTCTTCTCTTCGTTGCATGACACAGTTTCACTGACATGTGTTTGCCAACAGCCGAGCGGCAAACACTGATCACTCAATCACCCGGCTGTCCAAATAAAGCCCTGTGTGTGTGTATGTGTGTGCGTTTCTACGGCAGAGGGCCTGAATCATGTGGGATCCACAGCATGTCTTATTCATGGACGCCATAAATTATTCTCCCTGATATGAGCTCCAGTCACGTAAGGCAAAGCTAAGGGGAGCGAGAGCACACAAGACACCGAGATAAACGGACAGAGAGAGACTGCGTGCGTGCGTGTGCGTTGTGGAATGGGGGGCGGGGGGCATAAATTGCTACACTTGTGAAGCCTAATGTCCACGCATATAGGAGTAGAATTTGAGGAGTAGACATTGTGAGGAACCATTGTCCTCACAAGATAAATGCTTGTCTAAATTATTGTTGATAATTAATTCTTCTGCCACTGCCGGTGTTTTTTTGTGCTTTTACATTATTTTGTCGACCCATGGGACCCACGATGTGTCCAGGATGTAACCAAAGGCTGTCTGGTGGTCGTCTTTTCTTTCACCCGGAAAGGACATTAATTGTAAACACGATCATCAGAGTTATGGGCCTTTGAATATAGCTTGTTTTGACCAAAAAAACATATGGAGGCGGATGCCTTATATTTAGTTTTATTTCATTCTGGCGAAAGACATACAGTACAAGTAAAATCACCATAATAACTTAAACCCAGGATAGCAGCACATGAAAGCGTAATGAAAAACACTGTGGTCCTGGTCCTGACATAGGACTATATATTTCAGGTTCATTGTGAAAACATAAATGCAGATTCCGTGCCAACCTCTTCACAGTAGCTCTTCTCCCACCAGCAGATGTGATGGTATAATCAGCATGCCTTCCTCCACCATCCCTCCAGCATTTTGTTCTTTACTGATAGTTGGAAGTCCGAACAGGTGTTAAGGGACAGCTCATGTGAAACGTCCATGCATGTGTTAACATAGACATTACATTGTATTCGTAGATGAGTTATAATCCATTCCTTTGCTCTCAATTCTTCTGTCACTTTCCAAGCCGTTATATATAATACATATTTGATGCTTAACACTCACAGTGAGTTCTTTTTTTTCCTCCTCACTTTTTCTCATACCCACTGTAGTATGTCTGCACACCCCTATAGGGGCAGAACGAAAATAGAACGTCGCAAAAGTAACCATTTAACTGCTACCATTTCCAAAATAGCGAACATAGTGGCTCTCAGCAGGTCATTGGTTTAGATACCTGGAACGCATCTGTGTCACCATAGCTTTTAGCCACTTCAACCATTATTTAAAAACTTAGCTATTGTAATATAGCAGACCATATAGAAGCTCATAGTGCCACGCTACGAGCTTGTAGATCTGCCATTTTTGAAAAATGGTGAAAACGTGTGCAAATGTTTGAATATATATTATTTCACAGCAAAGGTTTTTAACTCAAATCTTTGCTTCTGGGGGGTCCACTAGTGCGGCTGCATTATAACTTTGGGGCGGGCCCGTCTAGAGTTTGAATGGACAGGTATCAGTCAAAGCTCCATATATGGAGATCTATCATATAAGGGTTTGAGGTTTGTTTTCGGATGTACACTTCCTGGCCAATATTGATGACATCAGGGATCTCCATCCCTGATGATGTCACGTGATGTCGATTAAAATTTGTATTTAACTTTTTTGTTATTTTTATTATTTGTAGTAATAGTAGTAGTAATATTGCATTGCATCAGCCTATTCAGCCTCATCCTGGACGTCCACTAACTGTACAGTACCACTAGTTGGCAGCAGCTAATAATCACTGCAGGTACTTGACCTGTCACGTTGACCTGCTGTGTTCTTTGTTTGTAATTGTTCCCACTTCCCGGTGTGTGCACTCACTGCACTAGCAGCCCTGAGAGTGGCGATTGCATCATTGTATAGCCTATGCTGCCTCCCAGTTATCTTAAGTACCTCTCGGAGAGAGTCATATGGGGTCCAAGCCACTAGATGGCGCAGGCACACAGCCTAACATACACTCACGGAACAATTCCATTGGATCGTGAACTGTCGCTCATGGCGTGGTTATGTCCCCACCCACTGGGTATATAACCTAAGGTCCGCCCTGAGCAACGTCATTCCTCGCTTTCTGTGCTACGCATACACGTCTTAAACAAAGAGAATCACCTTTTCGACTGTTGAAAATTGTTTTCCATAAAGGACGGGTTTCAAACTTGTGCCGCGGAAATTCGCAGTCCTACGTTGGTGTCCTTCTCTCACTCACGGACGTTCCAGCTTTAAAAGCCAGTAAGTTATTTTAAGGACATTAAAACTCAAGTGGGCCGTACGGCGGCTTGTAGTTTGTCCTCTTGCTAGCTATCCCCGAAACTTTGTTTCCCCCTTGCTAGCCACGTTGCGTCCCTTTGTTCTGCTAGCTTAGCCTTAGTCTACTGTTGCACAACGTAGCACTACTATAAGCTGATAAGCATTAGAACGAGGCCCGAAGTGTTTTTCTCTAGCTCACCTGCCCAGCTACAAGCTAACCAGCGCTGCTCTATCTAGCCTCCGCAGTTTCGCTAGCCCCTTGGGTTAGCTAGCTCCCGCGAACGCAGCCGCTAGCCTCTTAGCTCCGCGAGACGTTAGCTAAGTTTCCAGCCGTCAGGCGCTAAACTTAGCCCTCTCTAGCGTCCCTCGCACGTGCCGGTTAGAGATCCACGGCCCTACTCTACGTGACGCAATCCACGCTGCCGACGGAAGCCCTGCTGTACGTCGGACCTGATACAACAACAGCGTGACGGCCTCGCTACGCGAGTCCCAGGCTTTGCGGCCTTCCCTTCTAGAAACAGCAGCCACAGTTGAAAAACGTGGTTTTTCTCTCTGTAATTGGACTCCTGTTTCTTCAACACTGTTTTGTGAGTACCAGATCTTTCTCCTCACACTACATTACTGTTGCAAATATATATATTATTAGTTGTAAAACAATAATATATATACTGTGACTTTATCCTCTTATTGTTGTAATATATATATATATTATTAGTTGTCAAACAATAATATTATATATATTATAGCTTTATCCTCACCGTCTTCTACAACCTTGTGAGTACCAGATTTTCTCCTCACACCTTTTTACTGTTGTATTATATATTATTAGTTTTTAAAACAATAATATTATAATATAACTATAAAAAAAAAAAAAAAAAAAAAAAAAAGAAGTTTCCTCCTGGGCTACTGTTTCTTCTCAAGCTACAACCAGTACCCAAGATGGCCTGCGGTGGTGGCGACAGCCCCCCCCAGCTCCCAGAGGAGGATCGCCCCCGTGTGTGTTTCTCACGCACCTGTGACAACCTGCTGTCCCCCGAGGACAGGCATTCTCGCTGCATGTTCTGCCTGGGACTAACACATGCCCGCCAGGCCTTCGAGACGCCAGGTTTCTGCCCCTGCTGTTTCTACTTTACAGACAGGGAGAAGGGTCGACGCATCTCTCGCGTCACAAACCACGAAACCGACCTCAGAGCCCGACTGCCCCGACCAGCCCCGACCTTCGACTGGCCTGACCATCCCACCCAGGGTGCGAGACCCAGGCCCGCCTCCTCTTCCTCCCTCTCCAGAGACCCCGACCTCGCCCCGTCTCAAAGACGTCGTGACGAGTCTTTCATGGTCTCCTCTCCTGCCAGGAAGACGGCTCGGACCGATCCCATCTACGAGAGAGCTGCCTGTCCCACTGGACCCTCAGCCTCCTTTTCTCCCCGGTCACAGTCCGACAGAGACTACTACCAAGACCGTTCCGATCAACGGTCCTACAGTCTCGACGATGACTACAACATCGACCGGCCCTCTAGACGCCGTTCTCTCTCCATCGATGACCTCCCCCCTCTCCCCCCTCTCTACCTGGCCAATGGCCAGAGATGGGGTGACGTATTGGACGATGAACGTCCAATGGACGACCTACCGCCGTACCAGGACCGGCTGGACGACTATAGAGTCCTGGATGAGATCGGCTACGACGACCATTCGGCCTACGACGCTGATGCCCCAGACGAGGCCGACGCTCCAGACGAGACCGATGCTCCAGATGAGGCCGACCCCCCAGGGTTGGTCTTGGTGGACCGCGACCGGCCCCTACCCCAGGACGTCCCGGACCAGGCAGCCTTGGCCGCTGACCCGACACTACCGCTTGACGAGAGGGACCTGGTGGATCTTTTCCGCCAGGCCTCTCTCCGATGCAACAGGACCTGGCCTGAAGAGGCCCCGCCACCAGTCCAGGAGGACGAGTGGCCGGGTATCAAACCCAAGAAGCAGGTCCGCAAGATCCTGCTTCCCCTGTCTCAGGGTTTCAGGGCCCACTACACGGCTAGCTGGAAAGAGCCCTTGGCTCCTCCAGCTACTCCGCGTCGCTCTCGTGTCCCTCTGGACACGGTTGAGATGCCCTCCCTATGCTTCGACAAGCTGCCAGCCATCGACCGCATAGTTGGAGCCTTCCTCCTCAACCCCACCTCCCCCCACATCACGCCTTTGACACGCGACCCTGTCCTTCCTGACAGGCGTGACAGAGAGTCCGCGGCGGCGAACGCAAAGCACTACGCCCTTGTGATAGCGTCTGCAAAGCATCTCAATGCTTCTGCGCTACTCCAAGGTTCCCAGAGTGCGCTGTTTCAGGAGATGGGCGACGCCCCCACCCCTGTACAGCTGGCTGAAGCACGTCGTCTGCACGAGGAGATCGTGACCTTTACATGCTGCCTCACAGACTTGACCGGCCGCATGGCCACGGCTTCAATTACATCGGAGCGTACCAGATGGCTGGAAGCCTCACCCAATCTAGACCCCGATGCCCGGAAGGAGCTCTCCGAGGGTGCCATCATCCCCGGAGGCCTCTTCAAGGGTGCACTGGAGAGGATGGCCCTCAATGTCGAGGGGCAGCGCCCAGGCTGCGAAGCCTTGGCGGCCTTTATCCCCCGTTCCGTGCGCCCCCGAGCTCAGGGCCGCGGACAGGGACAAGCTCCTCGCCAGCCTCCCCGCCCTCCTCAACGACAGCAGCGTCCTGTAGGCAACAGGAACGCTCGCCAGGCTCCACGTCCCCGCCCTGCCAGAGATGCCAGAGATGCCGGAGACCGTGACGTCCCCGGACCAGCTCCACCCGGTGACAGAGATGGACGCCGTCGACGCCCCGGAGACCAACGCCGTCGCCCCGCCGGCCCCCAGGCTGGCCCTAAGAGAGGCGTTCCTAAGCCCAACAAGGGCCAGCAGCCGAAGTGACCTACCGACCCTCCCCCCATGCGCCGGGCCTAGTACCGGACGTAGCAGTCTCGGATTGCACGTCCGGTCCGCCCCTGAAGCGCTCTCGGACATCGGCACAGATGGACGTCCCGGACGTCCCTGTGACCCAGTCCCAAAATATTGTTTACATGCATACAGCACTTTCTGTTTTTTCTGTAATAAAGGCTTTGCCCCAAAACAAAAAAACAAAACAATATCGACAGAGGGGGGACATGAACCCACTGCCAGGGGAGCCCCATGGGCCCCCCAACACAGTGGGGCAGGGCATGAGGTCAGTGGCGTACCAAAACGCCACTTGGGAGACGGGTCATGCCCAATTTTTCTCCGACAGGCCAGGGAACTCTGCCCCCAGGCGGGGCGCGCCTCCCATGGCTGGAGAGAACCCACTAGCCAAGCGCCTGGCACAGTGGGAGCGGTGCGGAGCATCCCCGTGGATCCTCAACACCATAGCGAAGGGCTACAGACTCCAGTTCGCCAGAACACCCCCAGCGTTTTCAGAGGTCATCTTCACCAACGCCAGGGGTCAAGAGGGTCTGGTTCTCCAACAGGAGATAGCTTCCTTGCTGGAGAAGGGTGCCGTCAGAGAGGTACCCTTGGCCCAGCGTCGCAGCGGGTTCTATTCCCGCTACTTTCTGGTCAAGAAGAAGGGGGGGGGCCTACGTCCCATCCTGGACCTGCGGATACTCAACAAGCACCTCAAGTCTTTTCAGTTCAAGATGCTGACGGCCAAGTCTCTGGTGCGCTCCATACGCCCGGGCGACTGGTTCACATCCATAGATCTGAAAGACGCCTATTTCCACATCCCTATTTACCCGCCTCACAGGAAGTTCCTGCGGTTTGGGTTCCAGGAAAAGGCTTACGAGTACACAGTCCTTCCATTCGGGATGTCCCTCAGTCCCAGAGTGTTCGTCCGCTGTACGGAGGCCGCACTGGCACCCCTGAGACTTCTGGGTCTACGGGTGTTCAGTTACATAGACGACTGGCTCCTATGTTCGGATTCAGCGGAGGAGGCCACGAGGAACACGACTCAGGTCGTGTCCCATGTGACCTCACTGGGTTTCAGGATAAACCTGGCCAAGAGCATGATGACGCCTACCCAATCCACGGATTTCATAGGCATCACTCTGGACTCTGTCTCCTACAGGGCTCAGCTGAGTCGGGACAGGGTCAACGACCTCTTGAAGTGCGTGTCCATGTTCAAGACAGGCCGCACACTTCCACTGGGTACGTGTCTACGGATGGCCGGACTCATGGCCTCGGCCATCTCTCTGGTGAGTCTGGGCAGACTCCATATGAGGCCTTTTCAGCGTTGGCTGAAATCCCTCGGTCTGTCCACCAGGTTCACGAAACGCAGAGTGACAGTATCCTCGAACTGCACTCTGGCTCTGAAATGGTGGTTGAACAGAGGTGTTCTGACGGAGGGCGTCCCGATGGGTCTCCCCACAGTCAGGAGGCTGGTCACCACCGATGCCAGCCTCTCCGGTTGGGGCGCCACCCACGACGGGAGGACGGCCAGGGGAGTGTGGGATGCCGCGTTGCGTTCCTCCCACATCAACTACCTGGAACTACTGGCGGTGTTCCTGGCACTCCGGGAATTCGAACAATTCCTCAGGGGTCACCACGTCCTGGTTCGTTCAGACAACACCACGACGGTTTGTTACATCAACAGGCAGGGGGGACTCCGGTCTCCTCGCCTGTGCTCCTTGGCTCACAGACTCCTGGTTTGGTGCGACGGCCGCCTGCTGTCTCTCTCAGCGTGCCACGTCCCTGGCCGCCTCAACGAGGGGGCCGACCTACTATCCAGGGGACCATTACGCTACAGCGAGTGGTCCCTGAACCCCAGGGTAGCGGACTTGGTCTGGACCAAGTTCGGCAGACCGGGGGCGGACCTCTTCGCCTCGGAGACGAACAACAGGCTTCCTATGTTCTTCTCTCTGTCAGGTTCCCCTCCACTCGGCCTCGATGCGCTAGCGCATCCGTGGCCTCTGGGACTGCTTTACGCGTTCCCTCCGTTGGAACTGATTCCCCACGTCCTAGCCAGGGTGCGGGATCAGGGATTGGAGCTACTGCTAGTGGCCCCAGCCTGGGGATCTTGGAGACAGGACATAGTCCCTCTCCTGTTCGAAGATCCATGGCAGCTCCCTCCGTGGAGGGACCTACTGACCCAGGCCGGAGGAGAGATCTTTCACCCACGTCCTCAGGACCTAGATCTCTGGGTTTGGCCCGTGAGGGGGCGTCGCTAGAAGCGACCGGCCTGCCTCCAAATGTCGTGGAGACCATCCTTGGCGCCAGGGCTGCCTCCACCAGACGGCGTTATAACACTGCTTGGCATGTGTTTGAGCGTTGGTGCTCGGACAGACAGGAAGAGGTCTTCCCTTTTCAGGCGTCTGTGAGACACATTCTGATTTTCCTACAGGAGTTCTTAGACAGGGGTCTCGGTCTCTCCTCAGTCAAGGTCAACCTGGCGGCCATAGCGGCCTATCATGTTGGGATGAACGACAGACCAGTCAGTGAACACCTGCTGATCCGTCAGTTCATGAAAGGCGTTACGCGCCTCAGACCCGTCTCCAAATCTCTGGTCCCCCCGTGGGATCTGACAATAGTCTTGGACTCCTTAATGAGAGACCCCTTCGAGCCACTGGAAACGGTGGACCTGAAGTTTCTCTCTCTGAAGACCGCTTTGCTCGTTGCCCTGACGACAGCGAAGCGGGCTGGTGACATGCACGCGCTCTCAGTGAGCAGCAGCTGCTTGAGATTCAGTGGCAATGACACCAGGGTCACGCTCAGGCCGAACCTTTCGTTTCTACCTAAGACTTTCCCCGCGGGCTGCTCGCCCGTGGATCTCACGGCCTTCCATCCTCCTCCCTTCTCTTCGGTGGAGGATAAGAGACTACACTGTCTCTGTCCGGTGAGAGCCTTGAAGGTTTACAGGTCAAGGACTGCCCCCTTCAGGCTGGGTGAGCAGCTCTTTGTGGCCTGGGGTTCACAATGGAAGGGTAAACCCATTTCGAAAGTGAGACTCTCGCAGTGGATTGTGGAGGCTATAAGGTTAGCCTATACCTCGTGTGGTGCTGTACCCCCAGAGGGCCTACGTGCACACTCTACAAGAGGTTTGTCTACATCCTGGGCCCTGGCCAGGGGTGTCCCTATTCAGGATGTCTGCGCTGCGGCGAGTTGGTCGTCTCCATCGACCTTTGCCACATATTATAACCTGGATGTGGCCCCTGCAACCCTAGGACATGCGGTCCTGGGGGTTGCCGCCGATCTGAGTCAGGGAGTCTGACTGGTCTTCTCTAGGGTCAAGGGTCCCTTCTGGCCCCCGACCATTAGGGATGGGTGACCATCGTGTCCTCTGACCGGCAGGGCTGGAACAGCAGAGCTGTCGGCCCTGGGTCACGGACATCTTCTCATAAGGTCATGGGTCCCTTTTGGCCCCCGACCATTAGGGATGGATGACCATCGTGTTCCTCTGACCGGCAGGGCTGGAACAGCAGAGCTGTCGGCCCTGGGTCACGGACATGTCTTTCATAAGGTCATGGGTCCCTTCTGGCCCCCGACCATTAGGGATGGGTGACCATCATGTCCTCTGACCGGCAGGGCTGGAACAGCAGAGCTGTCGGCCCTGGGTCATGGACATCTTTCATGAGGTCATGGGTCCCTTCTGGCCCCTGACCATTAGGGATGGGTGACCATCTTGTCCTCTGACCGGCAGGGCTGGAACAGCAGAGCTGTCGGCCCTGGGTCGGGGACATTTTTTATAAGGGATGTCTCTTTTGGGTGAGCACGCAGAGTTGGCCTCTTGGGCCTCCTTTGCGTTTGGTCTCTCTCCAATAGAGATGATCCTAGGGTCGAATTTTCTATCAGCCGAAGGCGATCATACGGGAGCGTTATGTTCCCCATATGACTCTCTCCGAGAGGTACTTAAGATAACTTCGGGTTACTTTAGTAACCTCAGTTATATAAGTGACTCGAGAGAGAGAGTCATTAAGTCGCCCTTCTGTCTTCTTTAAGACGTCAGAAAGCAGGTTGATAGGAATGACGTTGCTCAGGGCGGACCTTAGGTTATATACCCAGTGGGTGGGGACATAACCACGCCATGAGCGACAGTTCACGATCCAATGGAATTGTTCCGTGAGTGTATGTTAGGCTGTGTGCCTGCGCCATCTAGTGGCTTGGACCCCATATGACTCTCTCTCTCGAGTCACTTATATAACTGAGGTTACTAAAGTAACCCGAAGTTATACCTTACAGTCATTTCAAGACCAAGTAAAATAATTGTTTAATCAAGCTGCTTTTGTGTAGTTTTCTACTTGGCTGTGCTGTATGCTGTTCATGCTTTGAAGTCCGACAATGCACATAAAAAACAAAAAAAACGGGGCCTCCCGATCCTTAAGGCCGCCCCTGCTCCCGGTCACTAGGCACCCCTGTGCTCACTGTGTTTTGCCCCTAGCAAGAGGGCCGCCAACACATAATGCCTCGGCCGCTGATCTTTATAGACGCTTATCTCTGAATTACGGCTCAGATTTAGCTGGATTGAACAATCCGACAATGTTAGAGGCTCAATACAAAAATCCCGGTTACCGCACGTTTTAAATGGGCCCATTAATGCTTCTAAAGATTCTTAAATAGACAATCGCTGCATTAGCTTTAGCGGATTTGACTAAACTACGGAAATGGTCTTCTTGGACAAGCACAATAGAATGAGAGTCTGGTGGCAGTAGCCAACAACGCCGGGATTCTCCCTGGCTGTCAATGAGTTAAATATGGAGATACAAGGTTTCGGCCCCCGACGGGGACGATAGCAAGTAACACGATCCTGACTCCATGCTTTACCTCCGTCTGACTGTCGTCAAACCCTGCACAAATTGATTAGAATGGCCTCATAATGCAGTTTGCTCTATTGGATAAGAGCGTGCGTGCGTGTGTGCGTGCGCGTGTGCGCAGTGATACAGACGTACTAAGTGCATTCAGCACAATTTCTGCTATCATAATCAAAAGAGCAAAATCAAGTTAAGTTGTGTCTCTACTCCGACGAGCCGGGCAAAAGTACTCTGCTGACATTAAGAGCAATTGCTTCTCTCCGTGTGTGTGTGTGTGTGTGTGTGTGTGTGTGTGTGTGTGTGTGTGTGTGTGTGTGTGTGTGTGTGTGTGTGTAATTGTGCCCACACAGTACAGTATGCTGTAAGTTGCTCTAAATAACAGCGCCAGCCAAACGTCCAATATATAGATGTTTATGCACTGCCTCTGTGGTACTGGTTATACTCATATTTGTGTGTGTGTGTGTATGCGTCTGATGCATGCACATGTGTGTGTGTGTGTATTTTAATTGTTACTTGTGAACAGTGGTGTAAAGTATTTTTGTACATTTACTTAAGTACAATTACTTAAGTACTTGCGTATTTCTAATGTCCATTACTTTTACTTCTACTCTACTACACGACTACTACGATCCAAAGTACTAAATTGTACTTTTAGTCCACTACATTTATTTGACAACTTCAGTTACTAGTTACTTTGTAGATTTTGATTATTATTATTACAAAACATACAGTAACCTCTTCAGCCCGATATACATTTCGGCCATTTGAAAATAGCTGATCTACAAGCTCACAATGTGTTGCATAGTGACACATTGTGAGCTTGTAGATCTGCTATTTTCAAAAGATTTGTATGCATTTGAAAACTTGAAATGGGGCATTTTGCATAATTACTACTTTTACGTTTGGTACTTTAAGTACATTTTGTACTTTTACTCAAGGGCATCTTGAAACATTTCTATATTGCAGTATAAAAAAAGAAAATGCATGCGTCGGCGAAAACGATGATTGATACTTTTGATTATAATTGCTTTACAATTTTTCTCTCTCTCTCTCTCTCTCTCTCTCTCTCTCATCTTTTCACGTACGTTTGTCACACGTACTGCCTGTCTCTGGTCCTCCATTCCTTATTACCTTCTGGCTGTGCATAGGCTGTTAAAGGAAGAGAGAGAGAGAGAGGGGGGGGGGGGTTGTTTTATGGGACTAACCTCTGGGACTTTCTACAACTCCTGACTCCCAGCCAAAGTCTCATTTGCGTGTGTGAATTGTGGGGGACATCACAGTTGTGATAAAGACACAAACATACATACACACACACACACATACATATACACACACACACACACACACACACACACACACACACACACACTAGCAGTGACTGTGCCAGTGTGATTTTATAGTGGACAGGGGGAGGCGGGGGGTGGGACAGACGGACGGACAAGAATCGGGGTCCATCTGCAGAACTCCTGCCTGTCACGTATTAGTTAATGTATTTAATTTTGCAGCTAATTAGGTTAACGAGGCCCTGAGGAGCATATGTTATGACCAGAGAGAGAGGCCACCTGACTTTTAAGAGGTTAACTTATTTCCCCAGACCATGTGTTGTGGACTAAAACTATGAAAAATGTACGTCGACTACCTTTTTCACAGAGGGAAACTAAATAAAAACTAGGCTATGCCGCCTAAAACTATAAGACTAAATATATACAGATGTGTCATTCCACACTTGGATGGCAGAGAGCACCCGTATTTCTGCAATCAACTGTTTTAGTCACACCACAGCAATTATTTGCAGTGGCACTGGTGTTCCTAAAAAAATGTAGTTCGCAAAGATTAAAATTCGCAATTTCAAGCCCTACCTTTTAGAGAGAGGGTGAGAAGTTCTGTCACGCGAGAGAGACTTGGAGTAGAGTCGCTGCTTCTTCACTTGGAAAGTAGCCAGCTTAGGTGGTTTGGGCATCACAAAGTAAATAGTAACTAAAGTGCAAATACCTTAAAATTGTACTTAAGTACAGTACTTAAGTAAATGTACTTAGTTACTTTCCACCACTGTAAGGGGATGAGTAAAAAGTAATCTGTGTGGTTGTTCAACATGTGCACAACTGGTTTAGTAAGACAAAATCTTCGCTTCAAAATCAACCTGGCTTAAGACACATCTCTTCCAAATGAACCCTGACACTTTACAGACATGCTCTCACCTCTGCAGACGGCATGTGAAGTACGGCTGGAATGAAAGATAGGAAAAAACAGACCAATCGAGTAGGGAAAAAAGAGAGAATAATGAATATATTCCCATTCATCCACATGGCAAAAAGATCTTCCATTTACAACGCACTTCTGAGGGCTTTTCATCACAAACTAATGAGATTTCAGATAAACGTGGGCCAAGACTGCATATAAATTGCTATTCAGAGAGACACACACACACACACACACACACACACACACACACACACACACACACACTGTAGGCCAATGTGCTTCATTGAGACGCTGCAACAGTCCACTTAACATTTTGGCCATTAACTCTTGAACCGTACAATACAAATACCTTGGATTCTCACTATCCACTTTTTGCTATAATATTTACAACATAACTACCATTAACACGCCCTAAATGGCGAGGTCACGCTGAAACTACAGGTCTGGGAATGCCCATATATGGACTTTTTTTAAATTTATTTACGTTTTCGGGCCGAAACAGATCAGCTATCTAATGTTTTGAGGTGAGCTGTAGAGTTGTTGTCCGGCTCCATATATGTAGATCTAAGGTTTTGAGGTGAGATGTAGAGTTGTTGTCCGGCTCCATATATGGAGATCTAAGGTTTTGAGGTTAGCTGTAGAGTTGTTGTCCGGCTCCATATATGGAGATCTAAGGTTTTGAGGTGAGATGTAGAGTTGTTGTCCGGCTCCATATATGGAGATCTAAGGTTTGAGGTGAGATGTAGAGTTGTTGTCCGGCTCCATATATGGAGATCTAAGGTTTGAGGTGAGATGTAGAGTTGTTGTCCGGCTCCATATATGGAGATCTAAGGTTTGAGGTGAGATGTAGAGTTGTTGTCCGGCTCCATATATGGAGATCTAAGGTTTTGAGGTGAGATGTAGAGTTGTTGTCCGGCTCCATATATGGAGATCTAAGGTTTGAGGTGAGATGTAGAGTTGTTGTCCGGCTCCATATATGGAGATCTAAGGTTTTGAGGTGAGATGTAGAGTTGTTGTCCGGCTCCATATATGGAGATCTAAGGTTTTGAGGTGAGCTGTAGAGTTGTTGTCCAATTCCATTTGCAAATCTTGGTGATGATCCAGTCTTCTCCATGTATATGTATGGCTATCCAAGGTTTGATGAGGTCATCTTCATATAGACGGCCATATATGGAGTCAGTCAGTCACGAGGTGTGACTGACTGACTGACTGACTGAACCAATCTACGGTCGCAAACTCTCAATAAATTAACTTAATATAGCAGTATTTGTGTTCTCGGCTTGGATCAATGTAATTTACATAGTAAACACACACGCGTGTGTGTGTGTGTGTGTGTGTGTGTGTGTGTGTGTGTGCGCGCGTGCGCGTTACTGCCGACTAAATGCATCAATATTCATCAAAGGGACGTGACACAACCACATAATGTTTGTGAACATCATAGAGAACGCAGGATTGATTGAATGAAATTAAAAGTGAAAACACTTCATTGCATTGTGCAGGCGTCTGATGTTAAAAAGGCTACGTGACTAAAAAACACTCTGCATATAAAGAAGAAAAAAGAAACACAGTAGCTGCCGTATGCAGTATGCACATAGCACATCTTTAGGCCACGGGCCACTATTCACCAGAGGAAACTTTTGAACTGTATACATTTCTCAAAAAACGTTCGATGACATTGTAGACCTCCGAAGCATTACATTGTAGGTACTGTAACGCTTGCATGTCAATGTTTAATGTTTATGGTTAGCTTCAGGGGTTAAGATTAGGGCTTACGGTTGTTTTCAGACCTTGTTTTTTGTGAGTTTTGGGTTATATGTTTAATAGTTCTTTGTGAGGTTTGTGTTTGGGTTATTGGTTGAGTTAGGGTTTAAGGTTGGGTATATAAGCTTGTTTCCATGCAACGTTTTTTTGTTTTTTTGCAAAATAAGAAAGGAAAAGAAAAAAAGAAAGGTTAAGGGCTTTGATTCCATTTTGGCTTTGGGGAGTTATAATGGAGGATTTGCATGGGAGTGGCAGTGAGTGCAGACAGTTACACTACACCAGACTAGACACTTGGCTAATAGCGCCATCTGGCGGTCATTGCACTCACTCCAGCCATGCAGGCAGCAGCAAAATAGGGAAGATTAAGTTATTATTTGATCTGTCTGTCTGTCTGTCTGTCTGTCTGTCTGTCTGTCTGTCTGTCTGTCTGTCTGTCTGTCTGTCTGTCTGTCTGTCTGTCTGTATCTCTCTATCTCTCTATCTCTCTCTCTCTCTCTTTCTCTCTCTCTCCGCCTCACTGTCTCTCCTGTCATTTCGATAAAAGCTGACAAATGTCCTGAGTACTTTAATTAAAATAAAACGAACATTAATATAGCTCTGTTATAGCCTAATTAGCATTTTCACAATATAACTCATGAATTTCAGTCTTATAATGAGGGAAATTGCTCTTTCCTGATTAAATAGCCTTTTTATTGTGGGGAAATGACCGAATGGACACTTGGACACTGGCATTTGGAACACTATTTTCCCTCCTGTCTTTCATGCATAGCTTTTTCCAAGTACAGTGTGTGACTGTGTGTGTGTGTGTGTGTGTGTGTGTGTGTGTGTGTGTGTGTGTGTGTGTGTGTGTGTGTGTGTGTGTGTGTGTGTGTGTGTGTGTGTGTGTGTGTGTGTGTGTGTGTGTGTGTGTGTGTGTGTGTGTGCGTGGGTGTGTGTGTGTGTGTGTGTGTGACTGTGACACACACACTAGGATTGGCAATGCATTAGGACGGGGAATGCACACACACACACACACACACACACACACACACACACACACACACGCTGTCTGGCATGTAGGTTCACACACATGGTTTGCATTTAAAGGCAGGCTTCCTTCAAGCATCCATCAGAGAATGAAGATGAAAATATTCCATCAGTCAGCAGAACACACAGATGTGTCCATTACCTTCACCAGGCCCAGCATGGGGTCCTTGTTGCACCCAGGGTCCAGTGGTGGAAAAAGTACTCACATTTTTGTATCATGTATCAGTACTGCAATATAGAATTTTTCTGTTACAAGTTAAGTCTGAAATTCAAAATGTACTTGAGTAAAAGTACAAACGTACTTAAAGTACCAACAGTAGAAAGTATAGGCTACTCATTATGCAGACCGTCTCATTTCAAGTTTTAAAATGTTCAGATATCTTTTGAAAATAGCAGCTCACATCTATACAAGCTCACAATCATAAGTGGTTAATGTATGTTTTGAAATAATAATGGGAAAAAAAAACTAGCCACTAAAGTTTTCAAATAAATGTAGTGGAGTAAAAGTGCAACATTTGAATCCAGGGTGTAGTGGAGTAGAAGTAAAAGTATTGGAAATACACAAGTAAACCTCAAAATTGTATTAGTCACTTTCCACCACTGGTCCCAGCATGGGTCCTTATTGCACCCATGCAGCGCTGGCCCAAACTGATCCCTTCCCACAAACATCTGTAATATGTTTTCTTTTGTCTTTCCTATGCAAGAACAATGGCTTCTTTTGCTTCTGGACATTCCTAGAACAAAATATTTTCAAATGGGGGTCGGCGGTCAAATACATATAATTTTTGGCGTCCGGAAAGTTTTAGCACCACTGATATAGAAACATATGTTTTTTTCAGTAAAGAAAGAAAAAAAACATATCTTGAGTATACTGCCTAGTTACGGCCCCTCGGTCTGTGAACATTTCAAGCAGTGCAGGCGCGGGTCAATGTCACGCTCGTTTTACCTATATATTATTACAGCATGCTGTCTGTTCCTCCACCGGTAGCTAGCTAGCTAGCTGCCAGTCGCTGCATGCTGATTTACAGCTAGCCGCGGATTTTGATACCTCACTGTCTGATTTTGATGGCCGGCGATAAAACCGGCTCGTAAACTAACGTCAGCTCCCTGTAAGCTCAGCTGCTTCTGGACAGAGTGCCGAGCGGGCAGCACTTTGATGTTGAGGAGATGCTACAGTACTGCTCTCCGTTTGAATGGCAGGGGCTTTGAAAAAATGGACACACACTGGTCCCACGCTGACTTCACTACATCTCTATGGTTCATGATCTGGAAGTGGAACTGGAAGATGGACTCTTTCCTTTCCTTTTCTTTCCTTTCTCAATGTAGAAATACAAATTTGTGTGAGTGAATGTCAAAAGTATTGGCAAAAGTATGGGTAATTCATTGGTCAGAAAGTCCCATTTCACACAGGCAAAATCTTTCAAAAATAGCTGATCCACAAGCTTACATATATCCTGAGCTTGAAGATCTGTATACGAGACGTTATAGATTTGCACAAATTGTCAGGATTTTTCAGAAAATAACAGGCTCATAGATGTATGCTTTTTAAGTTAATTATGCATAGTTCTCATTACAAGCAGCCTTCATATCGACCTGTAGAAGTGTCAGGAGCAATTAGCGTGTCATCTTTTCAACCGTCTTTCCACACACGCTCATTAGCTAAACATCTCTTAATTGGTTCGTCTGCACACAAACAGCGCGCCGCTGCCTCTGCCCCTTCCTTTCATCGTGGCTCTGATGCGGTTCTGGATCAGTGTGCCATGTTGTTGTTTGTGTGTCTGAGAGTCTTTCATCGTGGCTCTGATACGGTTCTGGATCAGTGAGAGTCTCGCTAATTATGACCACGTTTTTTCAGCCCAAATGGAGTTGTTTATCGCCGCTGTCGCCGGGCGGAATCCTCTTCATGTTCAAAACCATTACTCTTCAGGAAATTCACCCATTTAGGCCTGACTTCAAAATAAATAAAAAATCTTCTAAATCCTCTAGTTTTCTAAAATAAATATTTTCACGATTTTTCAAAAACAGCAGACCTACAAGCTCGCTATGAGCTTGTAGATCTGCTATTTTTCAATAGCTAAATTATAACAATGTTTAAAACACCAAAAGGGGTTCCCGCCCAAAATGGGTTAAAAAAGGTTACCTGTGTTCCAATGGATCCGTGTGTGTATAGTGTGTATCCTACAGTTTATTACAGATTTATAATTATCTGTATAATAAATGTTCAAAATGTGTCCAACCATGGCTTAACTAAAATAGTTCATGAATGCTTTTAGATACTGGCACTTCTCTGGGTGAACACTAGAGGGTGGTCTTGCAGTTCCGGGAGGCTCAGAATAGGATTACTGAACTGGTTTGAGAGGTGAAGGAGGCTGATACAATAGTAGAGATTATATATCAAGCTTTTCTATATGTTTGTCTTTTCAGGTGAAGGTTAAAGTGAACAAAAAAAAAGATCACATGTTCAAACACACTATTGTCATGGGGTAAGTGATATATTTAGGTTAAAATAAGAAGTTGTTTGTTAAATGGTTAAAGTACAATAGGATTTCTAAAAACCCACACACAGACGTATTAGTTCAATTGCAATGGCCCTGTTCTCTTTAGCTCAAAAGGACCATTTATGTTTTGTATCAGCCATGGACTGTTTAGAAAGTGGACAGTATATAATTTGTTCTAGCAGCATTTCCATGGACTTAGCAGACTGAAAGACAGACAACAATAATTGTTGTCTGTCTGACAGTTTACCCACTGTATAGTGGTGTAACGATACATTTATTCAAGTACTGCACTTTTCTTTTACTGTATTTCTTATATAATATTATTTTTTTACTTCTACTCTGCTACATCTCAGAGGTCAATATTGCACTTTTTACGATTATTCATAGTGCCGATTTGTGTATTTTTGTTAAGTGTTAGTGTTGCTGATTAACAAGCTCACAATGCATCACAATGTGAGCTTGTGGATGTCCTATTTTCCAAGGATTTGTTATTTTTTGTGAAATCTTCCAAAATGGTACCACTACCTTCTGCGTAATGAGTATTCTGCGTGTATTCTGAGTGTTTTTTAATAGACTTGTGCTTGAAACTAGTATTTCTACATTGTAGCAATGATGCTTTTTATATGTAAGTAAAACATGTGAGTGCTATAGATCACTGGTTCTCATACACTGGGTTGCGACCCATTTGTGGGTCGCCAACACATTTTTATGGGGCCTTTAATTTTTTTGTTTCCTACATTTAGTTTTTATTTATACATATTTCAAAATATTTCAAAAAACTTTCAAAGGTTTTCATGAATTAAACACAATTCCAGTAATTTCTTGAAGAAATTAAAAAAAATCTAAGACATTTAAAACAAATGTTTTAAGAAGTAGTGAAAATAGCTGGTTTTGGTGGAGTTTGGATCCCGGGCAAAAGTCTAATCTCCCCTTTGGGTCTGGACCTGAAACGTTTGGGGACCACTGCTGTAGATATAGAGTTAATCTGTTGAGAAAATGATCTTCTGTAGCTTCTGCAACTGTAATTGTTTCCTTTCCTTCCCTGAGCCAGTCTTTCCTGTGAGTTTAATAACGGTAGTGTTTACCCAACGTAATGGCATCTGTTAAACATGTCCCGAGGCTACAATACAAGCAGTCGCCTGGCTGACTGGCGTAGTATCATAATGTAATCCAGTATAGCGGACAAACCAGACCGTCCGGTCGGTTGGTCGGTCGCACCCTTGTGTTTACCTGCGTCGTGTTGTCCCTGACACCAGACACCCGTGGGTGCTGCTGAGTCCCAGAGAATCAGACAAGGCCCCTGGGAAGGTTTAGGTAAGGGTGGGACAAACCATGTTCCCTCCCAGGCCTCGCGTTGTGGACACACACACACACACACACACACACACACACACACACACACACACACACACACACACACACACACACACACAACCTCCTTGCCCCCATATGAAAGTGTGCGTGTGTTTCTTTTTATCCTTTTTTCTTTCTTTTGTAATGTCTGATGTGAAGGAATGTGTTGTCTGTCTTGAGGTGATAATGGATGGCTGTGAGCAATAGTTTCGAGACAATTAACACATTAACCTAAAAATAGACCTGCCGATGAATACTGATGAAGTGAGCAAGGCACACTTTTTCATTAGTAGGCTATGCAAACTGGTGTCTACTGTCTACAACTGCAATTCAAGGTAACATTCGTTCTTGCATTGAAGATGAGACCACGACTCCAGATTTAACAACACAATAAAGTAAAATAAGCTGTATGAAATAAAAATATAAACAACACTTGTGCACCCTCAAACATTTCGACTGGAGGTGGCCCTGTTCCCTCCACTGATTTTTAACAACGTTTCTTGAGTGTGTAAACACAGAACGGAATGGGATTTCTACCCGACAGTAACAATATGGAGTATACACTCGCTTCTTTTCAGGCATTGGTGGAAAGTAAAATAAACTTGATACCAACTCCAGGAGAAATCCAGGATAAATGAAAATGCAGGAGTCCTGCACGATATGTGGTCAAAATGCAGACCCCTGCAGGATCCAGGAGTGTTGGCAGCCTAGCCTGGCTAATGAGCCAGACCGAATCAGCCATTGGCAAAAGAAAAATCTGCCTGCCGGCGGATTTTTATTAGCCAGGCTATTGGCAGCCCTGATCAGGACCCAATATTTATACTGCATTCGAGCCACGGCCATTTTATTTCACAATTCCATGCTGTATTGATGTTGGTAACTTGGTACCATAGAATAACCGGCAAACGTTGATCCAAATAACAATTCCTCTAGTCTACATTATCTAATTTTGTACTGTGTAGACCTTGCAGATGTAGACCAACAGCTGGGGACCACCTGGAGCCCTCTCAAGGACCCCTTGAGGTCCTCTTGTAGCCTACTTTTACTCAATTCCAATGCAGTTCAGTATGTCTACGTAGTGGTATTGCTACATTGGAAATAAAGTGCTTAAGGTGTAATGAGGAGGTGAGCTGATTATGAGCTCCCTGCACATTCCCACAGCATTATTGTAATCCCCCCTGGACTCATTGAGTGCGTGGCAGCTTTCCAGGCTGCGCTGTGTGCACAGCCTATTGTCCATCCTCGTATAGCGGAAACGCTCCGAACAAAAGATAATCACACAGTCGCAGTCGGACAGAAACCTCCTATCTCCATGCATATATTCTAACTTTATAACATCCTACTTTAATATCAAGGCCCATAATTTGTTCTGCAGACCACCATCTGATGAGATTTGGCATCGCAGAGGCCAAAACTAAAGAATATTTTGCTGTCGTTGGAGGATTTCGTCCACAATTCCTTGCTGTATTGATGTTGGTACTATAGGAGAGATAACTTGCAAACATTCAAAATAACAATTCTTCTACAATTGTGTAAGACTCCTTGTAAATGAAGTAATGCAGATTATTAACAAGCTTTTATACTCTAAAGAGTTCAATTTAGTTTCCAACTTGCCATCATTTTAGACAGAGGCATGCTATAGCGGAGGAGCGGGGCAGAACAATGCTTCTGAATAATGCAGTCCTGGACCTGAGATGAAGAGTTATAGGTCATGAAAAGCCAATGTATTAATTTAGACGACGTTATTAGCGTGGAGACTTCTGCCCACTGGAGGGGTTTTGTTGGGGGGGAATGGTGTGGGGTAAACCCAGGCATTCATTTCAAATAAAAGGCTGATACATCGGCCATTGTATGACTTTTATTACGACTCCGTTGTCAGAGATTATATAGATCTTTATCCACTTATTCTCTCTCCCTTTTTGTGCTTTTTACCCCTTTCTAATCGCAATTTAGTCGTTATGAACCCTGCTGACCTGGATGCAGATGTGAAGAGATCTGGCCACACATGGGGACAGCCTGAGAAGATGGCCCAGGACCATGATGTCTGGAGAGCTAGTAAAGTAAGTAAGAACCCTGCTGACCAAAGCGAGGCAGTAAAGAGACCAGGATTACTTCATGTTTTTGGGAGGGTACCTACTACCTATACCCTAGGTCAGTGTTTCCCAACCTGTGCTACGGGGAGCTATGGTGCTCCTCTTGATGTCTCCAAGTGTTCCGCCTGATTTTAACTAAATTAACACTATCCCTCCCCCGAAAGCAAAAGCTATTGAGCTGCAGGCTTCCTATTGTTGCGTCGTTGTTGTCACACGTCTAACCATTAGACATGCGATAACTACAACACGGAACAATAGACTCTAACGAGTAACGACCCTCGGCCATTGAAATGTTAATGCTTAGATGCATGCAGAATACGCTACATTTCGCTCCCTCCAGAAAGACTGGAGCGCGCAGAGTGCATATGCACGTAGACAGCAGACACACCTTACTCTAAGAGACACACACAGTCACAGTCCCGACCCAAACACTGAGGAGGTAAAGTAAACGTGACGTTGTTGTGATTAAACATAATGTGCCACGAAAAATAGCTGTCCAAAATAGCTTTCCATAGATGTCCAAACATGATCGCCTCGTTCGGCCAACAAAATATATCTCCCTCCCTTCACAGAAGCGCAGCGATGCCTGTTTTATTCTTCGTCGTACACGTGTTATGCTTGCATGCTGAAAATGGCTGATCTACAAGCTCACAGCGCGTTGCGGACGCAACGCGTTGCGTCCGCAACGCGTTGTGAGCTTGTCGATCAGCTATTTTCAGCACGTGGAAATAAGCAGGCTGTGAGAACTGAGACCCTTCACAATAAAAGCATGCAGCATTCACAAGTTGGCTCATAATAAAGAAAGGAAAAGGATTAGGTGGCATTCATATGAGCAATTTTTTTGAAACTGAGGCTCTGTCTCTGTCCTTTTCTTTCTCTTTGAAGTTATTTGATGAGTGCTGTCATGTGTGTTTTTAAAAGTATATTTACTTTTACGTTTTACTATATATTTAATATATATATATATATTTAATATATATATACACCCCCCCCCCTAGGTGTTCCCCGATATTTTAGGGCTATGAAAAGTGTTCCCTGGGACAAAAAAGGTTGGGAAACACTGCCCTAGGTGACACAGAGAGAAGAGGCAAATTTAATTTGCTTGTTCTCTTGCAAACTAAATTATATTAGATTTATTCTCATAATGTTCTGCAGATTGGTTCCTATATGCTTCACCTTACCCGAGGAAAGTGAAAAGAACAAAGCGCTTAAATTGAAACATTTTATTATCAAATACAGTCAGTGAGTATTCTCTGGGGTTTAAAGGAGTGGAAAAAAGGCTATTACCAGAAACGTATACTGTAGCTCAAAATCCCATATCAGCAGGGATTTGTCAGAGGAGAAAATTCAAGCTCGCCGTACATATAAGTGCAGTGCTATTTCATTCAACGCTTGTGACTTGAAATCTTAACTTGAAAGGTGTGAGACGGTCATTAGCGACATTGAAAAGTTGTGCACCCCCCCCCCCCCCGCCTGCCTGAAAGCCAGAGCTTCAAATGGCCATCCTTTTGAGATGCAAATGAACCTTATTTCTGAATAAAAAAATAGATTAAGGTCTTTCTTAAAACTGTAAGCTCCTATAATGAAATGGATAGACACGGTGGGACTCTCATAATCTCTGAATGTGAAATGTTCTCCACCAAGCTTTAATTTGACATTCCTATACAAGTATTCATACGTCTGTCTGTGCATGTGCCTATACCCTATATACAGAATGAAAGTGACGGATTCAGAGAAGGCTTTTTTTTAAATGGCCTGGGATTTACAGTCTTGATTTACTTTGTCCTCCCTTGGCGGTGTGTCCTCTCTCTGTCCGTTGTCCTTGGTTGAGACACGCAACACATTTTGTTGTCGCTGGCGGACAGAACCCATATTTATATATCTGGTTATCTGGATGTTTCCCCCCGCATACATTAATGGCAGAGTAAATACATAAATAATCCTCCCACTGCCAGCTTTTATTTATTTGTGTTTTTCCCCTTACCTTTAAAGTAGTCACAGAATATTTGTCTCCACTATAATCGATCCCCCAGTCGTTGCAAGTAGTAATCACAGAGCCTTTATCTGCTTTAGCGAACATACAGCATCATGTAGCATGCTGGCCGACATACCCCGACAATGATACATTTGTATTTGGCTGCGGACCCCCTATCAGAACATGTTTTGTGCAAGGGAAGGGAAGATTTGTGTTAAATATAAAAGCTTGTAGATCTGCTATCTTTGAATAGCTAACTTCTCAAGTAGTTTTAAAAGCAAGTGCTCGTGTAATTTAACTCATATTTCACTTGTAGTGGAGTCATTATTTGACCAGGAATAATCTATCTTAATTGTACTAGTACTGTGGTTGAGTACTTTGTCCACCACTGTAATTTCCCATCCATCACAGTCCACCAGCTGTGCCAAATGCATGTCCATCAAACTGTCCATCAAACTGTCCACTATGTCCGTCTGTCCGCAGTCCATCAAACTGTCCATTATGTTCGTCTGTCTGCAGTCCATCAAACTGTCCACTGGCACTATGTCAGTCTATCTGCAGTCCACAAAACAAAATGTCTTGAACTTCACAGGTCCGCAGTCTTGTCTGTTTCGTGGGTCTGTTTTCACAGTGTTTTGGCCATTTCCTTCTAATCAAGCAGCAACGTACCTTGCTTAACGTCTTAAATAACTTAGTATAGTTTTCCACCGTTAACTCATTAATAACTGTCACCATTTTGCGCAATATCGGCAAACCCTGGCGACAGTAATTTTCTTAAGAAAGTTTCTCGCTTTCGACCACCCCCTTTCCCCTAGCTTGGTGCCCTATAGTCTGCACCCCCTAAACCCTTGTGCATTAAGCCGGGCCTGACTGGGGGTGCTCAGCTGAAATGAAAGACGTTCATGGGAACCACATGCTATAGGCAGCATCTCCACGGGGGGCAGCAGCAGCAGCAGAGGCGTCGCAGCGGGTTCTTCCTCTTGTAGCGCGCCGCCAGACGGAACTTCTCTCCCGACACCTGCACGTAGTCCTGTGTGCGCTCCACGTTGCTCTGGATGTGGTCGATGTGAGCGCCCTGCTCCTCCACCATCATGAAGATGTCCTGGAACAGGTCCCGCAGGTCCTTCATGTTGCTCTCCAGGTTCAGTAGCTCCTGCCATGCATGGGGGAGAGGGGGGGACGTGCGTGAGTGGTGGGAGGCAACTAAGGGTTATGGTGCATTCACACGGGCAGATGCAAAGATACAGGATACAGTCTACCATTCATTGTCAATGGAAGCCAGCAATGTGAAGCTACAAAGCAGTGTTTACTTTGTGGCGTTGTTCGATCTCGGACAGCTGTGAACGCGTTATCCTGGCGTCGTTCAGGAGGTTCTCGTTGAACACCTCCCATTTCCCCGTGGCCACCATTTCGTCCACCTCGTCCTCGGTGACGTCACGTCCCAATACCTCCAGCTGTCTGATGATGAAGTGTTTACAGCGGTCCTGCTTGGTCACCAGGCCTTCGTTGTAGCGACGCATCACCTACAGTATAGAACATGCAACAGCAGAACATAGACATTTCACCTATACTGTATGTCACTGAACACCCAAGGCTGGTGTCTGGAACGCTCAAAATGCCTTAACAAGTCAAATGCTCTCAAATGCTTGAAACTCGTAACTTGTGGTTGAAAGTCTATAGATTTAGAAAACAAACCAGCGCCATTGTTCTTGTGAGGCATCATGTGTGTTGGTATTTGTGAAATATGTGCGATATCATATATGCACAAGGTTTGACCCACACCCTCCACATGTACACAAAGTATAAGCTTTGATATCATATGCACAAGGTTTGACCCACACCCTCCACATGTACACAAAGTATTAGCTGTGATATCATATGCACAAGGTTTGACCCACACCCTCCACATGTACACAAAGTATTAGCTGTGTAAGCATAATACTGTCAATGTGATTTTCTTGCCGACTCGAGGATAACAGGATGTGACTGTTGAAGTACAACTGTCATCATGTCTGTTAGAATGTTTGAACGTTTTCTATTCATTCCTATTCCTGTCCTGTCCTCCTTCTGTATCAGTCATCATGACTCTCATGTCTTTCTGTCACACATACTGTATTGGGATATTCTCTGTGCGTTCTTAAAACGTAAACCCTAGTTTACCCGGGTACCCCAAACAACATGTGTGGGGATATGTTGGGGACCGCGTGTGCATTCTCAATATTTGTAAACAAATAATTGGCCTATAAGTGCTATTTTGGCTCCAGAAATAGCTTTCATGGTTTAGCATTCAGACTTGTTGAAAGTGTCATCCCTAGTCAAAAACTCCTATAAGATTTCAAAAATCCTATTAGAATATTATAGGACTTTACAAAGTTCCAATAGAATCCTATAGGATTATGAACATTTTCATTTTTCAAATATTCCAATAGAATTTCTATAGGATTATGAAGTTCCTATGATGTTGTATACTGTAGGTCCAGGTAGCACAGTCGAGCTCTCACCTTTGGACCACAAGTTCATTGGTTCGATCCCGGGCATCCCCAACTCAGTGTATGAGCACCGCTTGGGTGCCGCATGTGTAAGAAGATCCTATTGGATTGGATGCACGTGGTCAGTGTTAGCGTTACTGTTGGTACCTGTTGAAAGTGGCGGTGCAGCGCTGCGTGCTGCGAGCGTTGGATGCGCGTGGTGACCGAGGCCGGCCCCAGCGTGTCCTCGGTGCTCTGGGCCGTCTTGGCCAGAGCGTCCAGGCGGCGGTGGAGGCTCTCCGCCTGCAGCTTGATGTCCCGCGTCACGCTGCTCTCCTTCTTCATCACGCTGAAGCGACGCATGGTTGCCACCAGAGTCTTCTGCTGCTGGCTGAACTTAAGGACCTGCAGGACATAATACTGTAGTTAGACAATAGACATGTATAGTTAAAATACGCATGGTCACTATCGGAGTCTTCTGCTGCTAGCTGAACTGAGGACCTGCATGGAGCAATTGAGTATATAAAGTAGATGGCGGACTGCCCCTCTCCAGATGTTTATTTCAATGGAAGTTGCACAGTGGCGTTTAAAGCACCTGGAAGAATGCTTTACTTCTGCATATACTCCTACAGTATATACAGGTTAAATGTTTGTTTTTAGTCCCCGTTCGCAAAGTGCAATCATCACCGTTGTGCAACAGTCCCGAACAGAGCAACAATATTATTACTATCTACTGCCAACTTGGCTATAATGGTGTGTCTCGAGTCTCTCGACAGCTTACAGATCTGTTTATTTTGGGCACATATAACGAGGCAATATAATACTCAGCATTTTGAAAATCAAATGTAGCCTATTTGTAGCCTGCAGTGCACTGTAACATTGCCTGGTCATCATACACTTGCTAAGTTGCTTGTTACGTGTATAGCGTTTACAGAGTTATATCACTTATATGGATCGTTTGGTGACTGGTGATGTTGATTAATGATTAGGTTATTCATCGCAGCAAGATAGCTCAGTGAAACATGACGAAAAACTGACGCTTCAGCTATCGTGTGATAATCCGATTGATTTTATAAAACATTTACTTAGCATAATCGTTGGGCCTGGCTCGGCCCGAAAACGGGTCGTTACCGATCGGGCCAGGTCAGGTTCGGGCAGAGTTTGAGAACTTTACCGATGATAGCCTACTAATTATGGTTCTCAAACTTAATTTGAAGGACCCCCATGACTCTGAGATTGTACAAATAGAACCAAATGGACCCATACCAACAGTTATTGGCCACTAGTACCAGCAGAAACACCTCTTGCTTTATTTTGGTGTTTTGAAATTTAATTATTTGTTATTGTTAGATCCACAATTTGGATGAACCTAACCAGACACCTAGCCATGTACCGTACCTCTGTCTCCAGCCTAACCAGACACCTAGCCATGTACCGTACCTCTGTCTCCAGCCTAACCAGACACCTAGCCATGTACCGTACCTCTGTCTCCAGCCTAACCAGACACCTAGCCATGTACCGTACCTCTGTCTCCAGCCTAACCAGACACCTAGCCATGTACCGTACCTCTGTCTCCAGCCTAACCAGACACCTAGCCATGTACCGTACCCAGGGCTCGACGCTTAGCATTTTTCCAAGTAGCACGTGTGCTCCTAAATTGAAAAATCTAGTAGCACACAAATTATTTTAGGAGCACGATGAATGATGATAAGAGTGCCCCTCACTTCACACATGTTTTATTTTTCTTTAATAAAGTGATGATGTAGGGGCGGGCAATATGGCAAAATATTATATCACAATATCTTTTCAGAAATGATCACAATATTGATATTCATCTGGATATCATATTTTTTATATAATCAATTTGTTTTTATACTGATTAGACTATTAGTTTGGTATGCAGATGGATAGATAGATAATCAATTTATTTTATGAATAGATGGACAGACACTGTCAGACAGACTATCTGTTTTTATCTTGTTTTTATCATGTGAGTGTGACATTTAGTGCAGAGGCTACTCGATGGTGAATTAGTATTGTAACATTCTCCTTGGCTTTGACTGCTTCAGTTCAGACAGAACAACGGACATATAGGCTGCCTATACCTCGGCGTGGTGGGGGGGTCTTTGCCTTTTTTACGTTGCTCGTTTAGCAGGGCTGGACCAGGGCTATTGCTCGTTATGCAGGCCAGTGAGGCCACTGACTTATGGACCTGAGCTAGCCAATGACTAATATATCCAGCCAGGTCAGTCATTCGTATTGCGCTGCTGCGCACACGCTTTTGTAAGCGAGGTGCTAAGCAAGGCTTGTTTTGGTATATCAATCAATCCGTCCACTCCATGTGCGTGCGCATGTGCACTCTTTAAGTACGCGGCTGCACGCTGTTTCACCCACGTTTGTTAAAAGTTATATCAAGTGATGTTTTAACATTGCAAACTTTCTAAATAACTTTAATATTCAACGTGTCGGGGTCCTAGCAACTCCTTCTGTCTTCTGTGCTACCATGCTATCCTGCTTGCGCAGCAACCATAGACTGTAAAAAATATGGACAAAGCGTTCCCCGGGTCTAACATGAACGTAAATTGAAGCCTGTCATTTTTAGTAGCATATGCGAGTACCTAGTCGCACTGTCGAGCCCTGACCGTACCTCGGTCTCCAGCTCTGAGATATCATCGCGGATCCGCTGCGTCTCTGACAGGAAGTTCTCAATGACTGGCTCCTCCTCGAACAAGACGGCCTCCGGTTGCGTGGTGACCACGCCCACCCGTACGGGGTCGTCGGGGTCGTGGTCGAAGGGGCTGGCAGTGGCCTCACTCTCCCCCGCCTCGCTGAACTCCTGCGCCCGCTGCCGCAGCTCGTCCAGACGGTCTCTCATAGCTGCTTGTTGTCTCTCAGGACTTAAATGTTTGTATGTGTGTCCTACTCCGGACGCTCGATCCTTAGGGAACTGGTTGGGTCTGTGGGACAATAAGGGATACAATCAGATTATTTACTAATCTAGACTATTGGTAAATGGCGCATTTATATAGCGCTTTTTTATCCAAAGTGCTTTACAGGTACATACAGTAGATTGTGCATTACAGTACATTCACCCATTCACACACACATTAATACACCGATGGCGGAGCAAACCATGCAAGGGACCAAACTGCTCATCCGGAGAAATTAGGGGTTCAGAGTCACTACTCTTCTCACTAACTCTGGGGGAGCCCGGGATCAAAATGGGATTGAACTGGGAACCTCATGGTTTTCCCTAGCCTTGCGTAAGCCAGCCTTCATCTGCCTTTTCAATGCATATTTACCCAGGCCCGTCTCAATTGTGGGAGGACTTCACGGTCAAAGTGGTGACGAGCCAACCAGATTACTGTGGAACCAGGCTATAACCAACCAGGTTCCAGTATGCAAATATGGGGCGAGACATTGCAACAACACTGACGGGGACAAGACTAATATCCACGCAGTGATATTGGTATTGCTATGCGAGGCTAGGTTTTACCATCCTGCTGCTCTATACTGGCCACTCTACCCCTGAGCCCCATTGGCAGTTGCTTTGTTTAACCACTTAAATGTTACTTTAATGTTTTTCAGGCCAATGACCCCTTAGCTGAGGGAGAGATAAAGCAGGGACCCTCCCATTACATAGTGTAATAAAATGTTGTTGCAGATTAAACCTTTTCATTGATTTCATAAATATAATCATAGACTTGTTTGACAGCACTGTCATCAGTGTTGAGTTTGATTCATGTCCATGAGTATTGTCAGACATTGAAAAGTTAAAACCCTCAATACTTGAACTTGAACATGTAAGATGTGTGTCACTGATTAATTCCCCCCGAAAATAAGAAACAAAGTATATGTCCCTTGTCGGTTCAATAAGGGACACGTCTCCAAATGGAATATCAAGTTGCAGTGCAGGCAAACACAGCTGGAGATGAGTGTTCAGTGTACTCTGGCGTGTCCGCAGTGAGTCAACGCTTTATCAAAGTTTGTTTGCAGTGTCATAACCGAAACACGACTCAGGCATAACTGATGAGGCATGTCCGCATTCCGCCAGGGAACGCGGGGTTCTGGGGAGAAAAATAAAAAATAAAATACAGTATTTTTAACTGTATGAAAACAGCAGCAGATGAACGAGCACAAGGTCTGCATGCATGCATGCATCATCGGTTGAAATCAACTTAGGCTGCGGCTTTCCCCCCCCCCCTTTCCCACGAGAACTCATGTTTGTTTTTGAACCACAGAGTGTTTCCCCCTGTGCGTGCAATCATCTCCGCTCATCTGAGATGATCACAACCCTAGGAGAAGTGGCCTTCTCTGGGAATACACGCACGCACACACACACACACACACACACACACACACACACACACACACACACACACACACACACACACACACTGATTTGACTGCTGTGTTCAAAGGTAAAAGTGTACATCTCTTGACAACTGCTATTGTCCATATTTCACTGACAACAACACTCATCTCAGTCAGGCTTTGTTTGTATGGGTTTTTCCCCATAAAACGATTGCCCTGGTTCATCATATGATCGATGGTGGCGGGCAAAAATACCCCATTTGCAAGCTCACAACTTGTCGCATCGTGATGCATCAAATGCTTACAACGACATGCCCACAATAGAATGCATGGCTTTTGATGATTACATCATATGGCAGCAAAGTCTATGGACTTAAATGTGTTTAGGGCAGTAAAAGATGATGTAAGACGTCATGTGCCCGATACAGTGGGCGGCCCTCACTTCAAACAAGTGTTATTTTGTTTTTGAGGGGCTCTAGCCCCTCCTATACACAGGTTTAATGTTTGTCTTGTCTCCAACACAAACATTAAATGCCATTAACATTGAACAGAGTTTAATGTTTGTTTTGTCTCGGCATCGGCATGTCAGAGGAAACCCTGGCCAACAAGGGACCACGATTCTTATAAATTGATGTCATATGTGATGTTGGTAAAGCGCCCCTACTTCACATGGGTGTGATTTCTAAATATTAAACCAATGAAAAGGTATTAACAAGAGCTTGTGTAAAATAACTACATTGGAACACAGAGGTTATTTTTCCCCATTTCTTAACATACGAGGTTTCCTCCAGCCAGCGATGATATTCTGACATGTAGATGTGCTTTCTGTGAATCAACTGTGACACGTATTTAGAGAGAGAGAGAGAGCGCAGAGCGGCCATCTACTATACAAGTGAAAAGGTGTACCCATACTCATTCTTCATGCTCTATCTCCGACCGAACCACACTTTTACCACACATCTCTATATGCAAAATAAATTCGCCACCCTCCCCGAACTGACATAGCCTATTTTTTAGCCGTTCAAGTTTCTTATTTACTCTGCAAATATTACTTTTATGAAAATCACGATCGAGCCAGCAGATAAACGGGTGCCACAACACGCCGAGAAACAAGGAATTTAACCACGCTACTTGCATACACTGCAACTCGCTTACAATTCGCAAACCTGGCAACACTGCCTGCCTCTTACGTCACCAGCTCTGCTCCTCCTGGCCTCCGTAGTCCGTCGCGCTCACAATCTGTCGCAGCCATCTTGCTTTTCTTTTGGATGGGCGAGTGGACATTTAATGCTAATAAATTAATTATAGGTCCAGCAAGCAAATCATGATGGTCTGATTGTGCTCAATAGGTCACAATAACATTCCGAAATTAGGTGTTGTGTTTTGTATGGCATTTTCCCCAGTAGTAGTTGCATATCTATCTCAGCTTTTGCCTGATAGCACACATGCTAACGTCAGCAGCCATAGCAACATACAGTGTGCGCAGACATAACATGAGTTGTTTACAACACAAACACACGGCCTTTTCACCACGCAATACACACAACAGCTCGGGAGTTATTAAACCGAACGTGGACGCTGTTTCAGTGTTACATTTGCTGCGCATATCGGAATAATTGTAACGGCATGCATGATAAATGTAACAACGCTAAAAAACACCATTAAACATATCGTTTTCACCTTAAAGCTATTACATTTCATTGAAGCAACTCCTTAGCATTGTTTTCATACCATGGATGTGATAAGATAATGTATCAAACATAAGGGAAATATTAAATAGGATCGGGTGTACCAGTTTGGCCATTTCTTTTTTTTCAATGGGGCAATACATTGATTAAACAAACGTTTGATTGATTGAGTTGTACAACGTTATACAACCCTAAACTAATTTTAGAATACACTACACAATACAATACAATTTTAGAACATATTTTGCACGTTCCATTTTTTTACTCAGAGATCCCTTTAGCTACACATGTAATATTTCCAGGCAACGGACCTACACATGTCAGCTACCATAAACCACTTCAAGTTATTAGGACGAAATAACTGACAGGAGTGACGGTGCTGTGCTGTGAGTAAACTAATAGGGGAGAGCCGCCAAGGATGTAACATTTTGCACGTTTCATTCTTTTACTCAGAGATCCGTTTAGCTACACATGTAATATTTTCAGGCAACGGACCTACACATGTCAGCTACCATAAACCACTTCAAGTTATTTTTTGGATAAAACAGGTCGGGAGTTATTCAACCGAACGTGGACGCTGTTTCAGTGTTACATTTGCTGCGCATATCGGATCAATTGTAACGGCATGCATGATAAATGTAACAACGCTAAAAAACACCATTAAACATATCGTTCTCAGCTTAAAGCAATTACATTTCATTGAAGCAACTCCTTAGCATTGTTTTTATACCATGGATGTGATAAGAAAATGTATCAAACATAAGGGAAATATTAAATAGTATCGGGTGTACCAGTACCAGTTTGGCCATTTCTTTTTTTTCAATGGGGCAATACATTGATTAAACAAACGTTTGATTGATTGAGTTGTACAACGTTATACAACCCTAAACTAATTTCAGAATACACTACACGATACAATACCATTTCAGAACATATAATATTGGCCAATATGTCAAATATGTAAATATTACATATAATGGCATTGAATGGAAGCGGACCATTTGTAACACATGTTACAAATGACCCGCTTTTGCAAGTTTTCTTTGCAGTTGCTTACAGACCAGAATGAACGTGAATTCCGTCTAAACACGATGCAAACTAATGAAGAACATAAGCATGAACACATCCATGTGGATTTTTATTCACCAACACCAAAGACAAAAATTGTACCACACATATACTCCAGGTGTAAAATTAGACGCATTTTGAAGGTAAACACTTCAAACTTCAAACTCCTGGCCACGTAGAGTACGTTGCTGTACACATACTGACGCGATGGCGTCATGGTGGCGTTGACCAATCAAGATATAACGTCCATGTTACAACCGTGAAGCGTTACAACCTTGGCGGCTCTCCCCTACATTTGTTACTAACATTAGGTTGTGGCGAAGTAGACACGTGGCCAGCAGATACTGTGTTTTGGACAAACAGGCTAGGTATTGGTGTTGATTTGGGTCAACTGGACAAACAGCGTGGTGTTGTTTTGTGTCTGTGTTTGTGTTGGAGCGCCTCAGTGTGGCCGTACAGGTCATGTGCAACCTCTTCCACAGAGAGATGGAGACACTAAATCTCAGCTGGACAAACATGTTTGCATGCATGCATCGCTGCCTTGCATGCTGTGTGCTACTGTTGAGTCTGTCACTTACTTTGACTGATTTATGGCATTGTCTTTCTGTTAAAATCCAACTATGTTAATTTAAGAACTCTGGGCATATAGGTCATTGTTTATTCACTGTGCACACGTGTAGCCTATTGTATGTCAGACTGTATGTCTGTCCCACAGTCACAATCCTTTAGTACTTAGGCTGTGGAAATATTCAGGACAAAACAATGGTACATTTCCAATAACCCATTCGTTACTACATGTGGAGTCAACTCCCGCCATTTATTTCTTCCCATAGTGCGTGGCAAAGTCGCTCTGGGATGAGTGCGCGCGTAGCGCGCACGAAATTCTAGTGATGAAACAATTGCGATACAAGAGATAGTGTCTGGGATTCCTGTGACTACTCAAGTGTAAATAGCAACAGCATTTCTCTGCAATCAGACTGAAAACGAGGAGGAGTTGTCCGCTGTAGGCCCGCTAGGCATTTGCACTGCACACACAGACATCAAAGGAGGCTTGAGCCCCTGCCTGGCTTTTACCCGTCTGTGAAACAACGTTTGCTGACTCCAGACCATGAATGCACCATTTACTATGCTGAAAAAAATGCCATACCCGAAGGCAGTATTCAGGGGAATTGCCTTTTTCCAAACTCTCCCGAACTTGAACCCAGCATTTTGTGTCGAGATAATGTTTCCTCTGTGTAGAAATCCATGTTGTATGCCACACAAAGTCACGCGCTATGAGCTTATATAAATACATTCTTGCAAATCTTTGAATATGATAGGCTATACATGTGTTTTTGAAGCAAACATTTTTAGCTCAAATCTTTGCTTCTGGAGGTCTCTGGCACAAAACATTTTCAGATGGGGGTCCGCAACCAAAAACATTATGTCAGAGGTCCTTGACATGTTGGAGGACCACTGCCCTAAGAGGTGGCGGTCCGGACCCCCAACTGAACACCAGTCAAGCAGTGGTCCTCAAACATTTTTGGCTCAAGTCACTCCTATTTTTGGCGTAGATTGAAAGCGACCAAGTACAGTGAATATACTTTAGAGGGGAAATTAAGTGGTTAAATGGAACTCGTACGTTCCAAATAGTATGGAAGTATTCTGGGGCACACCCCTGGACTTGCTTCACGATACCTTAAGGCAGCAGTTCCCAAACCTTTTTGGCCATACACCCCCTGTTACATCCTGACCTAGCTGACACACCCCCCCACATGGAAATATAAATTGCATAAGCTATATAGACATATATTTCCTATTTATCCATATATGCACATATATGAACCTGAATATGGCATATATATATACCGGTATGCAGCATTATGCTATATTCTGCATATACTTGTTAATATATTTAAAATTATTCCATAGCACCACCATTAGCCTTTTCATCTCGCGCACCCCTTAGAAGGCACCCGCACACCACAAGGGGTGCACGCACCACAGTTTGGGAACCACTGTCTTAAGGGTTCCACGGCACTGAGAACCCTATGTGAAGTGAACGTGTTGATTGGTAGCAATGTGTTAATTTGGTGGGAAAAATGGAGCAACTGCAAACTACACCCGATCCAATTACCACCGGATAGGTTTCTGCGTCTGCCATTGACATATAAGCACATATTTTTCTCAGCTTAGGGGTGTGTGTGCTGCATGGTGTAACCATTACAGTCTCTCGGGGGCAGATCTTATGAATATAAAAGTTTCTATTGTTCTCTAAAGCTGTCAACGGCGAAGCGAGAATAACTAGTGGCTGATGTACTCCAAGGTTCTCTCCTCCAGAGCTTATTAAATGAAAAACACAAACAACAACAACAAATCAGCTCAGTCCTACGGCACCTGTGTGTGTGTGTGTGTGTGTGTGTGTGTGTGTGTGTGTGCGCGTGCGCGTGCGTGCGTGCAGACACGCGTGTGTTGTGCGTGTGCAGGTGGACATTCGGAGGGCTGTCTCCCACCGTATGCGTTGTATTCTCTGCTGTTATGTTGTCAGTGGAATCGCAAACACAGACTGTCACAGCAATGTGATGTGATCTGATCTAGGACAGTGGTTCTCAACCTTTTCAGGCCAGGTGTAGCAGATGGCCTCAAAAGTCTTATGTCTCCCCTGGTCCATACTGTAGTAGTTAAGATATTGGACTTTCATGCGGGGACCCAAGTTCGAATCCCGGGTGTTAATCAGGCCGTGACCTCCCAAAACAATCATATTTGAACTAGGGCCCCCCCACCCTGACAAGCACTTAGAATTTAGAACAGTTGAGTCATTACATTTTGTTTGACTTGTCCCACAGATTTTTGAAGTGAAAATAGCCCATCTACACACCTCGCGAGTGAGCTTGTAGATCTGCTATTTTCACATTTGTTTTGCCTTTTTCTCGTGAATGATTTGACTATTTGGTCAATGTTTGACCAGTTAGTATAGTTTGTTGATTACTTTTGATGCAGTAATGGTATTTTTATTTCTTTGGGGAACCTCCCCAAAATCATGTGGGTACCCCACTGGGGACCCTGACCCACAGGTTGAGAAGCACTGATCTCTACAAAGACACTTACCTCGGTACTGCTAGTGATCTATGTCAGTCAGTCAGTATGTTGTAGGGTCTATGTTCCCACGCAGAGCAGACCAGCATAACACAGCCTCATGGTCCAAATCCATGCACGCGTTTTCTGTCCAACTCCACCACACTCCACCACATCACTTTCCCCCATAGTACTCCGGGTCATACTCCTCCGCCTCCTCCTGGTTATCCATCCATCCGTACCTGCCGGCTGTTCATCGGCTGTGAAGGACAGGTCGTCGTCGTTAGAGGCTCATTGTCATTACATGACAACTAACGGAATAACGGCTTAACTTAACGTGACTGTACAGACGATGATAATACAATGCTGTTTAAAGAGGACTCCAAACTGCAAGACCTCTTCGGAGTCTTCGGATTTTATTTCAAGCTGTGCCACGGTTTTAAGTCCTCTTGTCTAAAATCTTCCAAAATTAAAAAAAGAAATGATAATAACAGATCTACAAGCTCTCAGCCTGTCACAATGTGAGGTTTAGATCTGCTATTCTTAGCTGTTTTTTTCTGACTTTGTTGAATCTTTAATTCGAACAAACTTGTCACTAAAACTACTAAAATACTAAACTAAAACTAAGCCTTTTCAGAAAAATAACAAACTAAAAAACTAATTTTACTAGCAAACCGGCTTTATCACAACTAAAGTGAAAATGAAAACAAAAAGTAAAGTAACAAAAATAATGGAGAAGATAAACTTTACAAAGCACCTTGCTTGGTTTCAGAGTTATCAGTTAACAGGACCGGATAACAGTCGACCAGGATATGCACTAAGGAAAAGAAAAGGAAAAACACTTGTGGATGAAAATCTGGTGGAGCCAGTTTGAAGCCCCTCCCCCTTCCTCGTGAAGTGGGCCAGGCCTCTGCCAGTGAGCTGGGACCTGAGCCAGGCCTCAGCAAATGAGCGAGGAACTGCTTGTAAGCAGAGCAGTGCTTTGCTGCCTGTCGGGCAGAAACCTCATATCTCCATTATTTCAACTTTTTTTTATCCTTCTATAAATTAACGACCAACTACTTCATCATAGTGGTTCCCAAACCTTTTACCCCAAGTCCCAAAAGAGAAATCAATACATTTGCGAGGTTGCAGATCTGCTATTTTTTATAACTTCTTAAACATTTGTTTGCTAATTTCGATTATTTGCACTGTTATTTGTGAAATTATTTGTGATTATTTTAGATTTTTCATGCATACCTCATGAAAAAGGGTGTGGAGTTTCGTGGAAATCTTTAGAAAAACATGTAATGACAAAAATGTGGAAAACCACGAATAAAGGGATATTCACTTGGGACCCATGGAAATGGATACGCGACCCACAAATGGTTTCGACCCACTGTTTGGGGAACGGTGCACTCACTACATTGTCACACAAAAATAGCAACCATAGCAGATCTATGTATATATTTTGACAGTGACGGTGAAAGTGCGTCTGTGGGTTTTTATAAATATTGAACCAATATGAACAAGAGTTTGTGAGAAAATAATAACCACATACAGTACAGTTATAGGGTCCATTTCTTCACTTTCTTCTTCCTGAAAAGTATAACCCTTTTGCTGGACATTTTGAGGTTTCCATGCGACAGAGACTCGTGTGTTTATGTGGAGAAAGCCACAGTGACGTGATAAAGTAAACCACAGCCTGGGGAGAGGCGGCTTGTCCTCTGCCTGGCAGTGGTGCCAAATAACCAAAGTACCAAAAAAGTGTACTTTAGTAAAGTTTAGTACACCTTTGAGGTACTTTAACTTTACTTCAGCGTGTCCAGTTTTAAATATTTTATTTTTGTTCTATTATATCTCAGAGGGAAATGTTGTATGTGCTATGGCACTAAGTTATTTAAAAACGTTTTGACTGTACCCTGTACTGATTACATTTCTGTTTGACTGTACCCTGTACTGATTACATTTCTGTTTGATGGTACCCTGTACTGATTACATTTCAGTATAGTATTCAATCAATCAATCAAACGTTAACCAATTTATCCTTATTTCATACTTCATCTAATTGAAAATGTAGCAAAGTTGGACACATCTTTGAACAATTTGAGTACTTAATTCTCAAATTTGTACTTTGTAGATTAGTTCTACATTGTGTCATTGATACTTTTACTCAGGTAAATGTGAGTAGTTCTTCCATCGGTGGCCCGGCCCTGGGGTTGAATTGGGAACAGAACCGCACAATGAAAACGGAGCCAGCGGTAATGCATTGTGCTCCATTGTTGAGGACACAACAATGGGGGATTATAGAGGAAGGCGGCCGTGTGTTGGTGACTCATGCGCTGGTCTGTGGACTTTATCTAGACTTTATTTATGTATCCGTCTAAGGCTCTGGGTTAAGGGGGCTCCGCTGTCACGCTCCCTCTGCCCCGGTGACTCCAGCTGACAAGTTGTTCAGAGAGAGAGAGAGAGAGAGGAGGGGGGGGGGGGTGGGGGGGGGGGTGTATTATGTTAGTTCCATTGATCAAAGCCTGAACACAATCAGATGGATTGATCATGAGAATTAAACATGCTTGGAAAATGCACGTGGTGTGATGACAGTGCAAATAGGTGGAGATTCAGTTCTATAATGACAATAAGATGCTGTTATGACAACATGACTACAGGAACCGGTTTCTGCACGTGTCATCGCACTTCCATATCCATGTGCACCAGGGGGCCTCCACAAGTGTTGATTTCGTCGACTAAAACTATGATGAAAAAATGTTTGCCGACTGCCTTTTTTCACTGACAAAAACTAAATCCAAACTATAAGCTACAGTATGCTAACTTAAGAGTAAATATATTGACAATTGTGGTGAATAAAAACTAGACCAAAAGGTTAAGGATGGACTAGAGGAGAAGAGATCCAGTAGAACTGAAAGACAAGTCACAAGTAGCTCACAACGCGTCACAACGTTGTGATCTTGTAGATCGGCTATTTTCAGCAGACGGTGTAGTGCCTCAGTAGTCTATGATCACATACAGAAAATACCTAGCATCAGTCTAAAAGAATATACTATTGAAAGGATACGATGTACATTGAAATGATAGGATAACGGGTAAACAAATTAACCCATACAAGTACTGAATATACGTAGTTATGGCATCAAACGTGTATACACCCATTATGCAGAAGGTTTTCTCCAAAATAATAAAATAAAAAATACATAAATACATCATGTAAAATAACCGATCTACAAGCATGCACCTACTAATCAAAAATATATACGTTTTCAAATAATTGTAGTAGAGTAAAATAATTTGCCTCTGAGATGTAGTGGAATAGAAAGTATAGAAATTTGGAAATACTCCAGCAAAGTAAAAGTATACCTAAGAATTACAGCACTTGCATGTTACTTAGTTACACCGGCCTGGTGTTAACCCTTCTGCTAATGATGCAGTCAGCCGTGTGTGTGTGTGTGTGTGTGTGTGTGTGTGTGTGTGTGTGTGTGTGTGTGTGTGTGTGTGTGTGTGTGTGTGTGTGTGTGTGTGTCCGTGTCCTGTAGCACAGCACAGTACAGTGTGAATCACACCATGTGTCTTATGTCACCTACATATTGTTGATCTCTCTCTCTCTCTCTCTCTCTCTATTATTATTATTGACTCATTGACTTTCAGTGCGCACATTAATCAAGCAACCAAGACTGCCTTCTTTCATCTAAGAAACATAGCGTGCATTAGAGCCTACCTGTCCCTAGAGGATGCAAAAACACTCCAGTTTTATACCTTTATGTATGAAAGGTGCTATACAAATAAAGTTTATTGTTATTTATTATTATTATAATTGGCCTATTAGTAGTCTATATCAGTGGATTTGAATCAGTGGGTTCCAAGTGATCCCCAGCTAAATGATGGAGAGTAACCAAATGGACCCTTATTAGATATTTAATTAATTTCTCAGTCCCTCACTGTGCTGTTCCATACAGTAAGCCTACTAGCGATCCAGAATAGATAAAAATTATCGGAGCGACCCAGAGCGGCCCTCACTAAATGTATCCACATTATCGCACCCACCATGGCCACCCACCCTCTTGCGTGTTTTCTTCTCTTTTCCAACGGTTCAAAAGCTATATAATGTGAGTTCAATGCTTTCTAGTTAGAAACCTTTTCCGCAAGTGTTTCCATACGCCATTTGTGCATTTCACTTTTTCGATATAGCCCCAAAATCCACCCCCTTCAAGGGGTGCAGTACTTAGCCCCTCTTCCAAGCGCAAAAGTGTTTTTGCAAACACATTGAGTTATTCACATGTTTCCATTCAGGATTCAGTTCATGTCCTTATTTGTCTCTCTTGCGACATCTCTCGCCCCCTCTCTCTCTGCCTCATTCAGTCTCATGTCTTCATCTGCCTCTCTCTCTCTCTCACAAGCACAATGTCTTGGTGAGGTGAATCTCGTATGCAGCATTATTGGCTCTGGCTGCAAAAGGCTGCTTAACACACACAGGCGTGTCCTGGTTGTCAGCTAGTTCCTGCTACAGCGCTGCATGCAGTGTATACACAATGCTCGCTACTCAGCTTGACAGAAGCATGTCGAATATAAACAGTGGTTCAAATAATTGGCAAAACACTAACATTTTATTGATAACACAGCATAAAAAACCGAAAACATTGCTCCCGATTGGCTTATAGGAATGTGACAAAAACTAAAAACAAAATCGGCATGAATTCAAGGCTTTATGGAGTGTGTAGCCGAATGTGAACGAATGAAAATAAAAGCCTGGGTACTGAGGCTATGGAGTGTGTAATTGATAGAAAACACGCAATTCATCACCAAATCTCTCCACCAAAAATAGCCGATCTACAAGCTCATGATTACATAGTGTCACAACGCGTTGTGAGTTTGAAGATTTGTTTTATCGTCTATATGATATTCCCCCCAGAATCTGGTGCTCAACAAATATTTCTAATAATAATTAAATAAAACAGTATTCCACCATTGAGCAGCAAACACATTTTGATTTACCAGAAGAGTAAAAATAATCTTAAGCAATTCTATTTATTCCAATGTGAGAGTGAACTTGAACACAGCTTCTGAACCATGGTCACTGCATGTGCACTAGTGCACTAGTGTTGATATTGACAACTAATTTAGATTTTAGGGGGGACTGTTATGGGTTAAAGAGAACCTCTTAAGCCTCAGCTGCTTTAGCATGTCTCTCCTCTCCTCCACCTCCACAAATGTCCTACATTAAATGCTGCCCTGTTACAAATGTCAGGAGACGTTTTGCTGAAGAAAAACGCATCTCATTTTCACGGCTTCTTGAAAGATTTTATCTCTTTCCGGTGCATGGCATATAAATGTTAAAAAAAGAGGGGGGAAATTGTCGATTTAAGGTCACGAGTAAAATGTCAAAATTTGCACGGTGAATATGTGGCGAGGGACACGGTGGTGGCGCCAGGCTGACACATCATTTATTAAGTGTCACACTGAGAAGAAGTTAAAGAAAACATTCCCAGGAGCTGCTGCCTAGAAGAAAAATATTAAAAAAATAAGAAGACAGACATTTAGAGTTATTGCGTAAGCCCGGAGGCAGTGTGACAGTGCTCTGCACTATTAAGTCAACTCATGACATTCTCAACGAGTTTTTTAACAGAATGCAGGATTATTTCCTCAGCCATCTTTTGTTAAACATGTACTTTTGTTTGGGTTTAGATAAGATGTATTCATTGATAATTATCAGTCTGCCTCTTTTCGCCATTCATGCTTCCATTTGGTTGTTTTGATGACTTATCTTTATGACGATAAAATAAAATAAAGCTGAACTCAGTGATGGACAAAGTACTCCTGAGTTTGTATAGACATGCCTGGTCAACTACAAGAACAAGTTGCTCTGTCAAGAGTATTCAAAGAGGTGGCCTTCATTCTTAAAAAAATAAACACTATTCAGTGTTTATTTTACAGATAACACGGTGCATTGTCCTTTTTACAGTTTAACACGATTGTTAACACACAGGTGGCAGTGGTATAGACTGCATATATAAGTGGCATGGTGGTATTAAGTGCTGAAGGGACACATTAAGCGGTATAGTTAGGTAAATGGCTCATTCCAGCGGCCGGGGCCAAGTTCACTCACCTCAGTATAAATCTTGCTGATTGGCTTAATGGCCGTGGCAGTGACCTCATTATCCTTGCCCCGGTGACCAAAGCCCCACACACCTCCCCACCCCTCTCCCACTCCCCTCCCTCATCCATCTACGTCTCTCACTCCTAATGGCTCAATTTGTACCCCGTCGTACCGCTACGCCCCTGTATACGGTGAAGTATATGAATCCAGGCTTAACTCAATCTCTCTCTCTCTCTCTCTCTCTCTCTCTCTCTCTCTCTCTCTCTCTCTCTCAGCACCCTCCTGGGAAAACACAAACATGGCATAGTTTCTCTGGGCATGCTGAACTCCCACATGCTGCGCAAGCGCACACGTGCACACGGGCCACAGAAAACAACAGTCCCAAGGTACTTGCACCATAGCTCTGTCTGTCTGTCTGTCTGTGTCCGTCCGTCTTTCTCTCTCTCTCTCTCTCTCTCTCTCTCTCTCGCTCTCTCTCTCTGTGTTAATTGAGGTGAGTGCAACTTTCTAGACCCTTCCACCAACCCCGCAGTTACAGGCAGCACACAGTAAGCATTTAAATAGCTTTAGAATAATGAGCTATATTACCATATACTCAAAAAAATGGCCTTCCAACTGATTTCTTTACAATGTGCATTACACACGCATCCACCGATGGTGGAAAAAACGTGTTTAAAATGTAGGTACTGCGGTGAATATGATACTTGACATAAATTATGGGCAGGGGTTGAGCATCTTGCTCAAGGGCACTTTAGAAATAAAGCCATGGAACCTGGGAACAGTATGATACCAAGACGGCCCGGTCTCTGCCTCATTCTGAGACGGTGCTGAATTTCACACCGAAACAGAAGTTGAGTTGACTGCGGAAGAGACACAGTATTACTTGACTCATCCCTTATTCGTACCTACCGTGACAGCATGGATGGGAGTATTAAGGGTGCTGCTGTTTGTCTGGGAACACATGTCTATGTGTGGGAACTATGTTATATGCATGGGAACAGATTTTACTTCTGGGAACAGATTCATGTCTGGGAACAGATTTTGTGTGTGTGTGTGTGTGTGTGTGTGTGTGTGTGTGTGTGTGGGTGTGCGCGCGCGTGTGTGTGACATTATCACCACTCTCATGGGTCAACCCGACTGGATTAAAAAACTAAAACTAATATATATTTATTTATATTTATCTGCGACTCATAAAAAGGGGGAAACACTGCAATGCAGTACAGTAGCATTTATCCACTTTGCCTCCACAGTAGTTCCATTGTAAATGCAGTCTGCTGTCAAACACACTAAAGGTCACTGTTTGTTTAATAACACAAAAATAAGCAACTATAATGTGGCCTGACACGCAACAATGACCCGCCAGCCCAGCAATTTTTTTATCCCACGATTTGTGGGATAAAAATGCCGATTGCCTAAGCTGTGATCCTGGGTGAGAAAGTAGCACTACTTTCTCTCTGCCAACCTGGGGAGACAGGCGTACGGCTAACTATTTGCTTGCCCTAAGGCATTGTGTTTGTGCTCCCAATACCCCCAGTGCATACAGTACTGTGCATATATGCCTGATGGCGGTACTGTGGGGAGAGCCCCGAACTGAGCTCATGCTTCCTTTAATGCGTGAGGAGGAAGCAGGCCGCTTGTTATCACCTGACAGTGGGAGTTTCCCGGGTAGGATGTATTGTGCACGGAAGGAACAAATTATTCCAACCAGAACCATTGAGGTGGCAGAAAACAGCACTGTGATACTGCGGTGTGCAACATGACAACTGTTTTAAAGTATTGTAGTAACAACTAAAGTCTCTAACGTTTATGTTGTACTATTACTAATAAACTATTTTAATTAAAGGTGTTTAAGATCATTAAAGCTGGGCTGTTGCCTAAGTCCAGTGCATTCTGTCAATTTCCGGTCCAGGACTTTGTCACACTTCGCCATGCTCTTCGTCAATAGAACTCCATGTAGAAGAGCCGCCATTCGACTGGCCTCGGTGGCACTTAGCACAGTCATATTCCTATAAGACCAATAACAACTTTAACGGGGACAAGGAGCATGCTTCTCAGGGGGAATGGAGAGAATGTGACCTCTCTCCCTCTCTCTCTCTCTCTGTTTCTCATCCCTGCTGCTCTCCTCTAGGTTTTAATAATACTCCCAACCATTACGGTTGACTTTACGGTGACTAAAACTATAAGACTAACCAATAAACATATATTTTTAAAAAAAAACTATAAGACTAAATATATTGACAATTTCATCAACAAATTCAAACTAGGCTAAAGCGTTAGGGAGGAGTGGAGAGGAGATCCAATTAAAAGACAAGTAATTTCATGCTTAGTCACGTGCTGAAAATCTACAAGCACAACTAAAACCAAGTGCCAAGCAGGGATGCATTGATCCGTTTTTTTATAGTCTTTGGTGTGACCAGGCCTGGGGAATCAAAGCCCCGACCTATCCTTCTCTGGCCAGACACTCTAATCACCTTCCAAAAGCCTAACCCTAACCTCAAGCCAGTTTTTATTTCTCCAATTGTAAACTCTAACATTAAACACTTTAACTTAGACCGACATACCCCATGGGTCATTATTTGGTCCCCTCCCTTTTCCCCAAATCTACTATGCACCAAATTTCACAATGCCAAATTGTTCCAGACACGCACGCACACCCACGTACGCACGCGCATGCATGTTCACAACCGGCTTGCACTTGTACTTGGCTAATTATTTTGTAAGCTTACTTTTTCAGCTATGATTAGGCTGTATAAGGCACAGAGAACATAGAGTGCCATACCTAATCTGTGCTCTTTTTAGTAATCCCCCCCCCCCCCCCTCTCTCTCTCTCTCTCTCTCTCTCAGAGAGTTTTTATTAATTTCTTATGAAAGACCTTGATGCTTGACACCGTTAGTTAAGCTGTCCGTGCTCCATATAGACGACATGACCCTGGCCCATTTAGCATGGACCACTGCACTGCCTTCTATATTTGCACATTATGTCTTCCTATGTAATGTAGTTTGTATCTAGTTTTCTTTTACCTAAAAGGGTAAAAGGGTTTTCACAATGCGTTGCGGTGCGAGAATACACTTTATGCAGAATGTCACATTTCAAGTTTTCAAATGTGTAATCTAAAATCTCACAATGTGTCACATCACAATCTTGTAGATCTGCTATTTTCAAATGAACGGAATATATAGGACTGAAGTGTTTAATGTATGTCTTGTAGTAATAATCAAAATGTACAGTAACTATAATATTTTCAAATAGATGTGAAATTGGAAATACTCAAGTAAAGTACGAATACCTCAAAATTGTACTCGAGTACAGTACTTAAGTAAATGTAATTAGTTACTTTCCACCACTGATAACTGCTCCGGGGCAGGTAGTTAATTGGACATGGACCTGGTTTAAGTAGTTCCATAATTGGTGGAGCAGCAGTGCTTAGCGGGGAGGATGTATGGCAGGTATGAAAGTAAACAGATGGACAGATGGACAGATGGACTCCACACCACACGCTGATGATGATGATGATGAGAATAAACAGATTTACAAACAACAAACAACGCAGTGCTCTGCTCAGCTCAGCGGGGCCTAAACAGACACGGGCATAACTAGCTGCCCCTATCGTTGTTTGTGCAGAGTGGTCCATTTATGAGATCTAAAAGAGGATTAGAGCAAACGGCGCTGGGAGAAAAAGTGTTATACCGTTTGTGCAAACAGTGGAGGATCCTGTGCATCTGTGGCGTTGTATTAGCAGCCGGACGCTAATCTTTGATAAACACACGCTGGGCCGTGTGGAAGTATGTGTAGAAAGGCTGAGTGAGATTTACTTCTATTTCTAATGAAAGGTTTAGCGCACTGACTGTAGTGTAATAATAATAATACATTAATATTTATAAGGCGCCTTTCAGGGCACTCAAGGTCGCCATACAACAGGTTTAAAGTGTGTGTGGATGTGCGTGTGTGCGTGCGATATTTGTTTTTTAATGCACACATAGCACGTGCAATCGTGCATGAGCATGAGGGATATTTTGTGCACATAAATAAATGCACGTTTGAATTTCCCTCGGGACCAATAAAGGCTGTCCTGTCTGTCTGTCTTATCTATTTATCGTTTATATGCAGCTTTACACATGTAAAGTATGCACATGGACACACGTCTACGTGGGGGGTGGGGGATTAGCAGTGTGTGGTCAACAAGCCCCCCCTTCCCCCACCCTTTTCCACCTCTAATCGAGGTGACAGCAGATCGAAGCACCATGGAAGATGACGAAGGCAGGCAGGCAGGTACTGCAGGTATACTGTAGCTGAAGGAAAAGGGGAGAGAGACAGGCAGACAGACAGACAGAGAGAGAGATAATTCGCAGTTTTGGAATTTTACTAAGTACGTGTGGCTGAATACTGAGCAGAGTACGTGGTTCAGGGAACGTGTGTAGTGTGTTCTTACTGAACAGAGTACGTGGTTCAGGGAACGTGTGTAGTGTGTACTGTGTTCTAACTGAGCAGAGCGCGTGGTTCAGGGAACGTGTGTAGTGTGTTCTTACTGAGCAGAGTGCGTGGTTCAGGGAACGTGCATGTGTAGTGTGTAGTAGGGTTTAATGCCGGGATCCCGGGATTACAGGCCTCCCGGTTATAGGGCACGCAAATTCCCGACCGGAAATTTCTTCGGGACCCGTCATCCCGGAGGTTGTTGTTTTTTCTTGTTAGAAATTACACTAAAGGAGTTTTCACACAGTGCGCGTTCTTTCCCCTGATCTATGAGTGCTCAAATGTCCAATCTGAACCCTCCCATCATTTTCAAACATGTTTGATGATATTTATATGGAATTATGGATCACACTCAACTTGGGCTGTAACGGGGGAGCCAGCGGGACCCAACGTAGGTCTAAATGTTGGCGGCACGGGCGGTATTTAAATACCTGCAGGCGGCACGGGCGGTCAAGATAAAATCAGCGGGACTCCGCGAATCCTGCATCCTCCCGCAATTAACCAGATACAGAGCTTATTATAAACGTTAGCAAAATATGAATGTCTGAGGAGAACGTATAATTTCCTGTCTGCGCTGGACAAGCACCGAGTCACTCTCCAGAACTGTGTTGGACATCTTCAGGCACACTCCCAAAGCTGCTGCACCTGTCAATCATTAGTAGCCTAATCAGTCTCTGTGAGAAGTGTGTTTTACCGACGGAGCGAGGAGTTTCCTTTCCCCGTGATAGACAAAAATTGTCACTTCTAAACCCCTTTTTGCTTTTGCCTGCATGTGTGCGTCACTCAGCAATAATGTGAAACGGAACACAAACAAAGATGAGTATAGGCTACAATTGTTTTATAGTAACCACCAGCATGCAGCCCCCCTCTATCTCTCTCTCTCTATATATAATAATCACTAATCATCAGTGTCTTGTGCTGCGCACTGGCCATGCTGGCTATTTTAACACCCAATCGGACTTTTCATAGAGTACAAAACGGGATGATCACATTCTCTGCAGCGGAGAAGGGGACCCAGCACCACTGCTCAAAGGGTGAAAGACCTATAGCTAATGTGAAAGAAAAGACGTGAGGTCGTTTATTTTTCCCCCCGTGCTTCGACAGTCACATTAGTGCAAACTCCTTAAGTGTCACGTTTTCTGAATAGCGTAGTAGGCCTATAACATTATTCATATTTTAATTTAATAATTTTATTGCAGGCTATATGTTCATATTTCGTTCAAATAAAACGTTTTAAACCAAAAAATATCAATATTCTATTGAACATATGAAGTATCTATACATATAAATGCATTTTGGTGGGCACTTTTCTTTCTCTTTTGTTTTTTTGTCTGACGGGAATTCCCGCGGGAGCTGGGAAAAGGTCCGCAAATTCCCGGGAATTAAAATGAGCCAAATCCGGGAAAATATTAAACCCTAGTGTGTAGTGTGTAGTGTGTTCTAACTGAGCAGAGCGCGTGGTTCAGGGAACGTGTGTAGTGTGTTCTTACTGAGCAGAGTGCGTGGTTCAGGGAACGTGTGTAGTGTGTTCTTACTGAGCAGAGTGCGTGGTTCAGGGAACGTGTGTAGTGTGTTCTAACTGAGCAGAGCGTGTGGTTCAGGGAACGTGTGTAGTGTGTCGTGTGTTCTTACTGAGCAGAGCGTGTGGTTCAGGGAACGTGTGTCGTGTGTTCTTACTGAGCAGAGTGCATGGTCCAGGGAACGTGTGTAGTGTGTTCTTACTGAGCAGAGTGCGTGGTTCAGGAACGTGTGTAGTGTGTTCTTACTGAGCAGAGTGCGTGGTTCAGGGAACGTGTGTAGTGTGTTCTAACTGAGCAGAGCGTGTGGTCCAGGGAACGTGTGTAGTGTGTTCTAACTGAGCAGAGCGTGTGGTTCAGGGAACGTGTGTAGTGTGTCGTGTGCTCTTACTGAGCAGAGTGCATGGTCCAGGGAACGTGTGTAGTGTGTTCTTACTGAGCAGAGTGCGTGGTTCAGGAACGTGTGTAGTGTGTTCTTACTGAGCAGAGTGCGTGGTTCAGGAACGTGTGTAGTGTGTTCTTACTGAGCAGAGTGCGTGGTTCAGGAACGTGTGTAGTGTGTTCTTACTGAGCAGAGCGCGTGGTTCAGGGAACGTGTGTAGTGTGTTCTTACTAGGCGTTAGCTAGGTGTTGCGGACGGGGAATCAAGAGTCGTGGAAAGTAACTAAGTACTAAACACTGTACTTAAGTAGCATACAGTATGGGGTGGGGGTCTCATCAAAGGTTGTCTTGTCAAAACCACGTGACTCCCATTGAAAATGAATTGCGAGTTGTCCGACACACGTCTCTTATGTGTGAGCGGAGCCTCTGGCAATCTAAAGATCATGTGTTCCAATGATGCCAACTGAGCTCATTTGAATTGGGCATTCCACCAGTAGATGGTGCTAGAGTGGCATCTCAGCAGCAGGCCATGCTTGTCCTCATGGGATATTTTATTTTTGGAAGTGTTTCATAACTGCATGTCTCTGTCTAGCACATAGCAGCCCCCCCCCCCCCCGCCCCATTATATGCAAATCAGATCAGACAGTCCTCCTATATACATGACTCACAGGGCCCCCCCTCATATAGCCTACCTACCTGTACATTTCTTTCTTTCTTTTTTTCCCCCACAGTCTGGGTCAGCTTCCACCAGTTTTGTTTGGGGTAATTTTCAATCACGTCCACTGCTCCAATCTCCCATTTTTGTGGGATTAGCTATACAAATAGAAAGTGTTGTATAGCCTATACCCTCAAATGTAGCACAAACATGATTGCCACCAAAACGTGGAATGCCCTGAAACTTTCATAAGGCCTGAAAAAGGATAAATTATGCAGAGGTCATTGCATTGCTGCCTTGTCTGACTTGTAAGGGGGGGGGGGGGGGGGGGGGGGGGGGGTGGTTCCGTGACATGAAACTACCGGTTTATCTCAGTGCTTTGACCGCCCACGTTCGTTACCACACAAATCCATCCATCACTGCATGAGCGTTGTACTGCATGAAGTTGTGTTGGCGCGTGTATTAATAAAACCTTTTGTTCTGCCTTATAGCGTTTGTTCCCGTGACCCCGGCAGCAGTGTTTCTGGGTCGCTGTGTACAGTAATTGAATACAATGGATTTACAATAAAAGAGGTGAACTCGAGCGAATTAATTTGAATTTCAATAATGAAGTCAGCTGTGGCAGGACGGATAATTAGCTGCAGGGATTTTTTTTTAACAGCTGTAGCCTAATGCTGTTTTTTGATCAATACTCCTCTTATGTTTTTAAATCCATACGCGTGTGCAAGAATATGAAAATCACATATACCTCGTTTACTGAAGGTCGATATTATAGAACGTCATCGTGTTTTTTTCCCCCCTCTTCCTCTACACCAAGGGTCCTATTTTCATCATTATCCCTAAACGTCTTTTCCGCAAGCCCCTCCTATGCCCAGCTTTCCGGGTTTGTGTGAGCACAAACATTGGCTTGTGATTGGCTGATCACCCCATAGCGATGGCTGAGCAAAGTACATATTGAAGATAAAAATGAGGGCAGAAAAGTGAAGACGCCAAAAGTGATTGGCTGGAATGGCTGGAATTTGTGATGATTTGATTGGTTGAGCACGGAAAGTCATGTAAGAGCTCCCCCTCACTGCACACGGGTGTGATTTTTACTTTTAATTTTAATTTTGTAACCCAGTTTCACCCAGTGCCAATTATCTAATGTAATCCTGGGCGCTACACTTCCTCTGCCAACCTGGGGGGGCAGCGGACTGACCTCATGCCTCCTTCTATGCATGAGGAGTCCAAGCTGCTTCTTTTCACCTGACAGGGGGGAATTTCCCCGGCCGGACGTAGCGCGTGGAAGGGACACGTTATTCCGACCAGTTACTTTCCCTTCCATCAGGCGCCCCGGCTGGCCAGGGGGAGGTAGTTTTAGAGATCAGGATTACTGCATGTTTTTGTGAGGGTATCTACCCTAGGGGACACGGGGAGAACATGCAAACTCCACACAGAAAGGCCCTTTCGCCAACCCCCGCCTCGGGTATGGGCACTGATGACGCGGAGGAGGGAACACGCCGACAGTGCCCACAGCGTCCCCAGCGGGAATCGAACCCAGAACCTTCTAGCTGTGAGGCGACAGCACTACCAAATGTGCCACCGGGCCCCCCGGATTTTTACTATTTTGAAAAACATTTTTCAATCGTTCAAATAATCTACAAGCTCACAACGTATCAATGTTGATATAGTTGAACAATTTTTTTAATGTTTTTTCAAAATAGGAAAAAAAGGCAAAGAAGGTTAGGGATAAGGGGTAAGGCACTGACGAACATAGGGCCCCAAATGTCTTTGCCCAGAAATATCAGATCTACAGTCAAGCTCACAGCGCTCTGTTGTGAAACAGACACGTGGAATGGAGGACAGGAAATCATGGCACACTGACGCATGGAGATTTGAAATCAAGTTGTCAGGTTGTCCATAGCAGGACATGATGGGGTTATTGATTTGTTTGGCTGAGCGCAAGTTGAAGATTATTCCGAGAATGGGGCGCGCCCACATGCTGAAACCCAGCAGTGTGGATCTTTACTCTACTGGAGTATTTTCCGTCTACTCCACTACATTTCAGATGCAAATATTGTACTTTAGTGTTACTAGTTATTTTGTTGATTTTGATTATTACAAAACACAAAACACACACATTTGAAAATAGCAGATTATCAAGCTCACAATGCGCTGCACCTTGTAGATCTGCTATTTCTGAAAGATTGTGGTACTACAGCCTAGAGGACAGGGCTGGTACTACAGCCTAGTGGACAGGGCTGGTACTACAGCCTAGAGGACAGGGTTGGTACTACAGCCTAGAGGACAGGGTTGGTACTACAGCCTAGAGGACAGGGTTGATACTACAGCCTAGAGGACAGGGTTGGTACTACAGCCTAGAGGACAGGGTTGGTACTACAGCCTAGAGGACAGGGTTGGTACTACAGCCTAGAGGACAGGGTTGGTACTACAGCCTAGAGGACAGGGCTGGTACTACAGCCTAGTGGAGAGGGCTGGTACTACAGCCTAGAGGACAGGGTTGGTACTACAGCCTAGAGGACAGGGTTGGTACTACAGCCTAGAGGACAGGGTTGGTACTACAGCCTAGAGGACAGGGTTGGTACTACAGCCCACAGGGGAAATATTGTCTTCTATAACACATGCCAGCCTTTTTATCTGGAGCAGCAAGGTATATAGGGATTGTTAGGAAGTGTGTGTGTGTGTGTGTGTGTGTGTGTGTGTGTGTGTGTGTGTGTGTGTGTGTGTGTGTGTGTGTGTGTGTGTGTGTGTGTGTGTGTGTGTGTGTGTGTGTGTGTGTGTGTGTGTGTGTGTGACTGTGTGTGTGTGACTGTGTGTGTGTGTGTGTGAGAGAGAGAGAGAGAGAGAGAGAGAGAGGAACATGGCTCAGGTCTCTAAGGGTAATGGAAGAGCACTGACCTGTGGAGGAATGCCAGGGAGAAGAGACAGACAGGCCCTGCCAGCTCGCTGTAGCACGTACACACACACACACACACATATATTTTTAACCATTTATGTCCACACGAAGGAGATGCATAGGCTACAAGAACACAAATATTACAGGTACAATAGGCATATCACTCAGTACTCTATGGGTAAGTAGCAGCATCTCCGCCACATACAGTATGATTTGGGCAACAAATAAAAACTATATAGGCTAAAATGTTAGGGAGGGATCCAGTAGAAATAAAAGACAAGCCATTTTATGCTTTAATTTCAGATGACTAAAACTAAATCAAAATGTGCTGTCAAAATCAACACTGAGTGCCTAATCTAGGCCCCTGGGGAACTGTTAACGAGGGTGTTGGTGGTTATGTCTGATTTATCTCTGTGGATGTACGGCGGTATAAAGCGCCCTCACCGCTTGGGCCGTCTCTTACAGAAGCTGTCAGACCGGAGCTGGGAAACCGCATATCATAGCTTACAAAAAAATGTGAAAATCCAGATTGCTTTGACGATGCCAACTTTTTAATTAGTTCAAGGCGTTCGCAATAAACCCTGGTAGTGTTTTTATGACCTCATGCATTTTGAAGTGTTGGAATAATGCAGTGTTGGAGGCTAATATGCTGGGGTGGGCTGGGGGGGGGGGGGTGGCTGGGGTATGTCCTATAGGTAATGTGATGGTAAAGTCAAGAGGCAGGTTAATGTTGCCCCCCCCCCCCCCCCCTTATCCTCTGGGAATTAATCTGCCCTCCCTTAACAAAGTCAACGATCTGTGTGTGTGTGACTGTGTGTGTGTGTGTGTGTGTGTGTGTGTGTGTGTGTGTGTGTGTGTGTGTTCCTCCCTCCTTGGCTTGCTCCTAGACAGTAGGTGCCCCCCCCCCCCATCTTGTCTTGTCACCTGTCAAGCAGACAGAATGGGCTGTGCTCCGGATTGCACGGGACGAGGGTGACAGACAGAGAGAGGCGGAAAGAAGGGGGCTTCTTAAAAGCATGTCAGTCTCAGATTGAAGCATTGGTATTTAGTCTGTCTGTTTGTCTGTCTGTCCATGAGACTGCAAGTCTTTGTTGATGTCCTTCATATGTTTTTATCTCCCTCTCTTTTTCCTGAATTTAGAGTAACCGATTACTAGTAAGCGAGTACTATTTTTACCCCCTTCTTTTCCCTCCCCAATTTAGTCATCATGCCAATATTGATTCCTCCCCTCACACCTTTCTCTGTTGTCACATGCTGTTGTATCCCACTCACTCACCTTGCCAGTGAGGAGAACCCACCGGGAGGACTTAGCCCCACTCCTCCCACCCCACTGACAGGCTCCACCCTGCAGCCTGTAACAGTACAAGCAATGACGAATAGAGGGCATGCATTGCACACACCCCCCCCACCCTCATCTACACGTGTGGCAAAACATTGAGCGCAGCAGTATTGTAGTTTAGAAACTCATTGGAAATCACTCAATGGTCCTGCGTATTTCTAATAATGCAGGAGGCAGCATAGGACGTTGTGTTATTGAAAACAAGCACTTCCAAAGTGACACATAAACACCTGCATTGACTTTCTTGACAGAAAGTAGCTCATAACATGTCTATAGTAGATTTTTATGAAACAAAGACTTTGCAGATTGAAAGAGGATAATTCAAACTTTCCGTACAGCTGCAATGTTGGTGAGTTTAATGTTGTATAATACAATCAGATATAGGACTTTTCTGTTTGGATGTATGGTCTGTCAAGGCCAGAAAGTAGCTTTAGTATTTCAACTTCCGGGTACAATGATGTCACTCAAGTAGGCTCCCTCCCCGCCCGGATTCCAACTGTGGGTCAATTGTGTTCGCAAATATGTGCCCGACAAAGCCGGATGCACCACGGCGGATTCGAACCTACAACCTCCGTGGGTAGGGACTTTACCACTGCAGCACCGGAGTGCACCCTCTGCTCTCCTCTATTTATCTCCCTCTCCTCTCCTCTCCTCTCCTCTCCTCTCCTCTCCTCTCCTCTCCTCTCCTCTCCCTCTCCTCTCCCTCTCCTCTCCCTCTCCCTCTCCCTCTCCTCTGGTAGTAGATCATAAATTGCTGAATATAAGACCTTGTTTCCAGTCCGTTAGATCCAGGGGGCCTTCAGATCTCCTCTCACCCCGACGGAGGCACTGAAGTGGAAAAAGTCTCTCTCTGGTTGTACATCACACACACACACACACACACACACACACACACACACACACGCAGGAGAGCCAAGGTCGGACCTTGGCGTTGTCATTTTATGGGGAGAGGGGAAACGCTTGGTCTGGGGAAAAATCTACAAATTAACAAACGACTCTGAGAAAAGACAATATATATCTTTCCTGACAATTTATCCCCTAATGGGCCGATGTTCTGCCAACAGGCGTCCTAAATGCTTGTTAGGACGAGGCCCATGTGCTGCCAACCAGGGTAGATTCCGTCGACTGAAAGTATGACGATAAATGTTTGTCGACTGCCATTGCTATAAGCTCTGATGACTAAAACTATGATAAAATATAACAACTTAAAACTAGACTAAAATGTTATGCTATGGGACTAATGGAGAAGAGATCCAGTAGTACTAAAAAAACAAGACTTTGTAATAATATATACGATTTATATAGCGCTTTTCTAGGTACCCAAAGTCGCTTTACAGAAAGAGTACAGACATATTTATTAGAAAACGATTTAAAAAGGTTTAAAAGGTTAAAAACTAGAAATCAAAATCAAAAGATTTGTATGTTTGGTTGTGCTTGGATGGCGTGACAGACCTAAGTGGAAGATCTTTCTCGACACAGCAATACCCTCAGTGGTCGTTTCACTCTCAGCGGGTGTAAATATATATAATTAAGATTAGTGCAGAGCGCCGCTATCTCCACCACTTAAAAGCTGATGCCCATTAAGTGTAATTCTTCCCCGCTTCTTCTCTCTACCACTTATCTATGAGTGTGTGTGTGTGTGTGTGTGTGTGTGAGAGAGAGAGAGAGAGAGAGAGAGAGCTGCTGCCATACTTGATGGCAGCATTATAGAGCACCGAAGTCTGACGTCACTTTCAGTAGAGAGCGCCATTACACAGGTTCATGATTTTTTTTTATTTGCATTGAAATCTGACGATTTTAGGTCGCTTCATATAAGAACTGTTTGAAAAATAAACCGATCATCCCAGCCTTTCTGTCAGGGGGGTGGCTGTGCGTCATTAATGATGTCCATTCATATTTGATACAGACAGTTTCTGGAGAAAATGGAATTAATTTGGCCTTGAAATTTATTATGAAAGCAATATAACACATTGCGTTCCTGAGATTCATCCATTGACGTAAGCTCAGCTGGCAGTGACTCGACTCGACTAACCACGAAACATTAAATATAAAAACAAAACAACGTAATTAACATGTCAGTTTATGTTGTGCGACAGGCAGCTACAGCCACCCCGCCTACCCTGAAATGTAGTCTCTGGGTTGTTTGACTCGTTTCTAGCGCTTATTGTGTTACTCTTTGGGTATATTTGTACATTTCCACCCCCGGTGCTCTATAGGACAACTGCCTTTTTGCCGAACTCTCCTGAACTTGAACAGAGCATTTTACACTGAAATAATTTGTTTAGAAATCCATGTTGTGCACCGCATCTCCAATAGCTAAAGAGTGCGTGGTTGTGCCTCGGAAATAGCTGATCTCCAAGCTCTCAACGCATTGCAGCTTTGGAATCCGCTATTTTCCCCTAAAAGTGTGCCCTTATACGGGTATTTCAGGAAGCCCCTACCTCTCTGACATTCTCTGCACGTCTGTCGGTGAGCTCCGAAAAACAGCAAGCCATATGAAAAAACAAACTTGTTCACCCCCCCCCCCCCCCTCCAAAAGAGCCCAGTCATCTCATGCCTTTAGGCAGTTTTCTAGCGCTCCAACCCTGGAGCAGCACAACGCCAAGCTGCTGTGTGATAGCTAGATATGTTTATTATGTCTGCTTAACTTCTACGTGACCCCATCATGCCCAAACACCTGCTGTCAGGGAAAAAAATGTGATTCAGCTTCAAGGGGATGTGCAGTTTGCTATTTACTAGGACTATGGAGTTGTTATAGAGGTTTTGTTACTGGGGCTTGTTGTCTTCCTTGACCATAATGGAGGGTTGATTTTGTCAAATATTTTGTTGACTACCTTTTTTCATTGACGAGAACTAATTAAAACAAAAATTAAGACTAAATATAATTTATATTATAGAATAATATGACAATTTCTTCAACAATTGAAAACTAGACTAAAATGTTCTAGGGAGGGACTAGTGGAGAAGAGATCCAGTAACTTAAGGACTAGTGCATTTGATGCTTGGTTTCGCTTGGGTGTTAAATTGCCACGGGACTGAAAATTAAGGCCCGGCCCGACCCTGGCCAACATGTATGTTGGGACACGATTACTGATTCACATGGGTTTCTGGATTTCTCCTTTAAATAAAATAACACATGGGAGAAAGTACCACAGAACTGGCCTACGGGTGGTGCTTGAAGTGGGCCACGGCACTCAGCCCAGCATGCTCTGCACAGGCAGCCGGAAAAAAAACCTTATCTGAAGCTGGGCTCTCGTTCAGAAAGCGGCTCTCATCTGCCTAGCTCCTTCAGGCTGTTTAACCCATCTAGACCTGAGGCCCATTCTTACAAACGTCTTCAAAATCTGTTTCCTGAAGAAAATTATATATATCACCCATTCTTGAGATAAGGGACAAAACTTTTTTCAAACTGGATTTTTTTTTTTTTTAAGATACATTCAAATCAAATAGATGTATTTGTAGACACAGGTCTCAACTACCAATCTTGAGAAGGAACAGGTTTTTCGCATAACATTTCTTTCTAAAATGGGACATTTATGCACTTAATACCTGATTCATGTCAACTCCGTCAGACACACTAAAATCCCTTTTAATTGAATTTTATCATTTCAACAATAATATAAAGTCCTCAGTTATCTTATAGTGGCTTTCAGTAATCAAGTTAAGTAATACAAATCTTTTAATATTATTTTGTTCCAATATCACACTATTATGAAATATCCAATTTCTCAAAACCGTCATTTCAACCTTTATTTTCAATATTATAACATGAAAACCATGTAAAAAAAAAAAAAATCATCATTACGTATCATTTCAGTTGGTGTTTCAATACATAAGCACAAAAGATTTGACAGCGAATTTTCTATTTCTTTGGAAATTAACAAAAACATCACGGGACGAACGTCTGACGGAGTTGACGAACATCTGACGGAGTTGACAAGTTTAACTGATTTAGGTTCTAGACCACCTAGGATCTTGATTCTGGTGACTAATCCCACATTTTCAAGGATGAGGAATACAGTGGTACTATTTAGATTTGCCCTGTGAACATGGCAGCCATTTTTCAAAATGGCCGCCAACTTTCTGTTATTTCCCAATAACTCAAGTTCTACACCACCTAGGATCTTGATTCTGGTGACTAATCATACATTTTCAAGGATGTGGGATACATTGGTACTATTTAGATTTGTCCTGTGACCATGGTAGACATTTTTCAAAATGGCCGCCAACTTTCTGTTATTTCCCAATAACTCAAGTTCTACACCACCTAGGATCTTGATTCTGGTGACTAATCATACATTTTCAAGGGTGAGGAATACAGTTGTACTATTTAGATTTATCCTGTGACCATGGATGGTAGACATTTAAAAAAAATGGTGGACCTGCTATTATTTTACCAATTTACTCAGGGAATATTATCAGAATAATATAAAATCTGTGAATACATTTCTTACCAAGAATTTTCTTCACCAATGTTTGTAAAGGTGTCTACTAACATATCCCACATTCTATTTGACCACCCTAGGGGCATGTTTGACAGCTGCTGAAAGTTGGGTACCATCAACAAACAATATAAGGCTAAATGTTTTAAATTTCATTATGCTTTAAGTAGCATGTGGCATGTCAAACTAGGGGCTTTTCATGATTCTGGATCCATTCCAAGCATTAGTTTTGCACAAAAAACACTACGTTGGCTAAAAACGGCCATAGCCATCATCACAGATGTGATGAGGTCAGCACATGTCGGCACATTTGGGCAAGTGGCTATGGCCAAACTAGGGGGTCTATGGCCAAACTAGGGGTCAAACTCCTTGGGCTAAATTCGGTGAGGTGAACAGTGAGCAGTGAACAGTGAGCGAAAGACTGAAGACAGAAGATTTGGCTTCAGGACCATCAGGCAGGATGTGCAGACACTGAAGGCATCAGTGTCTTTCTCTGTGTCCCCAGCATGTCAACCAAAGCAATGTTACCAAATCAAAGGAGCCTTCACCTCATGTCACCTGGGGCTGGGTGAGCAATCGTATCCTGTATCTAAACTCACAACTAAATACAGACACTTGGCCAGACTGCCGTTTGAAAGGGTCAAACCCCTCATCCTGATTGGGGAAGACCACCCCACCTAATCACACCAACCGAACAAGTGAGGTTGGGGCCTCCAGGTGGGCCAGCAGCCATCTGCACAAGACTGGGCTGGACCCTGCAGGAAAGCAATCTCCAGCCAAGACAATGTAAGTTGACTATAACAGAGCCCCAGAACACAGAGCTCAGGAGAAGGATGGAGAAACACTGGCAGGAGGCCACCAAGATACAATGCCCCAGAGACCCAGAGTGTGCCACCACTGGCAATAAGGAGATCAACTGCTGCAGCAAAGATGTCATGAAAGGCAAGTCTCCACCAAAAAAAACCCTGAACCTAATCGGGGTGTCAAGAGACCAAAGTTTCTCCCCCACAGTTCCCTGCAGTGACCAGTGAAGTCAAACTGTGCATCTGTACCTGAAAGGGGCAAGTCAAAGGCCAGAAAGCCCACCTCCTTTTAATGTCCTGTCAGTAGAAACTCAACCTGCACCTGAAATAAGCCCTTACCTCTCCCAGAGAAAGATCATCCTTGAAAATGTAATGATTAGTCGCCAGAATCAAGATCCTTGGTGGTCTAAAACTTGAGTTATTGGTAAAATAACAGCAGGTTGGTGGTCATTTTGAAAAACAATGGCTGCCATGGTCACAGGACAAATCTAAATAGTACCACTGTATTTCTCATCTTTTAAAATGTATGATTAGTCGCCAAAATCAAGATCCTAGGTGGTCTAAAACTTGAGTTATTGTAAAATAACAGCAGGTGGCGGCCATTTTGAAAAAAAAAAATGGCTGCTATGGTCACAGGACAAATCTAAATATTACCAATGTACCCCACATCCTTGAAAATGTATGATTAGTCACCAGAATCAAGATCCTAGGTGGTGTAGAACTTGAGTTATTGTAAAATAACAGCAGGTGGCGGCCATTTTGAAAAATGGCTGCCATGGTCACAGGGAAAGTCTAAATTGTACCACTGTATCCCTCATCCTTGAAAATGAGGTCTTAGTCACCAGAATCAAGATCCTAGGTGGTGTAGAACTTGAGTTATTGTAAAATAACATCAGGTGGCGGCTCTTTTGTAATATGGCTGCCATGGTCACCACGAGACAAAAATGTGATGGCCCCATAGCCAAAAATGTTCCTTAAGGCATGCTCTAACTGTGTGCCAAATTAGAATACTGCCCATTATTCAAAAACAATAATTTTATTGTTTTAGGAACACTTTTGTCAACTCCGTCAGATACACGTCAACTCCGTCAGACACAAAATCTGACGGAGTTGACGTCTGACGGAGTTGACAAAATGGCATTTGTTTTCATCTTAACCCTCTTTAGTACAATGTAGCCATTTTGTTTTTGCTTAATTTTGTTAGCTAAACCTAACCCCTAAACTAAAATAATAAACATTATTTTTGAATTCTTAACAAAGTCTTAATAATGTCCTGACGGAGTTGACATGTAAAAGCTGTGACCACATTGTTATCAACATTGTTTGTTTAAAATATCAAACAATTGAATGCTTGTCAGACCAGGTACTCCACTGTTGCAACAAATATAAATGGGACTTGGAAAAGGAGTCTTCAGGCTAAATCTGTCGACAATATTTTCTGATTAATTTAAGACTTTTAAAAAAACCTGACGGAGTTGACGGAGACGTGGGACGAACATTTGATATGAGATATTTAATAGAAAATATGAATTAAAATTAACTGTGTATATTATTTGCTATGTTGTTGACAATCTACTTTAATTTAGTATGTATATTTATGTGATTGTGACAGTATTAGACACTTTTTTGGCAGTTTGAAATTGTGGCCACTTGCTGGGGACAGGCTAAATACAGGCCTTTTTGGGTACAGGGCCTGCTTTTAACTAATTCAGATGGAATATGAAAACAATTATAATGAAATTAAGGGCATAATAATACACAACTGTATTACACTTAACTTTGCAAGTGCTTTTATTTTTATGAATTAATTTATTTTTTACATAAAATAAGGCTCTTATGTGTGGGACATGTTTTTTCCACTTTTGTCCCTCATCTCAAGAATGAGTGATATATATATATACATTTCTATATCAGTGGTTCTCAAACCTTTTCATGTCATGGACCCTCAAAATGATATGTATTTGGCTGCTCACCCCCATCTCAAAAATATTTTGTTCCAGGGACATGCAGATATAGGCCAGTCAATCTAAACTAAAAAGAAAAGGGGCTGACCCAAAATAAATTTTAAAAGCAATCGTAAAAGTAAAGGTTTTGTATGACCCTAATCCAAATAACATATTAACTAAAAAGTATTATATCAATTTTGGAGCATGGTTAATTCAGGGGTTGAAAGTTGGAGTTCCACTAAAAACCTATAAGGCAAAAAATTATAATTTTAATTATGTTTTAATGTATATAAGGTTGTCAAACTAGGAGGTTTTCATGCTGTGTGTGTGTGTGTGTGTGTGTGTGTGTGTGTGTGTGTGTGTGTGTGTGTGTGTGTGTGTGTGTGTGTGTGTGTGTGTGTGTGTGTGTGTGTGTGTGAGAGAGACCGTAGGGGGCCGCCATGATATAATATATATATTTTTTTGCAGGCCAATAGGCAGCAGGCCACCAGGAAAGGTCCGGGCATGATGCCATTCTGCCATTGCCATCATGATAATGTCACTGTTGGGGGTTGTGTAGTTGTCTGTTGGTTTGTATCATTTATCTTGTTCTGTAAAAGTGGTGGTATTAGGGCTTGTTTATTTGTGTGTGACTCGACGGAGCGGGCGGTATAGTTTCTGCTATCTGTGCGCTGGTTGTGGTGGGCTGGTCTGCGTGTGCGTGCACAAGAGATTTTATTGTGTAGTGACATCTGCTTTTTTGATTAGCTGTATATAAAATATAAGTTAAGGTGGTTACAGTGTAAAATGACACAGATACTTCCCCGGTCTTAACGTGTTAAACCACTCTACCTTCGGCAAACAAATGTCAAGTGGTGCTTTCTGATAACTTCTTGTCTTATGTCTGCCTGGCCAATGTCTATGACCCTCTCCTTAAACGCCATGGCGGGACAAAGTTATTCGGCATGGGGGGATCTACATTCTCTAAAATGTTACACTTATGTGGGATATATTGCTGGGTGGCGACAGATATGAATTCCTCTTGAGGTTTGTCTGTCTGTCTGCGGTGGAGAGATTGTAAATGTGAGGCGAGAGGATGTAGTACTAGAAAGCTTTACTTAAATACTTAAAGCACAAAGTGGTGGACGTGCACGCATGCACGTACTGTACACACATGTACGTACGCACGCAGACGTCTGTCTGTTCAGATGGTCACTGTGCATCAGAAAGACATTGCCCCAAGTTCGATGTCCGCCGGGGAAGCTGTGGGCACTTGGGGGCTTGTTCTCTCCTCCGTGTCAACAGCGCCCTAATGAATTTGGCGAAAGGGCCTTTATGTGTGGAGTTTGCATGTTTGCATGTTCTCCACTTGTGCCCTAGATCCCCTAACAAAAAACATGCATAAATCCTTGTATCTACACTGGTCAGCCGGGGCACTTGATGGAGGAGAAAGGAGCTGTTTGGAATAACGTGTTCCTTCCACGCGCTACGTCCAAGTCCAACCAGGGAAACTCCCAACCTGTCAGGTGCATTTGAAGCGGCATGATCATGCATTGAAGGAAGCATGAGCTCAGTTCAGGGCTCTCTCCAGGTTGGCAAAGGGAGAGTAGTGCCCAGGATTACAGTTTAGGCAATTGGAAACCAAATAATTGGGTTACCAAATCATGTCCCTGCCCACAAGGGAAAGACACTCACACTAGGTTCCTCATGGTTCAAGTGGTGGGTGACTATGTGGCTCCACTGAATCATTATTTTCCCATCATGCAGAGTGATTTCAGAGGAGGAGACTGCATGGAGCTACAATGTGTTCTGTTGATATTCTCACCTGCCTTACATGAATAAAAACCAAGCTGTCAGTGTCGCTGATATAAGAGAACTATGAAAAAGAAAACGTCTAACAGATGTTCATGAACTTTTCTTTCTTTCTTTTTTTAACAGTAGCCTAGTAAAAGTAGCAGACTTGCCTTCACGTGAAAATAATTTCTAAACTGTGGATATGTTTATGTGGCTGCATAAAAGTAATCAATTCCCACACAAACAAACAAGAAACCTCATTAATTCCTGAAAAGGAAATAATGGCCCTGTTTTGTAGTCTTCTCATAGCAAACTGACACTTTTTTAAACGAACCTGTTCCTCTTCAAAAGGCATTTGTCAGCAACCAACAGACAATGACACAAAGAACAGGTTTATTTCATTTCAAAGGCAATGTTCAATGGCCTCACATCTATTGGCATTCAGGACACATGTTAATGTTAAGTATTGTGTCGTGAGTCTGGTGACCAACATTGGTATTCAGTCCACTCAGTTCACATTTATTGTCATGTGTTTTATGATACAACCACAAACGAACGTGCATGTGCACACACACACACACATGCATGCAAGCATGCACGCGTGTACGCTACAGTAACGGGTAACACACTGCATATTGTCTGATTGTATGATGAAATTACCATCCTGGAGGCAAATATTTCCTGTGATAAAATGGCCACCAACGTAATCATAAAAGTCAACCAAAGAACAAGATTCCTGTACAGGATCTCCTCACTGGTCAACAAAAAACACCTTGAAGACCCTATATGAGCCTTTGTACAAGGTTTCTTCGACTATATACCTCTTGGTACCACAGCACTTCAAAGGCCCTTAAAACAAGGCTCCAGACTTCCCAAAACAAACTGGTAAGGCTACTACTTGGCCTCGCTCCTCGAACCCACGACACACGACACGATTCCAATACAAAACGTTTTTTGGATCGCGTCTATAGCTCGGGACCCAAGGATGGAAAATAGGCGCCCCCAGCGCGGAAGCAAAGCGCTGCCTGGTGACGATGACGCCAAGAGCCTGTACAAATCATTATTCCCCCTGTCCAGCCGGGACGCCTGATGGAGGGGAAAGGAACTGGTCGGAATAACGCGTTCCTTCCACGCGCTACGTCCGGCTGGGGAAACTCTCCCCTGTCAGGTGAAAAGAAGCAGCTTGGACTCCTCATGCATAGAAGAAGGCAGTCCGCTGCCCCCCAGGTTGGCAGAGGAAGTGTTTAATTGCCATATATCTACGGCAAGGGCGCCAGGTCTGTTATCGGCATGTAAAGATACTGCTAGTGAGCTTGGCAACCGCAAGGTTCCCAGTTCAATCCCGAGCTCCTCAGAGTTAGTGTTGAAGTGTCCTTGAGCAAGACGCTGAACCCCTAATTGCTCCTGATGTGCAGGTTGGTGCCTTGCATGGTTTCCTCCGCCATCGGTGTGCACCTTGGATAAAGGTTCTATATAAATACACCACTTACCATTCATAATGTAGTCCTTGGCCTGAAGTCGATAATGGGAACTGTCAATTGTTTCAAAGTTTATTATTCCTAAATGTATAATATGGACCAACATTGTTCTGAATGATTCCCTGTCAGGTCATAATAACTGGACTTGGCACGTTTTAGTCTATGGGAATTAGTGTTGGAGGCAGTGGTCCAATCAATGCCAACAACAATAAGCCAACAAGTCAAAAGACAAAATACTAATAATAGGAGATTGTATTTGCTGTGCAAATGCCTCTGTTTTTGATATCCCCGTCTCTGTCGTTCATGATTTATGTCATACTGTACATGTAGGGTTTAATTGGTTAGGGAACTTTTTTTTTTGCTGTTGTATGTGCTGTGCAGTAAGACGCTTGCTGTTTGGAGGGAATTTCTATTGGCAGGATCACTGCTGTGGCTGATGCCTTATTCATTATGAATAGTGTTGCTTGTCCTATTCCCCCCCCCTCCCCCCAAAAAAAAGAAAAGAAAGAAAATCATAACAAAAAACTAATAAAAAAACAAAGACCCACGTGCGTGATGATCACAGGGAACATGGGGTGTCAGTGTGATAAGAGACAGATAAACTGGAGTGATGGATGGGGAGTCACCTTGTTATCACCCCCCCCCCACACACACACACACACACACACACACACAGACACGCACACACTCCAGCGGAGCTCTCCGTCGCACGCACACTCGCACTCACACACACCAAAGCTAGTGGAGATACCGTATATAGCCTGAAGGACACCTGGACTGTAGTGTATACTATGGAGCATGCTGTGCTGCCAGAGTTTGTGGGACACAGTATAAAAGTAGAGAGGAGGAGAGGAAGTGTCCATGCATGCATAGGGATATTCCACTGGGAATACAAGGAACTACATATCCCAGCCCAATTACTTGCACACACAGTGATTCTATTTATTTATTTACTTACTTCATCATAAATGGTAAATGGTGCATTTATATAGCGCCTTTATCCAAGGCGCTTTACATAGATTGTGCATTACATTCACCCATTCATACACCGATTCGCGGCGGAAGCCATGCAAGGTACCAACCAGCACATCGGGAGCAATTTGGGGTTCAGTGTCTTGCCCAAGGACACTTCGACATGTAGACAGGAGGAGCCCGGATTCGAACCGCTGACCCATGGATCATTGGACGACCTGCTCTACCTCCTGAGCCACAGTCGCCCCAAAATCATCATTTTTCGACCGCGGTCGAGATCATGGATTTCACAATGCCACGCCAGACTTCCCGGTCCTTCATTGCCATCCCCAGTTCCTGCTTATGATGCATGTGTCCCTAGCGATGACATCAGGGAACGACAGTTTTCTACCTCTGGTCTGCTTTGAGGCAGGACTCCAGAGAAGAAGGGAAGATATAACCTCAATTTCAGCTCTGTAGCAGTGGCCGACAAACTGTGTTCTTCTGGATCGGACTAGTGAAGAAACACGGGGAAGGTTGCCGTATATTAGATTAGTCGATGGGTGGCTCTTCCAAGACAGATTTTGCGCTCTCATTAGAAGGCGGGTGTAATTGCCATCCAACCGTTTCTCTAGTTTCTTTGAAAGTGTCCATGTCTCGGAGCCATAGAGTAGAATCGGCTCTTGTTACTTGTTACTTACTTACTTACTTAGCCTACTTATACTTACTTACACACCTTGTGAATTACCTTTTCATCCACGGCACCCCTGAATTACACTCATTAGGAATGCACTGTATGTGCACTGTACATGCACTGTATATCGGTCACTTATCGATAGGCCTACCATGGACATAAGGGCTACGCTTGCATGCGGGCCCTTTGTCTAAGACAAATTTCTTCCTCGTGAGACAGAATTAGAATTAGAATCAAGGTTCTGATTAAAACCTTGATTCTAATCAGAACAAGCTTTATTCACAGGCGTTTCCGGTCGCGTCACGGTTAAAAATAAATCATGCATTGGGTGGTCCGTGATCCTCCCGCGATAGGATTGCATATCCGTGAGCTAACTCCGGTTAAGACCTGGGGTAATTTTTGCCACTTGAATACAATTTAAAATACCCTTGACACATGAATGGATAGAGGCTGAAACAATTGTGGCAGTCATCGTGTTAAGCACCTTTCCCACCTCATCATAAAAGCTCTTCAGCCTTCAGAAGATTACGTGCTGCGAATGTTGAAGGCTTAGGCAGCTTAATGAGCAAACTCTGGGGAATTAGCCAGTTCATATCATTAGCCCGGGCGCTGGGCTTAAAGCCCCTCTCTCCAGGAGTGCATTAAAGTCATGTAGGACACAGGTAATTTAATTCATAAACCCGGGATTACATATAGGAGCAGTAATGGTCTAATGATGAAGCATGATGTTTGAGTTTCGCTTAATGGGATCGTCCTCCCAATACATGAAAGAGACAAGGCTTATTATCAGCTGGATAGTTAGTGTGGTTGCCTCTGGAGAGGCAACCAGACTCTTGTAATTGTAACACTTTATTATTATTATTCCACACCTGGAGTAAGACAAAGTTTGCCGCCCTACAACAACAAGAAGTTTTGACTGTACGCACTTGAGCCATATGTCAAATTGACCGGAAAAATCGGGAATCGTGTGCTTGTACTTTGCTAAGAGAAATGTTGTATATTTTATTTGATATGAATTTATTAGTGAATTAAATTTCCCCATTGACATGAATGGGGAAATGCAAAAAAACACATTCAAGTATTTTTCCCTCTGAGACTGTAAGCACTATAGTTACAAAACTTTCAGGGATATTTCCTAACTAGAAAGGTCGCAATTTTGAAAAATTGCAGAGTGTGGTTGCCGCGGCGGCTTACATATATACCCCTCCCGCTGATATTGCCGGCCTGTTACGGTTTCGAGTCACGCCTCAGGTCGCGTGTAAGTCATTCGGAGGGGATTTGACCCCCGAAATTCATGTTTTCGCGACAGACGGTTACATTTATCGCGTTTGCGGCGCCCCCTGTGGATGAAAATGGAATTGCTTTCGGAACTCGGTCGAACGAACCACCCCGGACACGCGATTCAAATTTGGGATGGATTGGACATTCCGTTCGTGATTTAAGGCGTTTTTCGTGATATAGGCCCCTCCTACTGACTTCGGACGACGGTTACGGCCGAACGACAGGCACTATCGAAATTCTGAAGTCGGTTTTTTAATCGTATGGGTCCAGAGGTCACGTGTGCCGATTTCTGTGACATTTGGACAAAATCTGTAGTGGGAAAAGCAAAAAGTGTGTTTTGGACAAAATTCAAAATGGCGGAAAATCCATCATGGCGGAAATGGGCGTGGCCTATATGTGGAGATGCGTCATGACCCAAGGAATCCAGGGTAAAAATATTTGTGATTTTACGACCTACGGTTCAAGAGTTATGAGCCAAAAGGTAAAGTGGGATGTTATAGCGCCACCATGAGGCCGACCTAAAAAATTATATTTTTAATTAATTTTAGTGATAATTAGGAAATATCCCTGAAAGTTTTGTAACTATAGTGCTTACAGTCTCAGAGGGAAAAATACTTGAATGTGTTTTTTTGCATTTCCCCATTCATGTCAATGGGGAAATTTAATTCACTAATAAATTCATATCAAATAAAATATACAACATTTCTCTTCGCACGGTACAAGCGGTCGATTCCCGATTTTTCCGGTCAATTTGACATATGGCTCAAGTGCGTACAGTCAAAACTTCTTGTTGTTGTAGGGCGCCAAACTTTGTCTTACGAACTTTGTCTTTGTAAAACAAGAGTCTGGTTGCCCTGTTAGGGCAACCACACTAATAAAGTGTTACACTTACAAGAGTCTGGTTGCCCCTTGGGGCAACCACACCTTGCCATTACTCAGATGGGAACTATTTTGGTCAAAGAACTTGGAGGGTGAGATGCTACCTCCAACTCATGCTGCACTGCTACCACATATCCTCCGTGCCAACTACATCACAATGCGGGATAAGGTCGCATTCTCACCTAATACTTCGGTAGACTCGAATGCGTATGGGAGGAGAAATGGGATTCTTGCATATTTAATTGGCTACGGTTTGCCTTCACACTGTCATGATCCGCAGCAATTGGAAACGCAGCAGGGGGGACCTTTATCAATGTGTTACATTCATAAACTAGCCTACACAGTGAAATGATAAATCTATGGTGATAAAATTATACTCATAACGTGCATTATGTTTATGTGTCGTGCCGTCTGGGACTGCCCCCGCTCTCTCACTATAAGCACGCAGCCACGCACTGTTCTTTTGGGCATGGAGGCACAGCGCTGAGCGCACTGATATAACAGACAGCAGCGCAAAATGTTTACAAGTTTATCGAGATGAAAGTTCCTACTCCCCACTAGTCCCTCCCACACAGTGACAGCACTCCATGTTTACGGCACGCACAGACAGACAGAATATTCTGTAGGCTATAATACTATTACACTGCACTGCAGTGTTTGTGTTTTCTTAAGCAATTGATTAATGTACTCGTCCTCATTTCGATCAGGGCTTCAGTCTCCACTCTCCTCATTCGACCACGTCTATCCACGGTAACGGGACATCTTTGCGCTGCGTAAAATATGCCTTCTCCGTCTCCAACTGTGTTCAGCGTGCACCCGCCACATATGTTTGCTTCATTTCCTGTATTTGCTGCGGATTGCATTCACACCTGCACCGAATCGTAGTCAAGCGCGATTGGAAGCGAAGCGAAACCCCCGTTTTTGCTCGGAGTAAAATGCGGTTCTTTGTTGCGCATTAGGATTCGAAAGAGCCTTCACACCTGCCAAACGAAGCGCACTTTCTGAAAATGCGCAGCAGGATTCGTTTTAATCGCAGCAAAGCTCTCTGGTGAGAATGCGACCTAAGTCATACCTGACAAATTGCCCTGATCGAACAAAATGGATGGAATTCAGATAGTGGAGGGTATATTCCAGTCAGGTGTCTTGCCCTCCCTGCTCAAAAGGCAGTACTTGAGATCATCAAATGTTGTTGCAAAGCAGGTTGCAAGGGACGGTGCAGCTGCTCAAACAATAACCTGCCTTGCACTCCTCTCTGCAAATGCTAAGGTGGAGACTGTGTCAACACTATCAGGGAGGACATCCAAGATGATGATGACGAAGATGAATAGACCCTGCAAAAAATGTATTGTAGGCATAATTGACCATGGGCTCTTTAAGAGGATAGGTGTGTACGTGTTGTGTTGTTAGTATGAGTGCAGTGTGTGAAATGAATGAACATTTTCGGCGTGCATAAAGTGAGAAGTTGCAATACCTTTATTCCCTGCAGTACCACCTGTCAACCATAATAGTAGAATACTAATATACTATCAAAGTACTTTACATAAAAGCAAGATATTCTAATTATATTCGAAATACTTGAAAAACACATACATGGGTGCAAGAATAGGGGAAAGCCGGCCTGTTACAGTTTCGAGTCACGCCTCAGATCCCGTGTAAGTAATTGGTAGGGGATTTGACCCCCGAAATGCATGTTTTCCCGACAGACGGTTACATTTATCGCGTTTGCGGCGCCCCCTGTGGATGAAAATGGAATTGCTTTCGGAACTCGGTCGAACGAACCACCCCGGACGTGCGATTCCAATTTTGGATGGATTGGACATCCCGTGCGTGATTTATGGCGTTTTTCGTGATATAGGCCCCTCCTACTAACTTCGGACGACGGTTACGGCCGAACGATCCGCACTACCGAAATTCTGAAGTTGTTTTTTTAATCGGGTGGGTCCAGAGGTCACGTGTGCCGATTTCTGTGACATTTGGACAAAATCTGTAGTGGGGAAAGCAAAAAGTGTGTTTTGGACAAAATTCAAAATGGCGGAAAATCCATCATGGCGGAAAAGGGCGTGGCCTATATGGGGAGATGCGTCATGACCCAAGGAATCCAGGGTAAAATTATTTTTGATTTTACGACCTACGGTTCAAGAGTTATGAGCCAAAAGGTAAAGTGGGCTGTTATAGCGCCACCATGAGGCCGACCTAAAAAAATATATTTTTAATTAATTTTAGTGATAATTAGGAAATATCCCTGAAAGTTTTGTAACTATAGTGCTTACAGTCTCAGAGGGAAAAATACTTGAATGTGTTTTTTTTCATTTCCCCATTCATGTCAATGGGGAAATTTAATTCACTAATAAATTCATATCAAATAAAATATACAACATTTATCTTCGCACAGTACAAGCGCTCGATTCCCGATTTTATGGGATGGGTCCAGAGGTCACGTGTGCCGATGTATGTGACATTTGGACAAAATGTGTAGTGGGAAAAGCAAAAAGTGTGTTTTGGACAAAATTAAAAATGGCGGAAAATCCATCATGGTGGAAATGGGCTGCTGCTTCCCATATGAAGATGCGTCTTTACATCCTTCTTTTTAAGCAATGGAATTTAATTGAATGCATGGAAATGTACATTGTTTTGTCTGTAACTAAAGAGTGTACTAGTGAATGTCTCACCTTATAATACAAGTGGAACCATTGTCTATCCATTTCAAGCTGGTCAATGGCTGGATTGAATGCTTATTATTTTGTGTATTGTATGATCAAATGTCCCGGAAATAAATACTATTGATGATGTGTTTGTGTGTGTGTGTATATATATATATATATATATGGTTGTTATAATTGTAAGCATTATATATTATGGTAAATGGGAGTCATGGGATTGTATGGTAATGTATAGTTACATGAACAGTACGTTTAGCCCAGATAAGTAACCTGAATCATAGACAAACAACATTATAGTTCAGTTACTTGACATTTATATTAGAAATGTTAAGGATGGGTCCCCAGTATGTAGAAACTGCCAGATGCTAACTTGCACATGCAATTTTTATAATTTGCATTTATGTATGTGACCATACCATTAACAATCTATAGAAGGCAAACAATTCTAAATGTCATCAAGCATGTGAAATGTCACTCTAGGGTGTTTTCATGATGCTGAATAGTCAATCAATTACCAAACATATAGATTCACATTTCAAACACATAGTAGAAATAAGTAGAGACAAAGCACAGCAGATATAGTTTAAGCTGTTTATTAACAAGAATGTATTATTTGTAACTTTAATGAAAGAAACAGTACTTTATATAGTATTAGGCAAATTAAAGTTATATATAATGGTAAGTATGATGCCATTAAACAGTTTGTTTTATTGTCAATATCTTAGGTTATTGATGTTATAATGGTTAATATGACTACTATTATCTAAAGTTATATTGTAACATTGACTAAATTAAACATTTTCCAGAGTGAAGCAAAAAACCTGCCTCCTATTTCAGCCAATTTAGGAGTGCACAGGGAAAAGTTCTTCCACCGACCCCTTTGTTAAAAAGGCGATCAAGCAAGCTTCTGGAAAATATATTCTACAAGCTAATAAATGTAACTTTCTGAAAGATAGGTAAAAACTATAGGGTTGCAACTATATTGAGAAAATGTATTAGTATAATTCAGCACTTAAGCCTATTTAAAGGTAGTTTATTTGTCTCCAATGTTCAAATAGGATTTTTTTAAATAAATAATTCTGTATTCTGTTAAGCCATTATTTTATTAATACATTATTTAAAGTTTAGAAATATTTTAACCATGTTCTGATTAAACTCAAATTACTTTAGTCCAATAAAGTGTTACAGCCCTAAAAACAAATGGTAAGTAAAAACATTATGACATGAACATGCAAATAGAAGGTAGTGGCTCATGAACAAGCAGTATACAATGCAAAATGGTGTTAAGTATTTGTTAGAGATAATCATTTTATGTTAGTGTGTGTGTGTGTGTGTGTGTGTGTGTGTGTGTGTGTGTGTGTGTGTGTGTGTGTGTGTTATTAAATTCAGGGATGGCCAATATTATGGGAGCTTATACAAATTGACTACTACAGGTTCATGAGCTGCAACCTAAATGGAATGCAATGAACAATAAAGAAATCCTGAAAAGTATAAAAGGTTAAAGGCAAAAAAAACAAACATCTGTCAGCACTGCAGAATCACTCAACAGCTTCTGAAAAATAGAGAAAGAAGTGTTATTTTTCTAACAAATGCAAACGATTCAGCACATAAATATAAATGCATTACTTACCATCTACACTTGGAAAGCAAAAGTGTTAAACACAAAAAGCCATAACACTGACACTCCTTATTACATCGGATATCCTCACCTTACTCATATCTATTTTTGATAGTTTTAGTGGGCGAAAACTCTTTAGGGTTTTAGTGTGTTTTCGTAATATTAGTTGACGGAAACTTAAATGGTTTTAGTCCAGTTTGAGTAAAAATAAAAGTAATTGTCTTTATAAAAATGTCTATAGCGTAGAGGTATTAATACATTGGACTCAAGTATGCTACAGGCACACACCCACCTGCAGTGTTGTACAGATACACACTCAAAACACTGCAGTTAAGGTAATACAATTAGAGTACTATTTGTGATGTTTGTCATGCTTTGTTTTTGCTTAGTGTAAATCACTTTGGATTAAGAGAGTCTGCTTAATGCTTAAATTGTACTATAGAACATTCAAGAAAAGCAATGGGTCGGTTGCAAGGGGAGCAGGTCATATCAGGATTTGTACCAATAAGTGCATAAAGAATTGGTTTGATTTGACCTTTGCTTGATGGCACCAGAGCCTGCCACTGTCGGAGACGAACATGGAAGTTCATCCTACTAACCTGTGTCATCTCTGGCGTCCACCATTTTTTAGGTGATGTACAGTTTACAGTTAATTGTATGTATAATACAGATTCAAAACCAACCCAAAGCGTTTTCCATAGGACTACACTACAATGTTGGCATTTAGCAGACGCTCTTGATCCAGAACGACTAACATGTAGACCTGCAAGTGTTAAAAACAAAACAAGGCCATAAAAAATTGTATTGCTATGACATTTAACATCACAAGGTCAAAGTATGCCACAGGCACAGACTCACTGTAGTATGGTACAGGTACACACAAAACACTGCACTTACGGTAAAACAATTAGAGTGGCTCATTGTGTTGCAAAGATTAAACTGACATATATTGTTTCATGATATACTCTACTGTTACGTCCTTAGTTTACACATGTTCTTGATAACTACTATTTGTGATGTATGCCATGCTTTGTTTTTGCTTAGTGTAAATCACTTTGGATTAAGAGAGTCTGCTTAATGCTTAAATTGTACTATAGAACATTCAAGAAAAGCAATGGGTCGGTTGGAAGGGGAGCAGGTCATATCAGGATTTGTACCAATAAGTGCATAAAGAACTGGTTTGATATGATCTTTTTGATGGCACCAGAGCCTGCCACTGTCGGAGACGAACATGGAAGTTCATCCTACTAACCTGTGTCATCTCTGGCGTCCACCATTTTTTAGGTGATGTACAGTTTACAGTTAATTGTATGTATAATACAGATTCAAAACCAACCCAAAGCGTTTTCCATAGGACTACACTACAATTTTGGCATTTAGCAGACGCTCTTGATCCAGAGTGACTAACATGTAGACCTGCAGAAAACAAGGCCATAATATGAATTATAATCTGAAGTAAAATTGGTATTGCAATGACATTTAACATCACAAGGTCAGAACGAACTTAATACGAGGCCCGCCACAAACTACCCTAGGCTGTGAAGAATGATGGAAAATAGAAAATGACATCCACAAATTATCCACCTTCCACACATCATGGCTGCGAAAGATCCTGCACATATTGTGGCCTAAAATAATGGCAGGTGAACCTGGCCATGTGCTCAGAATGGACATCAACGCAATACCAAGAGTTAGATGGCCAAAGACAAATACAAGTGGAGGAACTTTGTTGCTGCCCTATGTGCCAGCCGGCGCAATGGGGATAAATAAGTAAGTAACAAAGGTTTTCAACAGGCTGACACTCGCGGTGGAGTCCTGCAACCGAGACAACAGTTAAGTGTATTTATAATACACATTTAAAACCAACTGAAGACGTTTCCCTGCACTACACTAGTCATGTTCGGAGGATAATATGCAATACACAGGATTGTGGTAGCTATAGTAAGTCCGTAGCACTCCAGACTGTCGACATTGTTGTGGTCTGGAGATGTACATGTGATCCAACAGCGTGTTCTTTTCTGTGGTTGGCTCCTTAATGAGTTGCGCATAACCTCGGGACTCTAGCAACCTGCTTACGGGACCACCGAAACCACTCAGTAGATCTTCGTTAAAATCTCCACAGAGTACGACGGGATGGTGGTCCATAATTTCTAAGGCGTCCAGGAGGGACTTCAGGTTGTCCAGGAACGGTTTACCGTAACCTGGTGGTCTGTACACTGTAGCTATTAGAAGCTTGACAGGGGACTCGATCTTTACAACCACAAACTCAAGGTTTGTCACATTGGAAATATACTGCCTTTCACTAGCCTGGAAATGGTCCTTCACATACACAGCCACGCCGCCGCAGTTCTGTTCTGCACGGTCAGGAAGGTTAGCATACGACACGTCTCTGTTGCGTTTGAACATGGTGTAGCCATGCAATTGCAGATTCTCATCCACAGTATTGCCAGTGAGATGAGTTTCTGTCAAGCACAGGACATCTGCAAGTGGCAATTCGTGATGTTGCCTGATGTCTTGAATGTGAGCCCTTAAGCTTTGCGTGTTGTGATGGACAATAGTCAGCGTTTGCGCTTGGTCGGTCCTCTCTCGAAATGTTAACAGTGGCATGACACCGTCCAGTGAAGCGGTTTTCATGGATTCTATGGCGGCTGTGATTTCCGGATCACAGTAAATTTTCTTCTCATCAAAGTCAATGATGTGCAATCCTTGTAACGACGTTGTCCTACTGAGGGCAACGTAGGCCATTCCTGGTTGGAAGATCCGTTTCAAGGAAACCACTGCGGATTGCACAGTCATGCCTTGGACTTTGTGAGCTGTGCAAGCATATGCTAACTTGATGGGAAATTGCCTGCGAATCACTCTTTGGTCGCTCAGGTATTCCTCCATCCTCATGATGTACACTCTGTTATCGCCAGGTGTTCCACTGCGATATTTCAGCCCAGCACCAGGCTTGTCTAGCATAAGCCAAAGCTTGGCTACCGTAGTGCCGTCTTGGTTCACCAGATACTCTACACTATCAATCTTGCCAAATGTCCCGTTGACAAGGCCATCTTCCACATCTATGTTCCTAATGATCATGACAGGGGCCCCTTCTGCAACTTTCAAATTGTCAATAAGGTCCTTTTGCTGTCCTGTACAGACTCTGTTAAGACAAGTCATTTGGTGATTACGCTCATCTCTCCTGTAATCTAACGCAGGTATGTCAACAATGTGTGTGTGAAGGTCAGACAAGGACTTCATGTTGTGCGCAGCAACTTCTTTGTTCGTTGCAAAGATGTGCACAACATCCTTGGGACATTGGTCAGGTTCAGTCACTCTCTGAGCAAGCAGATCTCTGTCTGCATCACTCAGCTGATCCTTCTTACCTTTGACTCTCAGCCGATTGAGAAGTTGTGCATAGGGCACATCATCTTTCTGTCGCATGATCTCGGTTAACGTGATCCTCTGTAAGTGTTCGTGGAAAAAGTCCGGTAAGCATTCCTCGAGAACGCACAGCGGTTTCCCTTGCGACGTTGGAGGGAGCTGGTGAAAGTCACCTACTGCAAGGACCGACATGCCTCCGAATGGCATCTTACTGCCTTTGATTTCTTGCAGTCTCCAGTGGACGAAGGCAAACAAGTATTTGGAAATCATCGAGAGCTCATCAATGATGATGATCTGTGCATTCCCTAGCTTTGCTCGCACGTCATCTAATCTATTTCCCAAGCATGTGTAGGGGGGTTTAAGGGTTCTGGGCAACTTCAACAGGGAGTGCAGAGTGTTCCCTGAGATGTTGTAAGCTGCGGTTCCTGTGAACGCAGACAGCAGTACTGTGGGAGTAGATGGATCACTGTCTTCAAAGAGTCTAGGGAGTCTATGTAGAATTCTCGTTGCCTCACCGTGGACGCAATTAATCAGGTGAGATTTGCCAGTTCCAGCACCTCCAGTAACAAAGTAAAAGAACTGCTCAGGGTTCTGCTCATTTACGCTATCCAAGCACCAGTCACGTATAGAGTGAAAAATGGAGGCTTGTGTCTGGTTGAGGTTTCTACACATTGTGCGCAGATGATCCAGGCTCACCGGTGGAGCCAATACAGCAACATGTGCAGCATTAGGCACTTCCTGAGCACTGAACTCTGGTATGTCGTCTCGTTCCTCATCTAGGGGAATTTCATCTAGTTTGGCAAGACATGCTAATTGATCGAGCTCATTTTCTGCTGCAATGTCAGCCCACGCGTCTTCACTAGGGCCATTCTGGAGGAACTCCTCCATGGCTTTTTCTATGGCGTCACCGTGTTTCTCAAACTTCTCCCTGTTCCTAGCAACAATTGCATGTGCTTCCCAAATCTCATCTGTTCCAGGTAATCTGACAGACGCATTGTAATAGAACTCTGTGTAAGAGGGGAACTTTTTGGTTTTAAGCGTCGTTTGGTAGCGATGGGGAAGGTACACTTTAAGCAGTGCGCCATAGTATTTCTCCGGTTCTTTCTGTTCAGAAAATGTGGCATATCGGATGACGGCGGCGTGTTGAAGGCGTTTGCGCTTCTTAATGGTTCCCAGGTTCCCAGAGAGCTTTACGCAATCCTGCTTTTTAGCTTGGTCACCATACACTACCCTGTATTCGGATGCAAATGTAGCTAGACACATGTTGTCAAACTCGGGGGTATTTGGTCTGGCATTGTATCGATCTAGAATTCCTGTCATCCATACATGTTCCGAATCGTCATCTCTTTGCTGCAGCGCGGCGAGCGGAAGGCTCATTTTCATGGCATTGTCATCTACGGGGAGAAAGATAACTTGACGGGAGCATGATTTCAATTTCAAACTGCAAGTCCGGGCGACTGCCTCCTGTGCACTAACCTGCCTGTTCTTGACATAGGCGTGAACCAATTGGTTCATCGCATTTCTGTCGTGCACTTTGTCTTTGTCTAGGCTTTTCACTAATTGATTGAGCAGTTCGTCCATCTCATGTTCTGCCTTGGATATGTAGCCCAGCATGTAGGAGATGCAAACATAGTGGTCTAGGACAAACTGGATATCTAGGTTTGCATTCCAGGCCTTCAGTAAAACTGGGTTGTAGTTATTTACATAGCCGTCCTTTACTCCACGCTTCATCAAGAGGACATGCGTCTTCCTGACGTTGTCAATACACTCTTCATATTCTGCTGGAGTCAAATTGCACTTTGCCAGCAAGTCTGAAAGGTCAGTCACTTCTGACGTGCTATCAAACAGCATATCAAACAGTGGTTTGAGTTTTGCTATAGCGGCTTGTGTCTGTGCCGTATGTTTTTTGCCTAAGGGTTTTGCAGAGGCCTTTCCCGCCTGAACTTCAAGTTCTTCCTGAATTGGAACAATTGGCCTGGGGTTTGTGATCCTTGTTTTGTCCACTGGGGGCTTTGGGAATCCAAACCTGCATGTCTTGTGACCTTTCTTACATGATTTGGTATGGTTTCTACTGTGCATTTGAACCTCTGTGACAATTTTGTAGAGTATGGGATCTTCGTTCGGATCAGGCAGCTGGCAGTGAATGTACCGGTCTGCAAACTCGCAAATCTTATCGTCTGAGTCTACCCCATACACGGGGGCGTCGGCTATCCACATTAAACAATGGAGATGGGCGGAGCCTCTGCTTTGATATTCAACGCGATGGAACCAATCTATGACGCGGCCAATTGGATGAGCGTCAGACCACAGCACATTCCTGTAATACGAAGAAACTCGCTTGTCAAACATGCGCATGGTGGTTACTGCATTGCTTCTGAGAATGTCGCATTTGTCATTCCAGTCCAGCTTGTCGAAGTCAACTATCTGGCCTTGCTGTGCTTTGATTGCCTTTATAATCTCTGGCCATCTAAACTCGGCTGCACTTATTGTCAAAAAGAAGGTGGGTGGACCCAACTGACGGACCATGGCAAACAAATCCAACCTGGTCTTTTGCCAGAAAGCTGGAGTCCCCCTCATTGGCGACATAAATCTAGTTGCGTCTCGGTTTCTTACAAGTCTTTCAACTTCAGACTTGTTCTGCAACATCTTATTATCTATGCGGCGACCATCTTTGGTTTGGGGTTTGCCTTTTCTCATGTGGATATGAATTGCGTTTTTTGCCAAGTGTGTCTCTGTGACAAACTGTGCAAAGAACAGATAAGTTTGGTCTCTTGAAAAACGTGCGTCAGCACCGAAAAGTCTCGTGTTGAAGTACCTGCTAGGGGAGAGTTTGACCTTTCTCTTCCTATCAAATGTGTTCTTCCCAGTGGGAAACAATGTAGGGAAGGCCCTCGCTTCGAGGTTAGGGACTGTAGTGTAACTGACAGGCTTGTTTCCTTCCGCTGGGGCTATGGTGAATATACCATCTCCATATGTCATCATGTCCTGCCCAATGTCGTCAGGTTGCAAACAACTGTCTAGGCCATGGCCAGGTCTTAGTACATCTTGCTCATGTTCAATACTGGGTGGATGCTGATCTACTGTTTGTGATGAGTCAAGAGCTTCAAAAGAATCAACCGCCTCCATCATTTCGGCGTCATCAACACTATCCATGTGTAAGTCTGTGGCTGTCTGTTCAAAAGCGGCTAGTTCTGTTACAGCTTCATCAATGATACTGTCATCATCTCGGCATTTGATGTTACTGTAGCCTGGATGTGTCTGGATGAGTTTCTTCAGAGCCAGAACCACACTCCTCATGTTGACAGTGTGAAACAAATGATGGCCCTTGTATCGCAGACGTCGCTTCAACTTCACTCTGTACAAGCCAGATGAATCGAGGTTTCTAGGTAAGACGTTTACGGTGGTTTCAACATTTGATGGTACACACACAACAGCACCAAGTACAGCTCCTTGTTTACCTTTAGGGAGAGTAAAAATCTTGGCAAATGGGATGTCTAATGCTATCATTTGTCTTTCAAGAACATTTAATTGGCAAAGCTCTGGAGGAATGTCTGCTAGCTCCAAGTCGTTTGCAACAGCTATGTCTGGCATTCTACCTGCTGATACAATTCTCTTACAGCATTGACATATCCACTCTGTATGTCTTTCTTTCGGTACCATGCATTCTGCTGGGCCTCCACATTCATTGTCACAGACATGAACATATGTTTTAGTCAAGCATGCTTTAACTACGTCAGGGTTTTTTGTGTACTTTTCACGGTGACAAACAACTACTTGATTAGAGAACAGCGCCCGGTGACATGTTGTGCACACATATGTTGGTCCACCTTCTATATCTGCATGGAAGTTAGCTATACAGCTCTCTTGGAGATGCTTTTCTTTTAAAGCTTTCCTTGCTTTCTTGTCTTCAACCTGAAATCTGAGCTGCATTCTACATAACTCAATGTACCTTTTTTTTAATTTTAAGGCTTGACGGATGTGACGACGCATTTTGAAGAACACGTCCGTTTTGCATTTGTAGGCCATGTAGACGTTCATTTGTTTCCTGACCTTTTCTCTGAACCCCTCATCTGTATTGTACCTAATTTTGTTATTAGCTGTACGCTTCGCTCTGAACCCCTCATCTGTATTGTACCTAATTCTGTTGTTAGCTTTACGCTTCGCTCTGAACCCCTCATCTGTATTGTACCTAATTTTGTCGTAAGCCTTTTGCTTGTCTTTGAAAGCCTGATTTGTTTTGTACATAATGTTGTTATTAGCCTTCTTCTTGTCTTTGAACGCCTCATTTGTTTTGTACCTAATTTTGTCGTAAGCCTTGTGCTTCCCTTTGAACACCTCTGTTTTTTGCTTCTGCAGATCCTTTCCTCTGAAATCCAGATCTTTGCTGTATTTGCTTCGGAAGTATGCGCTGTTGTATCCTTTTTGCTTAGCCTTGAATACTGCATCTATGATGCACCTCTTTTTCCTGTACTTCTGCATATATTCCTTATTCCTGGTCCTAATATATTCAATTGAGTTTGTCGGTTTCTGTGAATGTGTTTTTCTTCTCTGTTTTTGTTGGCGGCTTTTGTTCAGTTTGTGAAAAGTGTCAGATGAAGTGTTGGACCTCACTTGTGTGGACGATGAAATGCCTGATTGCAGAGAAGGCTTGGTGCATGATGGACTAGTGTTTGTTTCATGCCTGCTAGTTGAGGGTGACGGGGAATTTGTGTCTACATGGGGTGATGAGGCATTTGTCTGTACAAATGTCACTGGCATGAAGTCAAACTGCAATCTGTCAATCGTATTGGCATGTACGCTGGCAGTTACATCTTCAATTTTAGCGATCAGATCATCCAAGTGAGTGAATGTGAGCATTACTGCGGTTCCTCCTCGACCTACAGGTAAGCCATCAGCATTTCTGCTGTGCGGGTCAAACATGCCATATCTTCCTAATGCGTCTCTAAATACAGCAATTGTTAATGGCGTTATTGTAAGCAGTGCATGAGTCACATTTGCAGACAAACACTGGAGTCTTGAATGAAGATTCAAAAACCAACTCTGATGTCTAGTCGGTCCCAATTCTCTGATGTATCCCATCTCTACTCTACTAGATCTGATCACAGAGTAGTGATTGTGTTCCGTTTCCACATGGAGAGGTGTTTCCTCCATTGACAGCAAATTGAACTGAAACAGTTTCCGTCTTTTTAGTGTTTCGATTGTTCTTCTATACAGAACGTCGCCCATGTCCAGTATCTTGTTGAGATCCTCTTTCTTCAACTGAAGTCCCTCACTTTGCTTTGCCAGAAATGTGAGAGACATGCATGTGCACTGATTATTCCTTGAATCTTCGTTATATGAAATATGATCCTGGCTTCTGGATGCTTGCACAGATATCATAGTGGGTTGTGAAACGAGTGGTTCTTCTACAGGGTCACTGTGGGAAAGGTCCATGGCCTGCACACCACCGTCTTGTTCATTAACATCATGTAGCCGCGCTTTTTTTGGAGAAGGCACCACGAGTGGAGAAATTGGCTGTTTATTTGCATCGACTTCCTCGACTGAAGCGCTACCGTTTGGCAATTGTGAAAGGTTGGCCTTAGCACGGATATTAAGATGGAATCTCTTTTTAGCTGCCGATTTCTTATTTGGACGAGGCATGATGTCACAATGTTATGGGACAATATAATGATCACAATTTACCTCTAAATATGTAGTCGTTAACTAATCAGAAATGTACTTACTGTATATTTACTTGCCGTTAAATATATGTAGTATTCAACGACCTAATAATTAATGTACTTACCGTTAAATATAAGTAGTCTCTAAATAAGAATGAACTAACTTACCCCAATATATGAAGTCACTGGTGGCAGACCTGGTGACAAAAAAAAAAGATTCAGGCTATTTTGACAACTTGTTTCATTGACTTTGATAACAGTGGAAAAGTACAATTGGAGTGAAGCAATAAATAAACATGAAGATAGTATAAATAGTATAAATGTTAAGTAAACCACAGAATGGAAGAGATCTGCAGTGACACTCATATTATCCAAAATAGGCAAAATTATAATAGCAATGTGGTATAATTTTAGGACAACTTAAAAGACATTTTATTTTGAGTACTAGTAGGGACACAGCCAGGAACACAAGGACATAGCCAACCCCCTCAGGCCAGGAGGCGGTGTGTGCGTGTGTGTGTGCGCGCGCGCGCGCGCAGGACACTAAACTGTCAACACTACTACTAAAGAAAGAGGCAGCGATGGCGCCATAAGTCCATATCCATACATTCGGGGACATAAATTGCGCAAAATACTTTTAAACATGAAGGCAGCAGCTTATTGCATTCTTCTAGCTGTTGTGTGCAAAGCTACATTAGCATAGGAAGGAACGGACACACAACACTAGGGTTGCCACATTGACTGAGAGGGAAACAAGCAACCAAGTCTATGAAAATGTTAACAGGCCCCACTACTCTCTCCGTCTCTCCGCTCGCAATCGGCAGCCATCTTGCTTTTTATTTATATGGGCGAGTGCCAATTTAATGCAAAAAAATGAATTATAGGTCCAGCAAGCAAATCATGATGGTCACAATAACATTCCGATTTTAGGTGTTGTGTTTTGTATGACATTTTGGCCAGTAGTTTTATATCTATCTCAGCTTTTGCCTGATAGCACACATGCTAACAGTGCTGACCACAACGTTAGCAGCATTTGATGACAGGTTGCCATGGCAACGTACAGTGTGTGCAGACCTAACGTGAACTTCTGGGACAGAAACTTGCGTTTTCATGACAGCAGCAGCTGCTGCAGCCTCTGATAGCTTCTGTGCTAAAGATGCTAAAGCAACACAAAAAACATCCACACGCAAACCAAAACAAACCAGGGACCAGGGTTGCCACATATCGTGGATGTGAGAGTGAAACAAGCAACCAGGTCTATAAAAATGTTAATAGGCCAGTTCAAAGTAGGTAAATCAGAAATGGTCCGGAAATTAGTCTTAAAATAATCAATTATAGTGTTGACTGTCAAACTTTGTTGTCTAATGTTGTTTCAGAGCAGTAGAACTCAAACATTTCCATGTCAAGGACTACCAATAGATAAACAAGTCCAAAGTAGCTTATAATGATCAGACTTGGCAACACTGTCTCTAGGTTGAACGTTCTACTTTACAAGCTCACACATATGAAATATGTTTTTTTGAATCTTCAAACTGAGACATATTTTATGATAATACTGTTAGCACAGTCATCATACTCCAAGAGCATACAAATGGAACCAAATGGACCCTGATTTTCCCAGAGAGCAAATGGTATCAAATGGGGGTCTGTGGCCTAATGCATTTCAAACTGGGGGTTCTTGGTATTATATTCTCTGCATATCTTATCAACTTGGGGTGAATATTTCACCACAATACTTTACTGAATATTTCACAAGAATATAACACAAGAGTCAAATGTACGGTCAAATGTAATCACAATATAGGCTACAGATGTAAATATTTATGACACAGTAAAATGTTGAAAATTAGTTCTATTCCCCCCCCCCACACACACACACGACAGGCAAGGCTGTTGTTTGCATCGTTAGCAGGCAGCAGCTACCTTGGCACTGCTCTCTGTGACTGTAGTTGTTTCACCATGTTTGCGTATTTATGAGAAATAAAAAACACTTTCTGTTATTATAATAATTTATAACCCATCCGTTACTACATGTGCAGGGCACACTACTGAGTTTAAAAACACAGCTGAAACATGAAGTGGAGTCTGTCAACTCCCGCAATTTCCTTCTTCCCATATTGCGCTGCAATGTAACTAGGATTCTAGTTATTTACAATGTCTAAGTAGCCTGTATAACATAATGACTAAGGTGAATTTAGGTGATGATGGTGAGAGATGTTTTTAGAAACAAATTGGTCAGGAAGAGCTATGTTGCAAACCATTGTGGTGACTGAGGTCTGAACTTAACGCCAACCCCCCCCCCCCCCCCACACACACACTGAAGTGTATTTGCATATCAATTGTTCCACAGGCAGGAAGCTATGTCTGAGAGACAGTGCTTCCACATTCTTTGGATTTCACACACACACACACACACACACACACACGCGCGCGTCTGTAAGCCAACCCCCCCCCCCCCACACACACACACACTAATTTTCAACATGCGATCCACAGCCGATAAGTGCTATTCCCCCCCCCAACACACACACACGACAGGCAAGGCTGTTGTTTGCATCGTTAGCAGGCAGCAGCTACCTTGGCACTGCTCTCTGTGACTGTAGTTGTTTCACCATGTTTGCGTATTTATGAGAAATAAAAAACACTTTCTGTTATTATAATAATTTATAACCCATCCGTTACTACATGTGCAGGGCACACTACTGAGTTTAAAAACACAGCTGAAACATGAAGTGGAGTCTGTCAACTCCCGCAATTTCCTTCTTCCCATATTGCGCTGCAATGTAACTAGGATTCTAGTTATGTACAATTTCTAAGTAGCCTGTATAACATAATGACTAAGGTGAATTTAGGTGATGATGGTGAGAGATGTTTTTAGAAACAAATTGGTCAGGAAGAGCTATGTTGCAAACCATTGTGGTGACTGAGGTCTGAACTTAACGCCAACCCCCCCCCCCCCACACACACACACTGAAGTGTATTTGCATATCAATTGTACCACAGGCAGGAAGCTATGCCTGAGAGACAGTGCTTCCACATTCTTTGGATTTCACACACACACACACACACACGCGCGTCTGTAAGCCAACCCCCCCCCCCCCACACACACACTAATTTTCAACATGCGATCCAGAGCCGATACATAATAGGCAGCAGCTAGAATATCCATTTCATGCACATATTAGTCCTATATTTAATACAGTACGCCTGACAGACAGTGTCGTCGTTAAGCAGCTTCTGCTCAACCCTGCAGCTCAACCCTAGCTGCCTGAGAGACAGTGCTTCCAAATTATTTGGATTTCACACACACACACGCACGTCTGTAAGCCAACCCCCCCCCCCACACACACACACACACACACACTTAATTTTCAACATGCAATCCAGAGCCGATACATAATAGGCAGCGGCTAGAATATCCATTTCATGCACATATTTCTCGTCAACCCTAGCTGACAGGAGCAACAGTGCTGTGCTGTGAGTAAACTGACATAATATCAATGACTCAACTAATCCCTTATTACATCAACATTAGTTACCTGTAATGCTGCAAACAGCCGTGGTGTAATGTCTTGTCCAAGTAAGTGAGTTGTTCGGTTGTTCCTGGGCGCGTCGTGTCCTCGCGCAGTTAAATCCGTGTGGTGGAAAGAGTGGTAAATCCACTGTGTGTGTGTGTGTGGTTAAGTGAGTTGTGTCGTACTGTCGTCCTACTGTCCTTGCGCAGCTCCCATTGTTGTGTGTGTGTGTGGGGGAGGAGCGAAAGGGTTGCGTGTGGAGTGGGCGTGGGTCCAGGCCTCCTTGCGCAGTTCCCATTGGTGTGTGTGTGGGGGGGGGGGGGGGGGGGTGGCGGCTTACAGACGTGCGTGTGCGCATGTGTGTGTGTGTGTGTGTGTGTGTGTGTGTGTGTGTGTGTATTATATCAACCTGGGATTTTATAATAGGCTATACATTGTGTGTATTATATCAACCTGGGATTTTATAATAGGCTATTGCCTCTTCTTCTGATAAGGCCTGAGTGTGCTGGCGAAAAGTATCAACAGGCTACCATGGATACGCCTCAGCGCTCTCCCGTCCATGGCACGATGTTGAACAGAAAGATGACCCCTGTCTCTAACGGGCTCTACCAACCAAAAACGCTTACAGCTTTCTCAGAACTTTATATGCGCTTCTGGTCCTTACTTTAAGGCCTTCCTTTTCTTTGGAGTACGTTTTGGTGTAATCACTCTTCCAGCTCACATGGCAGACTAAATAGATCTATTTGTTCTAATAAAACATTAGATTACTATATTCACTTTACACGGTACATTTAGCCACTTAATTCTCCAGATCCATTTGTAGTTGACTTATATAAACCACTACGTATATATAGCAGCTTCTGCTGCCTTCTAACTAATAGGCTGGAGACCTTTCTTAACACTCAGTTTTTTGGCTATTTATAGCACTGGTAGACCGGCTATTTTGCACCCTCATTTGGTGAAATGAAACAGAAACTCTCCATGTCTCACTGAATACTGATTAATATTTCACTTATTCAATCCATCAGCCCCCTTAGGTTAGGGGTTGTTTTAACTTTGTAATCGCTTACCATTCACACTTAATACACAGAGTGTAGCTCAGCAGCATGCCAGTGTTATATGAAAACCCCAGGGATAACACTTAAACCACTCTTATATGCCCAGTTCCTTATCATGCTGGCATCCTTGGATGAATGTGGCAACTACTGTGTATTCTTAAAGCGTGATAGGGAAACACAACGTCACGTTACTTGCACATGTCCACCCCTCTTTCTGGGGGTAGGCAAAAACTTTGACTTTCCATTTGCGACAAGACAAATAACACACAACACAAAAGAATGAACAACCACATGGAATGCTCAAAAGATGTGTGTTCACACACCAGCCCTTATCTCTGCTACCTTGAAATTGGTAGCTAAATCTAGCAGTGACTTTTGACTATGACCAGAGTGTAACTAAAGTTTGCTGTGGGAAACACACCACAGGCTTAGTACGCTTATCTCACAGACGTACCCTGTTAGACAACATCTAACAGATTTATAACAACAACAGACTGCAGCGTATACTCACAGCTGTTGTGCGGACAAAGTAGGCTATTCATCCGGCTTATAACCTCAGCTGCGATGCATCACTGAGGCCACTGACCTCTACAAGGAAAGTGTAATAATCTCTGCTGGCGTACCAAACGTCAGGCTAAATATGGACTCTAACCATATTGCTGCGCGTATCTAACTACGCAGTCTTTTGCTAATGAACCTCATTAGGCTTATATATGGACTCTAACCATATTGCTGCTTGAACCCAAACAGTCTTATCTCTTAACTCTGTCACGTCACTAAAAAAATCAAAAAACTGTAAGTCACTTAAATGTTAAATTAACTGGGTCTAAATCAGTGAACTTTGGAAGCATGTACTACATGTGGGAACAACAAACAACTCGCTTACAATTCGCAAACCTGGCAACACTGCCCTGTGTTCATGCTGTTGTCAGAGGCCCCACTACTCTCTCCGTCTCTCCGCTCGCAATCGGCAGCCACCTTGCTTTTTATTTATATGGGCGAGTGGCAATTTAATGCAAAAAAATTAATTATAGGTCCAGCAAGCAAATCATGATGGTCTGTAGGTCACAATAACATTCCGATTTTAGGTGTTGTGCTTTGTATGACATTTTGGCCAGTAGTTTTATATCTATCTCAGCTTTTGCCTGATAGCACACATGCTAACAGTGCTGACCACAACGTTAGCAGCATTTGATGACAGGTTGCCATGGCAACGTACAGTGTGCGCAGACCTAACGTGAGCTTCTGGGACAGAAACTTGCGTTTTCTGATAGCTTCTGTGCTAAAGATGCTAAAGCAACACAAAAAACAACCCCCCCCCCCCCACACACACACACTGAAGTGTATTTGCATATCAATTGTACCACAGGCAGGAAGCTATGCCTGAGAGACAGTGCTTCCACATTCTTTGGATTTCACACACACACACACACACGCGTGTCTGTAAGCCAACCCCCCCCCCCCCCCACACACACACACTAATTTTCAACATGCGATCCAGAGCCGATACATAATAGGCAGCAGCTAGAATATCCATTTCATGCACATATTAGTCCTATATTTAATACAGTACGCCTGACAGACAGTGTCGTCGTTAAGCAGCTTCTGCTCAACCCTGCAGCTCAACCCTAGCTGCCTGAGAGACAGTGCTTCCAAATTATTTGGATTTCACACACACACACGCACGTCTGTAAGCCAACCCCCCCCCCCCACACACACACACACACACACACACACTTAATTTTCAACATGCAATCCAGAGCCGATACATAATAGGCAGCGGCTAGAATATCCATTTCATGCACATATTTGTCGTCAACCCTAGCTGACAGGAGCAACAGTGCTGTGCTGTGAGTAAACTGACATAATATCAATGACTCAACTAATCCCTTATTACATCAACATTAGTTACCTGTAATGCTGCAAACAGCCGTGGTGTAATGTCTTGTCCAAGTAAGTGAGTTGTTCGGTTGTTCCTGGGCGCGTCGTGTCCTCGCGCAGTTAAATCCGTGTGGTGGAAAGAGTGGTAAATCCACTGTGTGTGTGTGTGTGGTTAAGTGAGTTGTGTCGTACTGTCGTCCTACTGTCCTTGCGCAGCTCCCATTGTTGTGTGTGTGTGTGGGGGAGGAGCGAAAGGGTTGCGTGTGGAGTGGGCGTGGGTCCAGGCCTCCTTGCGCAGTTCCCATTGGTGTGTGTGTGGGGGGGGGGGGGGGGGGGGGGTGGCGGCTTACAGACGTGCGTGTGCGCATGTGTGTGTGTGCGTGTGTGTGTGTGTGTGTGTGTGTATTATATCAACCTGGGATTTTATAATAGGCTATACATTGTGTGTATTATATCAACCTGGGATTTTATAATAGGCTATTGCATTTTAGTTTTTTTGTTGTCTCATGAAAAGCCTTATTGCCCTGAAAATGAAAAACCATTTATTTTATTTCAATTGAAGTTTGCATGTGTAAGTAATTTGGATGGAGATTTAACCCCCAAAATGCAAGTGATTTGGTGGAGATTTAAACCCCCAAATCGCCGAAATCCCGACAGACGGTTACATTTTTCGCGTTTGCGGCGCCCCCTGTGGATGAAAATGGAATTTCTTTCGGAACTCGGTCGAACGAACCACCCCGGACGTGCGATTCGAATGTTGGAGGGATTGGACATTCCGTTCGTGATTTATGGCGTTTTTCGTGATATATGCCCCTCCTACTGACTTCGGACGACGGTTACGGCCGAACGACACGCACTATCGAAATTCTGAAGTCGGTTTTTTTATCGGATGGGTCCAGAGGTCACGTGTGCCGATTTCTGTGAGATTTGGACAAAATCTGTAGTGGGGAAAGCAAAAAGTGTGTTTTGGACAAAATTCAAAATGGCGGAAAATCCATCATGGCGGAAAAGGGCGTGGCCTATACTGGGAGATGCGTCATGACCCAAGGAATCCAGGGTAAAAATAATTTTGATTTTACGACCTACGGTTCAAGAGTTATGAGCCAAAAGGTAAAGTGGGCTGTTATAGCGCCACCATGAGGCCGACCTAAAAAAATATATTTTTAATTAATTTTAGTGTTAATTAGGAAATATCCCTGAAAGTTTTGTAACTATAGTGCTTACAGTCTCAGAGGGAAAAATACTTGAATGTGTTTTTTTGCATTTCCCCATTCATGTCAATGGGGAAATTTAATTCACTAATAAATTCATATCAAATAAAATATACAACATTTCTCTTAGCAAAGATACCCCTCCCGCTGATATTGCCGGCCTGCTACGGTTTCGAGTCACGTCTCAGGTCGCGTGTAAGTCATTCGGAGGGGATTCGACCCCCGAAATTCATGTTTTCCCGACAGACGGTTACATTTATTGCGTTTGCGGCGCCCCCTGTGGATGAAAATGGAATTGCTTTCGGAACTCGGTCGAACGAACCACCCCGGACGTGCGATTCGAATTTCGGATGGATTGGACATTCCGTTCGTGATTTATGGCGTTTTTCGTGATATAGGCCCCTCCTACTGACTTCGGACGACGGTTACGGCCGAACGACACGCACTATCGAAATTCTGAAGTCGGTTTTTTAATCGGATGGGTCCAGAGGTCACGTGTGCCGATTTCTGTGACATTTGTACAAAATCTGTAGGGGGAAAAGCAAAAAGTGTGTTTTGGACAAAATTCAAAATGGCGGAAAATCCATCATGGCGGAAAAGGGCGTGGCCTATATGGGGAGACGCGTCATGACCCAAGGAATCCAGGGGGAAAATAATTTTGATGTTACGACCTACGGTTCAAGAGTTATGAGCCAAAAGGTAAAGTGGGATGTTATAGCGCCACCATGAGGCCGACCTAAAAAATTATATTTTTAATTAATTTTAGTGATAATTAGGAAATATCCCTGAAAGTTTTGTAACTATAGTGCTTACAGTCTCAGAGGGAAAAATACTTGAATGTGTTTTTTTGCATTTCCCCATTCATGTCAATGGGGAAATTTAATTCACTAATAAATTCATATCAAATAAAATATACAACATTTCTCTTAGCAAAGATACCCCTCCCGCTGATATTGCCGGCCTGCTACGGTTTCGAGTCACGTCTCAGGTCGCGTGTAAGTCATTCGGAGGGGATTCGACCCCCGAAATTCATGTTTTCCCGACAGACGGTTACATTTATTGCGTTTGTGCTTACAGTCTCAGAGGGAAAAATACTTGAATGTGTTTTTTTGCATTTCCCCATTCATGTCAATGGGGAAATTTAATTCACTAATAAATTCATATCAAATAAAATATACAACATTTCTCTTAGCAAAGATACCCCTCCCGCTGATATTGCCGGCCTGCTACGGTTTCGAGTCACGTCTCAGGTCGCGTGTAAGTCATTCGGAGGGGATTCGACCCCCGAAATTCATGTTTTCCCGACAGACGGTTACATTTATTGCGTTTGCGGCGCCCCCTGTGGATGAAAATGGAATTGCTTTCGGAACTCGGTCGAACGAACCACCCCGGACGTGCGATTCGAATTTCGGATGGATTGGACATTCCGTTCGTGATTTATGGCGTTTTTCGTGATATAGGCCCCTCCTACTGACTTCGGACGACGGTTACGGCCGAACGACACGCACTATCGAAATTCTGAAGTCGGTTTTTTAATCGGATGGGTCCAGAGGTCACGTGTGCCGATTTCTGTGACATTTGTACAAAATCTGTAGGGGGAAAAGCAAAAAGTGTGTTTTGGACAAAATTCAAAATGGCGGAAAATCCATCATGGCGGAAAAGGGCGTGGCCTATATGGGGAGACGCGTCATGACCCAAGGAATCCAGGGGGAAAATAATTTTGATGTTACGACCTACGGTTCAAGAGTTATGAGCCAAAAGGTAAAGTGGGATGTTATAGCGCCACCATGAGGCCGACCTAAAAAATTATATTTTTAATTAATTTTAGTGATAATTAGGAAATATCCCTGAAAGTTTTGTAACTATAGTGCTTACAGTCTCAGAGGGAAAAATACTTGAATGTGTTTTTTTGCATTTCCCCATTCATGTCAATGGGGAAATTTAATTCACTAATAAATTCATATCAAATAAAATATACAACATTTCTCTTAGCAAAGATACCCCTCCCGCTGATATTGCCGGCCTGCTACGGTTTCGAGTCACGTCTCAGGTCGCGTGTAAGTCATTCGGAGGGGATTCGACCCCCGAAATTCATGTTTTCCCGACAGACGGTTACATTTATTGCGTTTGTGCTTACAGTCTCAGAGGGAAAAATACTTGAATGTGTTTTTTTGCATTTCCCCATTCATGTCAATGGGGAAATTTAATTCACTAATAAATTCATATCAAATAAAATATACAACATTTCTCTTAGCAAAGATACCCCTCCCGCTGATATTGCCGGCCTGCTACGGTTTCGAGTCACGTCTCAGGTCGCGTGTAAGTCATTCGGAGGGGATTCGACCCCCGAAATTCATGTTTTCCCGACAGACGGTTACATTTATTGCGTTTGCGGCGCCCCCTGTGGATGAAAATGGAATTGCTTTCGGAACTCGGTCGAACGAACCACCCCGGACGTGCGATTCGAATTTCGGATGGATTGGACATTCCGTTCGTGATTTATGGCGTTTTTCGTGATATAGGCCCCTCCTACTGACTTCGGACGACGGTTACGGCCGAACGACACGCACTATCGAAATTCTGAAGTCGGTTTTTTAATCGGATGGGTCCAGAGGTCACGTGTGCCGATTTCTGTGACATTTGTACAAAATCTGTAGGGGGAAAAGCAAAAAGTGTGTTTTGGACAAAATTCAAAATGGCGGAAAATCCATCATGGCGGAAAAGGGCGTGGCCTATATGGGGAGACGCGTCATGACCCAAGGAATCCAGGGGGAAAATAATTTTGATGTTACGACCTACGGTTCAAGAGTTATGAGCCAAAAGGTAAAGTGGGATGTTATAGCGCCACCATGAGGCCGACCTAAAAAATTATATTTTTAATTAATTTTAGTGATAATTAGGAAATATCCCTGAAAGTTTTGTAACTATAGTGCTTACAGTCTCAGAGGGAAAAATACTTGAATGTGTTTTTTTGCATTTCCCCATTCATGTCAATGGGGAAATTTAATTCACTAATAAATTCATATCAAATAAAATATACAACATTTCTCTTAGCAAAGATACCCCTCCCGCTGATATTGCCGGCCTGCTACGGTTTCGAGTCACGTCTCAGGTCGCGTGTAAGTCATTCGGAGGGGATTCGACCCCCGAAATTCATGTTTTCCCGACAGACGGTTACATTTATTGCGTTTGCGGCGCCCCCTGTGGATGAAAATGGAATTGCTTTCGGAACTCGGTCGAACGAACCACCCCGGACGTGCGATTCGAATTTCGGATGGATTGGACATTCCGTTCGTGATTTATGGCGTTTTTCGTGATATAGGCCCCTCCTACTGACTTCGGACGACGGTTACGGCCGAACGACACGCACTATCGAAATTCTGAAGTCGGTTTTTTAATCGGATGGGTCCAGAGGTCACGTGTGCCGATTTCTGTGACATTTGTACAAAATCTGTAGGGGGAAAAGCAAAAAGTGTGTTTTGGACAAAATTCAAAATGGCGGAAAATCCATCATGGCGGAAAAGGGCGTGGCCTATATGGGGAGACGCGTCATGACCCAAGGAATCCAGGGGGGAAATAATTTTGATGTTACGACCTACGGTTCAAGAGTTATGAGCCAAAAGGTAAAGTGGGATGTTATAGCGCCACCATGAGGCCGACCTAAAAAATTATATTTTTAATTAATTTTAGTGATAATTAGGAAATATCCCTGAAAGTTTTGTAACTATAGTGCTTACAGTCTCAGAGGGAAAAATACTTGAATGTGTTTTTTTGCATTTCCCCATTCATGTCAATGGGGAAATTTAATTCACTAATAAATTCATATCAAATAAAATATACAACATTTCTCTTAGCAAAGTACAAGCACACGATTCCCGATTTTTCCGGTCAATTTGACATATGGCTCAAGTGCGTACAGTCAAAACTTCTTGTTGTTGTAGGGCGGCAAACTTTGTCTTACTCCAGGTGTGGAATAATAATAATAAAGTGTTACAATTACAAGAGTCTGGTTGCCTCTCCAGAGGCAACCACACTAACTAGAAAGGTCGCAATTTTGAAAAATTGCAGAGTGTGGTTGCCGCGGCGGCTTACATGTATACCCCTCCCGCTGATATCGCCGGCCTGCTACGGTTTCGAGTCACGTCTCAGGTCGCGTGTAAGTAATTCGGAGGGGATTCGACCCCCGAAATTCATGTTTTCCCGACAGACAGTTACATTTATCGCGTTTGCGGCGCCCCCTGTGGATCAAAATGGATTTGCTTTTGGAACTCGGTCGAACGAACCACCCCGGACGTGCGATTCGAATTTCAGATGGATTGGACATTCCGTTCGTGAATTATGGCGTTTTTCGTGATATAGGCCCCTCCTACTAACTTCGGACGACGGTTACGGCCGAACGACACGCACTACCGAAATTCCGAAGTTGGTTTTTTAATCGGATGGGTCCAGAGATCACGTGTGCCGATTTCTGTGACATTTGGACAAAATCTGTAGTGGGAAAAGCAAAAAGTGTGTTTTGGACAAAATTCAAAATGGCCGAAAATCCATCATGGCGGAAAAGGGCGTGGCCTATGTGGGGAGATGCGTCATGACCCAAGGAATCCAGGGTAAAAATAATTTTGATTTTACGACCTACGGTTCAAGAGTTATGAGCCAAAAGGTAAAGTGGGATGTTATAGCGCCACCATGAGGCCGACCTAAAAAATTATATTTTTAATTAATTTTAGTGATAATTAGGAAATATCCCTGAAAGTTTTGTAACTATAGTGCTTACAGTCTCAGAGGGAAAAATACTTGAATGTGTTTTTTTGCATTTCCCCATTCATGTCAATGGGGAAATTTAATTCACTAATAAATTCATATCAAATAAAATATACAACATTTCTCTTAGCAAAGTACAAGCACACGATTCCCGATTTTTCCGGTCAATTTGACATATGGCTCAAGTGCGTACAGTCAAAACTTCTTGTTGTTGTAGGGCGGCAAACTTTGTCTTACTCCAGGTGTGGAATAATAATAATAAAGTGTTACAATTACAAGAGTCTGGTTGCCTCTCCAGAGGCGAGAGGCAACCACACTAATTATCACTAAAATTAATTAAAAATATAATTTTTTAGGTCGGCCTCATGGTGGCGCTATAACATCCCACTTTACCTTTTGGCTCATAACTCTTGAACCGTAGGTCGTAACATCAAAATTATTTTCCCCCTGGATTCCTTGGGTCATGACGCGTCTCCCCATATAGGCCACGCCCTTTTCCGCCATGATGGATTTTCCGCCATTTTGAATTTTGTCCAAAACACACTTTTTGCTTTCCCCACTACAGATTTTGTACAAATGTCACAGAAATCGGCACACGTGACCTCTGGACCCATCCGATTAAAAAACCGACTTCAGAATTTCGATAGTGCGTGTCGTTCGGCCGTAACCGTCGTCCGAAGTCAGTAGGAGGGGCCTATATCACGAAAAACGCCATAAATCACGAACGGAATGTCCAATCCATCCGAAATTCGAATCGCACGTCCGGGGTGGTTCGTTCGACCGAGTTCCGAAAGCAATTCCATTTTCATCCACAGGGGGCGCCGCAAACGCGATAAATGTAACCGCCTGTCGGGAAAACATGAATTTCGGGGGTCGAATCCCCTCCGAATGACTTACACGCGACCTGAGGCGTGACTCGAAACCGTAACAGGCCGGCGAGGTCAGCGGGAGGGGTATATATGTAAGCCGCCGCGGCAACCACACTCTGCAATTTTTCAAAATTGCGACCTTTCTAGTTATATATGTATAGCTAGCTGGGAGGGGAGAACATTCAAAACAACAGAGTTAGGCACTCGGGTCAGGAGGACCGCTCAGGAAACAAGGTCGCCAGTTCGATCCTGGGCCCCAGAGTTGCTTTCGAAGTGTGCTTGAGCAAGACACAGACCGCTAATGGGCTCTATATGCACACGCCATTTTGGAAAGAACTTGGGCCCCTTCCCTACTTCCTTCACAGGTGTTATTTCTTACTGCTGATACTAATGAAGGCTTTGTTCCATTCTGGTCACACAGAGTCAGTGTTAATGACACTAATGAATAGCCAGATTGTCAGGGCACTCAGTCGAGTGGACAGGGTCTATGGGCTGGAAACCAGGCTAACTACACCGGCGGGTCTCAAAGTGTCCTTGAGTGGGCTCAAAATGGCCCGTACAGGTGTGTAACTCTGAGAGTGTACACATGCATGGAGCCATATGTATCATCGGTAACACCTGTGAAGGAAGGAGGGAAGCGGCCTGGAAGTAGGAAGAGTTATTCTGTGTGCATAGAGCACATTGCTCCCGATGAGCAGGTTTGTTGCCTTGCTACCGGTGTGTGTGTGTGTGTGTGTGTGTGTGTGTGTGTTTGAATCTTTCGCGGTGCATCCGCAATTCCGCATGTTTCTAGGTGCAGCATTATCATCATCATTCTGAAGCTCACATAACAGGTTGGCATCAAAGTTGTAGTTGTTGTACTACAGCAAAAAATAGGTTTGGCTCACATTGGTGATGCTAATGTACAAGCCCACTGATTAATTAGGGTACAGCTTTACAGCTGGCATCATCTTTGGTCCCCTGAGTGTAGCCTCAGGGTTTTATGATTATGAAAGTATTCCGTCTGTCATTTTACAGTATTCTCTCTCTCTCTCTCTCTCTCTCTCTCTCTCTCTCTCTCTCTCTCTCTCTCTCTCTCTCTCTCTCTCTCTCTCTCTCTCTCTCTCTCTCTCTCCCCCTCCCTACACCTCTCCCCCTCAATCCGTCTTGGCTGGATTGGTATCGGGCGGCTCCCCCTCTATTTGTCAAACATTATGAATAATAATTTCACGCTGTGCTAATTCATTGTATTCATGTGGAAATCCATGCATACTTAAAGTGGTATTATTGCGATATGGGTCATTTCATGGTGACAATGGGCCTCAGACCCCCCACCGAGCAGCCGCAGGGACCCCTGGGCCACATCCATTGTACCGCATCAGCACACCCGTTCGCACAAAATATGCACTTCTTTAAAACAGGGGTCTTCAGCGTTTATCAGCCCAAGGACCCCTTGGCTGAAAGGTAGATGAAGCAGGGACACGCAACATATTGTAATTTTTTTTAATAAAATGCAGATTGATCTTTTCCATAGATTTCATATACAGTAGATAGCTTAAATTATATTATTAAATGATGTCAATTATCATCAGTGTTGTGTAAATTAGTGTGTATCTTCTCCATTGATATGTTGCATTCATGTTGATGTGTATTTTAGACATTTACCCTAACAACTTAAATTGTCAATACTTTCTAAACCTGACTTTTTACTCCCACACAAAAACTCTATGCCAAAATGTGCCGCAACTTGTGAGCTTGTAGATCTGTTTTCAGTTCAGGTCAGATTCAGAATAGGGATGCTGGAATTCACGTGGGTTTAATTATCTGATCTGTAGAAACTCTACCCTGTTGAAGACCCTCACATTTTGATTGAGGGATGATTGAGCAAAATGTTTCCATTTCAATGCAGATAATTGACTAGTGTGTGTGTGTGTGTGTGTGTGTGTGTCTGTGTCTGTGTCTGTGTCTGTGTGTGTCTGTGTCTGTGTGTGCGCGCATGCCTTGCATGTGTTTGTTCCATAAATATCCCTGTGCAATGCAAAAGAAGGAAAACAAAGAAAAACATGTCTTAAAAAATCTTCCAGACTGAGTAGGCTGTGAAGTCTTATGCAAATTGTTTGTTTTGAATAGGCTAAACAACAAGTAGGCTAGTAAACATAGCTGTTTGAAGGCATTAAAACTATTCTTTGACATTGTGGTTTCACTTCTCAATTAGTTTTAGCCTCTTTGGGAAGCCTAGAACTCTGACGAGCCATGAGGCCCAAAATAGGGCTATCTCCTGTTTCTGTGGCGTGAGGCAGCTTGATGTACAAGTACATGCACCACCTGGACATGACGCTACAAGTATGTCTCAGGGACTTGCCACCAATCCAACCCTTGATGCTGAGTGCCAAGCAGGGAGGCCACAGGGTCAATCTCGGGGTATATGTATAATTAATAGTTTAGAAATGAATAACATTTGGTAAATGCATGCGTAGTAGGTGCAGCATCCCCACTAACTGCTATATATTGCATAAATGCCCAGGACTCTGGACAAAACGCAGCAAACACATGGAAGAAACGGCGCATGTGTCTCATTGGCTTTCTGATGAGATTGGCAGTTTCTGCAGAGAGAACACACTGTGGCCTACCGCTATCATTTTCAGCCAATGTTTGAACTACACCAATTTGCCAGTTAATTGCGCCAGGGGAGTTCTCACACTGGAACCCCACGTTATCGCCAGCACTTAAGACCTTTGATGAACAACGTTTAGCATAGGGAGAGGAGGATGCAAGGGGATGGACCGTCCGGAATGGCTCTTGGAAGTCTATTTTCCTTTAACAGCCTATGCACAGCCAGAAGGTAATAAGGAATGGAGGATACAGGCAGTATACGTGTGAGAAGAGAGAGAGAGAGAGAGAGAGAGAGGTTGGGTACAAGATCTAATGGCTGTGCAAGAACCCTGAAGGGAGGAGATGGAGAGAAAAGAACAGAGAGAGAAAGAGAGGAGGGGAGCTATATCAGTTGAATGAGCATGGGATTCTGAGTGTCGTGCATGTGCACTTCAGGCTTGCTTAATACTTAATCGCCCGAATGTGTCGCTCACCGAACATAGCCGATCTACAAGCACACACCACGTCGCATCCTCAACGTGGTGTAGGCTTGTAGATTGGCTGTGTTCACCGCGCGACACCGTCCCTACGACGAACCGCACGTACATCATCGGGCATTACGCTCAGTAGAGGACAGAATAACTTCCATCGTTGATAATGGGGCTGAAGAGTGGAGTTTTGTTTCAGCATGATGTGGTCAATTTGCTCTCTTAAGCTGGCCTCACACTGCAGGCGTTTTATGATTCCAACTGCTTTTTGAATGTGGTTGCATCCTCCCACACACAAAGTGAATCCTCACAGATGTTCTCTGTTAGGCTATTCTCAACCATGCACACTAGGGCTGTAACGATACATTTGAAAAGAAATACGATACGCATCACGATAAATGGTTGACGATATGATACACAGACTATATTACAGTAGTTCATTCATGGCGATACGAGTCAATGGTTTAACGGCCGGTAACTATTTAGAAAAAAACATAAATCTGTGTGAAACGTGGATAGTGCAGGTTTTTTAATATTGATATAAATAAATAGTACACAGTGTGATTCTCTGCATGGCAAATACATGGACATTGTAATATTTGAACATATGGACAAACTTGCACCTTGACATGAACACATTATTTTTTGAAGGGCCAGTCCACACAAATGCAACTCCTTGCACCATGCAACTACATGTAACCATTATCCTCAATGGCAGTTGCAAGGAGTTGCCATCACATCATTTTGGAAGGTACTTTTACATATGCCAAGCACAGATTGACGTGAATTGGTCTGAATTTGCGTGCTCTTCATGAACCCCCGCACTTATCTTCCCTGCAACCCTCAACGGGATCTCCAAACTCCCTCATTCTGCACATTTTCAAAGGAAGCATGCATGGAGCTACTTGATTTGCATAATCTGGAGTGTGTGTGTGTGTGTGTGTGTGTGTGTGTGTGTGTGTATATACTTTATGTGGAGTGCATGTGTGCAGACATTCAGCCACAATTTATTTTCTGCATTCCCAAATCTAATTATCACTCCAGGCCGGGGGACATATCTGCTTCCCATTGAGTGAGAGAAAGGAGCCGGTCACACCAAAATGAGGCACACAAAACGATCCAAATGAGGCACACAAAACGATCCAAATGAGGCACACAACACGATCCAAATGAGGCACACAACACGATCCAAATGAGGCACACAAAACGATCCAAATGACACAATACAAACAGATCCTGAGAAGACAAGAGAGGAGCGGAGGCGACAAAAGAAGAAGAACCTGCTGAGTTCTCGGAACCCGTGAACTGTTTTTCGCGTTGTTTCCATCCTTTGTTTAGTTTAGTTCTTCCTGGAGAGTGACAAAATGACCGTTATGCAACAGGTGTAGTTCAGACGAAGCAATTTAATTGGTTGAAATAGCTATCCTACACTTCAAACGAGACCACTTTGAGAACCACCACTTCTTTAGACGATCACGAATTATCACAAATTACATCCTCATTTGCTGCTCCAAACCATTTCTGGAATGGCAAAAATTAAATAATAAAAACAAGAGCTGATTGATGTTTGACAAGACATTTGAGTTTTCAATCCATCAAAAGTGCCAAGAGTTTGTAGGATGAGTCCAGTCTTCAGAGGATTGTCTGCCAAGCAGACCATTACATTTGTTAGGTTTTTAATGATCCGCCGTCTATTTTATCTGCTGTGTCTGTACCGAGAAAGCATAAAAACAATTTACTCTCACATCTGCTACAACAAAGAAAGCCATCAGTTGTTTATGGGATTATTATTTTTTATTTATGTTTTGTCGTAGTAGACGGATGATAAGCTTCACGTTGCATTAAAGCTGTTTTCTACGCTTGTGCTCTCTCTCTCTCTCTCTCTCTCTCTCTCTCTCTCTCTCTCTCTCTCTCTCTCTCTCTCTCTCTCTCTATGTAGACGAGACCAGGACAAATTGGCAGGAACACCCAGACGGCTCCATCTCCTGCCGAGGAGCCTCTGGGTTTGTCAGGAATCAGATCCACATGAGAGCCTTCCTCCATGCAGCCCTCCACACGTCACCATCCATTCTGCCTTTACTGAGGTACTGTATGCATCCTCTCCTCTGCTCTCTTCTGCTCTCCTCTCATCTATTCTCCTCTCTTCCATTGTCTTCTCTTCTCTTCTCTTCTCTGGACATGAGTACACCCCCTGGACATGATGCTATATGTCACAGGGACTTACTCCAATCCAACCCTTGATGTAATGTCTCCAACAACAGCTGGTTGGGAAGGCTGTTCCTTGTTGTCCAGTGGAGAATGCTCCTGACTGTCAATTTGCTGATGGACATTGGAATATTTCTGAATACATAATAGTACTTTTTACACCACTAGAGTTTTTTTTTTTTGTGGTTCAAGTAGGATGTTTCAGCGCAGAACCTGCAGGGAAAGCCAGACTAATCTCCATGTGTAGCGTGGCGGACGCCTCAGGGCAGTGTGATGTTCTCCGGTTTGCTACAGACTTAACTCCTCTCACCTCCAGCGAGGCACAGATTGTGTCTGTCGATAGGACGGCCGCTTATACGACAAAATGTTCTCTTCTCTTTTTTAACCCAGACTGAAATGTTTTATTCATCGTATATAAAGAGAGGAAGTCATTGCTTTTCCGTTCAGTGGCGTTGACAGCGAGACATTCAGGAGACTTATTGAATTACTCCTGGTGTTAAAACATTTCTGTGTGAAAATGTGCCCTGGTTCAGTTTTCTCCAGTAGCAGAGAATGCTTTTCTTGTTCAGTTTTCTCCAGTGTATATAGCAGAGGTTGTTTTGTGGTTCCGTTTTCTCCAGTATAGCAGAGGTTGTTTTCCAGTGGAAGACGTACACAGGTGGGTGTCGGTAGTTGAGTAGTTAACCCATTAAAGACCGGGAAAGCATCTGTGCAGCACGTGCAACATATCACTCCTCAACCATGTTTGCCAGACATAACAGCCCAAGCCCAAGCCCTTGCATCCAGCAGCCCAAACCAGTAGTCACTTTGAGTAGCACGTGGAAGCCACAGGTAAGTCTTAACTGGCCATGTACAGTAGGCTATGTATGTGTCGTACATTACTAACCCTACCCCTAACCTCACAGGGAAGCCACAGATGAGTCTTAACTGGCCATGTACAGTAGGCTATGTATATGTCAGACATTACTAACCCTACCCCTAACCTCACAGTGAGTCTTAATCATCCACGTATGTCGCTAAAACGTTTTTGCTGTTGGCACAAAAAGTGTGGCGCAAGCAGGATTCGATACCAGTAGATGTGGGTTGGGAGGAAAATGATTAGCGAGGCAAGCCAGTGAGACCAGTGCTGAGACGTGGCATTCAGTCTGTATTAGAATATGACAATGCCCAGCTCAAAGACACTCCGCCAGAAGCCCCTCCCAGTAGGGCGAGGCTTCTGGCAGAAGCATAGATATAAAAAAATAGATGTCTCACTGGCCGCTGCAGTTCATTGCAGCAACGTGTCTCCAATGAAGGCAGGAAGTCGAGCGGAAGTGCCATAGGGAAGCGCTGAAGGCACGCTGTGTTGCTGCCCAAGTGATGTCACTCATGCGACTCCTCCATGTCTCTCGCTGTCACTCAAGTGACTACTGGCCAATCACAGCACATCTTTTCCGGGACTTATGTTACACACGCAGAAGCTTGACAAGCTTCCGCTCATGCTTCGCAAGGAATCTCGGCAAAATTGTGCCTTCAATTTTGACACGGCCCCCAGAGCCGGAAGAGGCGTCTACGTTTATATGTCTATGGGCAGAAGCCCTTGAAGGGTGATTTTCTCCATTCTGCTCTGTGCGTGCATATCTCCTTGTGGGCCGTTCTGCCCGTGACATCAGCTGTGGTGATGTCGGTCTCTGCCTACATTTTATGACGTCAGTCTCGGGTAGGGTGACCTAAATCGAGCGGCTCCTTGTTCCATGGTTCCGCGGTCAGTCAGATGGTCTCCAATAACGTAGCATCATGGTGTATGTATGACTCAAACTTTGGGCAAAGTTTCAGCTCGATTCGAGTCCATGTCCATTGACTTCCATTTATATCATTAGACCAACGGCCTACTTGGGAACAATGCAAGTTGGGAACCTAGTACACAATACCCGTTGTAATAGCACCCATTTTAACCGTCTGTGATCTCTGCATATGTCTTTACTTGTGCAAGCAGAGCGTGCAAGTAATGTTGTTTGTCCGGTGCTCCGATGCGTATGTCCCGTGGCTGCGTATGATGTAATGATTAATTTGTGCTTGATATGACATTGGTTTCAGATTACATACAATACATGTATAGATAGGGGCATTACCTTTAATCCACCCGGCCGACACTGAAACATATCATTATTACGTCACCATCAAGAGCCAGTTATACCCTGGCATTGGTACATATCTTCATCACGTCATATGCAGCTACGGGACATACGCATCAAATGACCCAAGTAACCACAGTATATTGCTAATCAACTTACAAATTACATATACATTAGTGGTGTCAAAAAATATCGATATGAATCGGTAGACTGACAGATAAACCCAAAGAAGGAATAGGAATATTGAAAGCAATATTTCACAGAGAGGCTGGGATTTGAACGTTTGTAGTGGTCGACAGTACTTGCTTGTGCACTTTATGGCCTACTTATGTGCAACACGCAAGTAGGCACTCGACAGAGTGCAGTTCTAGTTTTGCCTGTGTCTGCAGAGTGCAAACTGGCTGTGAAAAGTGGACTGGTTAAGTAATGAAATGGCAGGTATGGGGTTGCCATGGCAATCAATTGGCTGGGGCAGAGGCTGGTAATTCTACAGGGGACTTAGGCTCATAATAGGTCCACTGGCAGAGCCTGACCAGAGCCTTTTGTGGCAGTTCTGGGCAACTGTGAGGGGTTATTTATGGGTGGATGAGTTTCTCTAGTGGCTGAGAAGGGTTCAGAATCAATCTTTATTGTCACATCACATGGTTGAAGTATTGGCTGTACAGGCTCAACATTGCAGTTAAAAGAGAGAGAAAAACATAGTGTGTAGTACATGACTAATTACATGATACAATATGTATGCATAAAAATAAATATCGGTCATAAATGTTCATGTAGCCCACGTGTATAATATAAAGAAGTCTCTAATAAAACAAAAGATAAATTCACTTCAGCCTGTGTAGTAGTGTCACCAGCCTAGTTCTTGTTCAGCTGTGTGTGTGTCTGTGTGTGTGTGTGTGTGTGTGTGTGTGTGTGTGTGTGTGTGTGTGTGTGTGTGTGTGTGTGTGTGTGTGTGTGTGTGTGTGTGTGTGTGTGGTCTTCTATAATTCTCCCCATGCTATTATGTAATATTACTTACCTTATTACCTTATTAATGGCTGATTGATCCAGAATTCCACTACATCATCCCCAGGTGTTTCCCGTATGTGTGTCTTATTTTGTAGTGGTGTTCTTCTGCTTCCTGTCTGCCATTGCAGCCGTTACCTGTCTTGACTCTTTGTCATGTCTTGATTGTTGTTACTAGTCACCTGTGTCCTGTCTGCTGCAGCCTATCCCATATTGATTGTAATTTGAGTTCACCTGTGTCTGGTTAGTGTTCTGTGCTTATATACCTGGCTGTTCCTTTCCATGACTGTTTGCCAGTCCTTACTTTCATGACATGTGAGCTAGCATGTGTTTGGCCTATTATAGTCCTTCTGATGAATAAGCCTCTTAATGGAATGTTCTTGCAATCTGCTTTTGGGTCCTGTTTGACTGTGTGTGGTTTTAAAATAATGGCAATAAGATATCAAATTCTTTTTGCATTTCCTGAAGAAGCCCTTAGGCCTTATCTGACACTGATCTGGCTTCATCCTGTTTTAACCAAAGAGCACCGCTGACTTTAACAACACTGCAGCCGTCCTCTTGATTCTTTCATCGATCGAGCTTAAAAGCCAAATCCGCGATTCGGCTGGGATTTGGATCAATGGGAAAAAATAACTTTTTACTTGCTAAAGTTGAAGAATCTTCAACAAAACCCCTCGACACTCGTGGTGCGGAAAGTATAAAGGAGCTATCCAGATGTATGGAGGAGGGAGATGAGTGGATACGCCACTGGAGGGCTGGTGTCAGTGTGATATCGAGATAGAGAAACAGCACCCGACAACGGCCAGATGAGAGCTTACATCAGAGATGGACGGTAGGATTGTTAACATTTCTGGTTACCAAAATGCCAACCACCTGAAATACAAATAAGGTTGCCCAGGCCTGGGCGTCCCTTGTTTCCAAGAAACATATAAGGGACACCCATATTCCCCCAAAAAAGATATCAGCTCAATAATAATTTGTACAAAAACAAACTAAACACTTCAAATGACCATAAAACACTGACCTTGAAATAAGGAGCCGTCCCTCATTTGGAAACTTAAAGATAGGTGTGTTTTGATAAGTTCGGTGTGACCATTCTCAAGGCAGACCCCTGAACTGTACGCTTCGATAAGTTTGGTGCGAGATCGGAGCAACGCTGCGCCTCACAACTCCGGATGTTACGTTTGTGATGTCATCCACTGTGAGGCGTTGATTGTGACCACTGCAGAGGCACCTGGTATTGTAATTGTCAGTGGAAATCCATATGAATTATGTGCTGCTTGTGATTTTTGCCTGTAGGTAATGGATTAGCCGCAACACTAGATATTTTTTCTAATGAGATGAATCTACGGTTGATCCATATAAAAAATTCCGATCTTGTATTAACTCACCAACATTGCAGCTGTAGGGCAAGCTGGAATTATCCTCTTTCAATCGGCAAAGTGTTTGTTTCATAAATATTCACGTAGACAAATTGTCTACGTGAATATTTATGTCTAAGACAATGTTATGAGCTACTTTCTGTCAAGATTTTCCGTGCATGTGCTTATTTTTGTGTTGAAGTTTGGAAGTGCTCGTCGGAAGTCTATCAGCCCTGCGTTCTACCTCTTTAGAATGTGTCCACATAATGCAGGAGGCAGCAGCACGATGCGTTAACTCTAGTTTCGGGCCTGTTATAAAAACATGTTGCTAATTTGGTTTCAGTAGCTTGCTGGTACAACATACTGTACAAGTGCAGTAGGCCTACATGGTACATGTATGACATCGTATGAGGCTGCTGCATGTTGTCATTGACGGTGGAGGATGGTTGTTGGTGTACTGTCTGGCTGAGCATCCTCTGTCATTTCCTATCTCCTGTGCTTATTGACGGGTCCAAAGCACTCGGCAGCAAAGATAGCGAGTATTGAGCAACAGTCTAGCCCACTGGTTTTCAACCAGTGGTCCAGGGACCACCAATGGTCTTTGAGGGCGTTCCAGGTGGTCCCCATTCAAATGACCATAACACGCTGAACATTGCTCTAATCAGCGTGTGGCCTGAAAATCTACAGTAGTTTACAAAGCAACTGTAGTAAACTATAGAAATTCGAATAATGTAAGCAAAACAAACCTGATCATGTAATTACGAAGGCAACTTTAGGTCCACACACACACACACACACACTCACACACACACACACACACACACACACACACACTTGCTCTCCTGGGCTGATAAAGCGCCAGCTCTGCTCGTCATTATCAGTACAGCCATCTACAGTGTGTCAGTGCGGTTGATAAATGAGCCATCAAGACCACATTTCCCAAATGGAGATGGTTTAACCCCTTTTGTTTAATGGCAGGAAATGGAGACATTATTTTCTGGCAGGCGGTTAACCTAGTCAAACTCATAGGCAAAAAAATCGTTGCTGTGTCGGGCAGAAACCTTGTATCTTCATCATGTCATCTCTGTCCGGTGTAAACCTCATATTACCAAAACAAGATTCACGTTATTTTTTTTTAAATAGGCTGATGCACATCAGGATCTCTGAATAACAAATAATAGGAACTGAATAGGAACTTCCTGAATTTGTGGTCGTTAGACCAAAGCCGTCCCGATGAAGGTCTAATGACCACAGCACACGATCTCTACACATTATTTTATTTTTTATTTTCAATTGATTATTTCATCACGGTTGGTTATTTTAATTACGTTTATTTCAATCTCCTCTCCTCTCCTCTCCTCTCCTCTCCTCTCCTCTCCTCTCCTCTCCTCTCCTCTCCTCTCCTCTCCTCTCCTCTCCTCTCCTCTCCTCTCTCCTTCCTCTCTGGTTTCAGGTGTAGTTGGTAGATGAATCCTGACAATACATTTCCCGTCTGTAATGAGCAGACGAACTTAGCAGTGACCTCGAACGTGTGTGTGTGTGTGTGTGTGTGACTTGTGTGTGTGTGTGTGACTTGTGTGTATACCCCTTGCTATGTGAGCTCCTTGGGGAATAGATTTCCAAATGATTTATCTGCCCTTCTAGACAAAAATAGAATTAGGATACAGTTGTGAGGTCATGTCCCTCTATGTTTCTATTGATGAAACACTTGACCAGTTGAGCCAATTAGCATGCATATTCTATGGGGAACATTTGCCAAAAAAAGTAGCCGATCTATAAGCTCACTACGTGTTGTGACCTTCTAAATGCACAGCCTTTGCTGACCAATTTGGACACTTTTTTATTATGTTCGCCTACAATGACATAGTGGAGTTAAAGTGGTTCTCAAACATTTTCACGTCAAGGACCCCTAAATTGCTATTTGGCTGCTGACCCTCATCTGAATGAATGAATGAATTAAAATAATCAAAGCATTCTGCACCACCCCTGAACTTTCATCACGGCACCCACTTTTAGAAACCCCAGAAGACTATAAAATCAGGTTATCGGTTGAAACAGTATTAATCCGACTATCGGCAGTTATTCCACAGTAACCAGGAGTTTTGTGCACACAGCACATGTAAGCATCCTGTCACATTAATATCCCTAGCTCTCCCTCCTACTCCCTCTGCACTCTGGCATTTCTCCTGGATGAATTGCTCTTTGATATTCAGACTGATGATGTATGGCGTATGACATCGTGGTCAATAGATTATTTGACAAAGCCACGTCGGTTGGGGCTGCTGTGGGAGAGTCGTGGATGAATTTAATAAAGGAAATCTGAACGCTTAAAAAGCTCCTATTAATCATCAGCAGACAGAAGAATTATCGCTGAGCATTTGTGAATACAATAAATTAAAGTCATTTGCCAATATGTCCATTGATGGAGGGCCTGGGCGAAAATAAGCTTTTAATGCTGTGCATTATTTAGGGAATCGGCCCGTACAGTGTGATGCATGTAGGTGTGTGGAGTTATTCATAGCTTTTTATTATAAGCCGACGCACGCTGCTGTTGTTCAGACTGGGACTGCATGTATTATACAGGAACAAAATGATACTAGTGCAATTAATGTGGTACATATTGCACTGTGATGTCAACTGGAGGTGAGACATTTAGAATTCAAGAGCCTCTGAGTTGTTCCAGTTCTACAGAATTAATTGTTTTGGAAGGAGTGCTGTGTGAAATGTTTGCGACAACTTCTATCTCCTAAAAGCAGAAATCCACTGATCAACTGTAAAATAACAAAAATCCTACCAACAATAAGAGATGTTCTATCGCAACAGGTGAATGCCTACAGTATGCTCGTCCAAGCCTATTACAGTACGTATGTGCACAGTGCATACGCACACATGCTGTACTGACTTAACAAAGGACATAAACATGCTGGGCTTAGGGCCATTACTCCTCCCAACGTGGGAGAATCTTCCAGTTCCGAAAATACTTTTTGAACTATACTGTAGCTTGGAGAGTCTGGACATCTGGAGGCGCACAGGTTCTTAGAAAAGGTTCTGAGACCGCATGCATTCCGAAGCTTGGAATGACGTGATTTTGTAGTTTTATCACCTCGCTTTACGAAGAACTGTTTGGACATCGGAAGGTGTTGCGTTTTACTGTAGGATAGCCAGTGGTGAACAGTAACAATGTACATAAATACATAAGTACATATAACATATGTATATGCTACTTAAGTACCACATTAAATCCTGATGGAAGCAACCCACAACTTACAGATGTAGGCAACCCAGCCTGCCAGAGATATGGGCTTTCTGCCCTTTTTTTGTTTGTTGTTTTCCACACAGTCGAGGAAGCTTTCAGTTCAAGACTTCTTCCACTGCCTTTAATGCTGCCACCGACTGTGTGTGTGTGTGTGTGTGTGTGTGTGTGTGTGTGTGTGTGTGTGTGTGTGTGTGTGTGTGTGTGTGTGTGTGTGTGTGTGTGAGTGACTGTGTGAGTCTATGCGACATCTTGAAAATGGATTTAAAAATTAAAGTCTGTAACCCGGCTAGAGCGTCTCACAAGCTGTTTCCAGGTCCTGACCCATCGCTGAAGAAACGGCACCCTCAAAAGACAGATAGTCTAAGCATGCAATTAGGGAGTGTTCAGCCGCTATATATAGTTCCCCCCCCCCCACACACACACACACACAACGGGAACAAAACTACACGACCCGATCTTCTCCACCACAGAACAAACCATGTTTTATTACCCTCCCTTGGTCCGTTGTATTCAAACTAAAACAACAGATTCAGGGATGTACAACATCTCGTGAAAAGTAGTAAAACATTGAATCCTGATCTACCAGCTCACGACACATGGTGAGCTTGTAGATCGGCTACTTTGATTTCTGGAAATTTCCCTAAAATAGTGGTTAAGATGCATCAAACTAAGTTTCGAAAGGACATATTTTAAATCAGTCTGACCAGTTCAAACATAATGTTTTTTTTATGGCACGACTTTGCTTGAGGCCAGCCGTCTGTGAGAGGGTGTGTTTGTGTGTGTGCATGTCTGGTGGTCAGATGCTGTAACACCGACTTACACCAAAATGTCTTGTGCACACTGCCAGTAGACGCATTTACTTTATTGGCTGAATACTTGATTAGTCAGAAATGTTAACTGCACGAGGTACGGTCAGACCTTAAGGCTAAAAGGATAACCTAAAATTATCCTGGGGACTTGTTTCCATCGTTCAATTCATGAACATATCATAAATAATAAAACATGTCACAGGCTGGCCACATGACGTGTGAGATCCACATTGGAGGTGGGATCCACATTATTCTGTTTTTAAACTTCCATCATGGTGATCACTGAGTTGAAAAAGTTCAGAAAAATCCACTTTAAAACTCCTAGCGGCCAACAAATTGATACATTTTTCAAAGGATGATACTTCTACACCCAATGCCGTCAGAATGAAATGGCAGCCGGATATTGCCGATGTTGCATTTTTGTTCCCACTGTGCTGAGGTAGCTCCGTGCTGTTCAAGATGTCAGATGGCTCTACCTGCAGTAAGTAAAAGAGAAAAGGACAGATGGTTCAAAAGATGGTCGCTCTTAGTGATCAAGCCACCGTACATCAAGATGATAGTTTGTTTGTTTCCCCTAGACTTGAGAAACGTGTTCTACATGTGGAAGCAAAAATAATAAAAGAGGTACAAGTAGTGCCAGAATACTGGCATTCATGGAAATTGAATTAATATCTGCATGTAATGTTTGGCTGTTCTGGGAATTTTGATAGCTGGGTACGATTGATGGCCTTGTGTTATGTATAGTCATAGCATAGCTGCAGACAGTCCCACCTATCTACATTCAACGTTTTACCCAGGGTGTGTTACCCAGTGTGGTCGGGCCTTTGCGGGCCGGTCTTTGGTATGCCTGGTTTTCCTGAATGTTTGTGCTTATGTCAGCTCTGATTGTATGACTTGTTTTGTCTGCTGACTATGATTGCTTTTTTTTGCTGTTTTGTAACCTTTTGGATGGGAGCAAATGTTTTAACCCATTTTAAGCATCTGTGTCAGTTTGATTTTTGCGTTGGCTATTGTAACATAGCAGATATACAAGCTTGCCACTTCATGCAGCAACTGCGAGTATATTTTTGAACATTTATTTTCAAGAAAATCTTGAAAGTGTGAGAATTATAACGAGCCTCCGGCCTCTTCAATGTGGTCCCACGCTGTGATCCACTCCGAGGTATAGTGGTACACGAGGACGCCTGCTGTCGCTATTTCCATGTGTACAGGCTGTGTGCGTCCCTCCCCTGAACCCCCTCCCACCTGCTCTTCACACCGCTCAGAGATTAGTTCCCCATGAGTGCCGTCGGTCGGCTCCTTGAGAATGGTCTCATTAACAGCTAGCGGAGCAGCGCCCGGGGCGGTGTGACTCTGTCTGCGATTAGGGGCCACACAACCAACGGTGCCACCTTAATCTGCCCGCCTGCGTGATGGACACCGGCGGGGAAATTGAAACCCTGGCCCTCTCTGTGTTATTATAACATAAAGAATGGTTATATGGAAGTGTCTGCCGCTGTAGCGGGGAGTCCATCCTAATAACAACCTGCAGCCTCATCTCCACGTGTGCAACGGATCATTTCTACTCTGCTGTTTTGACCTGCACTCTTTGCCTTCTACAGCATGTGCGTGCCTGAGGGGGTGTGTGCGTGCAGCGTGCGTCCATGTTTTAGACTTTTCTTTGCCTTGCTATATTTAGACGGGACCGTAAAGAGGCAGGAAACAAAAGGAGGCATAGTGCAGGAAGAGGAAGGACATGCAACATGCCCTCTTCTCCGTATCCTGTACTCAGGACTCGAGCAAGATCAGATCTCCCTTGGTGGCGGAGAAATTGTGTCTGTCCTTTTTGTGCGAGAATAACTCTGTTTCGGGGATCCGACCAGCTGCGTTCTCGGAAAAGAGAAACATAAAGACATGTAAATTGTAAATCTTGCAGTGCAGCTGTGTGCCGGATCTGTCTGTCCGTCGTCTATTTGTCCGTCCGTCTGACCGTCCGTCCGTCAGTCTTTCCGTCCGTCCGTCCATGTGAGTAAATGTGTACTCGGGCACTTTCCACCCCCGGTGTCCAGGAGCAGGTTTGAATATCGTGCAGAGATCCCGATGGCACCAGCGTGCATGGGGGTCAAACGTTGATGAATAACGCCTGTGACTTCAAGATCAAATGCATCGTTCATAATCCCCGGCCAGGCCTGCCCTGCATGCGCTGGAACAGGGCTGTGCAGTCCAAAAAGTTGTGTGATAATGGTTCGTTTGAGCCCCCTGCGTACCACCGGCTCTCCAAATTGCTTAATTTGTCAACATGCCAAGGTCTCGCATACAATGCATAATTACAAAATGATTTATGTGCGTGGCAGTCCCCCCTCGCACCACCACACCCCCTCCCGGAACTATTCCCTCGCCGATGAGGCGCACTCTCGGTGATGAAACTGTACAAAAGGCACCAAACTGTTGAAGATTTGTTTTAAGCTCGGTGACGGGGCGACGTGAGGCCCGGGTGACAGATTTGCGGGCGGAACACCAAGAGAGACTCTCTCTAGTCTCTTGATCAGCACGGCGTCACGGTGGTCGGTCACGCTCGGCGATCACAGATGAGTTATTGACCTGCCGGAGACGCTCAGGCTTTTGAGGAATAGCAGCCATTCATCAAGGCCTCTCTCGCAGCCGTGCCAATGAAAAGGGCCTCTTTCGTAAGACATTCATGAATACAAAAGGCGCCACCACGAACGATCAAGGTCCACTTGGCGCGTTCTTGACGTGTGTGTGTGTGTGTGCGTGCGCGCATTGTGTCATGGGTATACAGATTCATGTCACATGCTTTTGTTCATGTTTGTGCTCTTGAGCCCCAAGGGTGTCCTAATGAATCTGAAAAGAGGCCTATGTGAAGGAATCATTAACTTAATTCATTAGGAGGAAGGAATTAATCACTATTAAAGTGTCACTTTTTAACCAGTAAGGACTATTTTATACTTTCAAATCACAGTCCTACTTCGGATTTTACTCAAGACTCACACAAATCGGTACACCTTTGTATTGATTTGTGTCTATCTATCTATCTATCTATCCATCTATCTAAGATTTGTCTCTGGAGTCATGTGATCAAGATGTATACGCATCAGTGAGGTTGATCTCTTTGCCAAAAACAGCCAATCTACAAGTTCACGACGCGCTGTGTGCGACACGTTGTGAGCTGTAGATTGGGTATTTGTGGCTACTACAGTAGATAGATAGATTTGGTGTAGGCAGTGGCGAAGTGTACTAAAGGTGGGCCCTGATGCAGGCTGTTTGGGACTGACACTCGATCCTCCAGTGCACGGCACGCTACCTGCTACAGATATTATCAAAGTATTCTGCTGCACCCCTGGACCCACTTCTGTTCTAGAGCACTTAATGTCAGGCAACTGCACGGAGACATAGACGATATGTTTGAGTCTCAGTCTTTGAAGTGATAATGGTGACACCCAGAGAACCATAGCAAGCTGCACAGAATCTGTTCTTTAACAAGGACACTTGGCTTGATGAAATACAATCCACCTCGTCACTGTGTGCATGAGAGATCAAGATGTGTCTTTGTTCTTATCTTGTGAAGGCCAACATCTAAAAACTGTTATTGAAGTGCTTATAGGCATGAGTATATATAGATGTGTGTTTAAAACTGCTTGAGGTTCAAGTTTTGTCTGCTTGCAGTTGCAGTTTGTAAAACAAAACAAACAAAAGAAAGACAAACACTGATCTGATCTGATTAATCAGAATTGAAAGTTGCCTGGAGTCAGGGGTATATTCACCGTGGCTTGGTGGTCAAAGCACATTCTTGAAGAAAATGAAAGGGTTAGTTCAGATTTTTGGACTGTGTTTTTGGTGTAGGAAATACTTGCAATTAATTTGACCGTGCGATGTAGTAACCCAAGATTATGCCCCCCGGTTTTGGGGTAAAATCTGCCTCATCTGCTTGGCCTTCATTATGAAAAATTCCCGGAAAAATAAATGTTAAAAATACATTAATCTCTCCTTCCCTTTGACCTATTTCTACCATTATAGAGCAACTTTCATTCAACTTTGACCCCTCTGAAAGGGGCGGCAGTGGCTCAGGGGTAGAGTGGCCAGATGGGAACCGCAAGGTTCCCAGTTCGAGTGTCCTTGAGCAAGACTCTGAACGCCTCCCGATGAGCAGTTTGGTGCTTTTCATGGTTTCCAATGCCATCGGCGTGTGAATGTGTGTGTAAAGCTATATAAATGCACCATTTACCATTTATGGAACTATTTTAGCTAGCCCCTCCAATATCCAGCTTTTAGTGTGCGTAAACATTAAATGCCATTGATAATGAGAACGCAAATTGTGATTGGCCCGCAATGAGATGATGTATGATGATAAGAGCACCCCTCACTTCACACGGGTGTGATTTCTTTTTGTTTCCTGTATCACTACGCCAGCAGCAGCAGAAAACAGACAGAGGTTAAAGTTGAAATAGGTCAACAATACAAATTACACTATTTTTGTGGTTTCATTATTTTGATTGAGTGGCCCCCAGTGCCCCCCACTAACTGACCTGAACTACTTAATGTTCACCAACACCAGACCAGAACCACGGGCCTCAGGCAAGCTTTATCCAAAAATCTGAACTAACCCTAAGTTCACAGGTATAAAGTGCTCATAATGGTTAATAGTCATGCCTAAATCTATTGAAGTTGTAGTGTCAAGTCTCATCTCAACATGCTTTTGATTGATTGAAGTATCTATTATCAGTTTGCAGAATTACAGTACATTTCAAATACAACTCAATACAAAAAAAGAGATGAAGAATAATACATATTTTTACAACGTGCCAGTAATATGTGAGTTTAAAGTGTGAATGCTGAACGCTTAAGACTGAGGTTAGGGGACTTACGTGGCCGGTTAAGACTACGGTTAGGGTTAGGTGTTTCTACAACTGACTGCAGCCCTTCCATTCAGAGGGCAACAAGATGCCCAAATATGGAGATGACTGACGTCTTAGTATAGTGACATCACAGATGTACTAACAATCAACTCTGATAACGGGTACAGCACATTTTACACCCCGTTACAGTCAAATCGTTTCTCTACAATGAATTGGCCTACCATGTCTATGCACCACCCTCCTTCGCCCAGCATGGGGTCATTTCCCATGAACACGGGGAACGTGCTGAATCAGGAACAGATTGGTCCAGATATTGGTCATTCTGGAAGGAGCAGCAGCGTGTGGAGTTCTGGACTAGGAAGTCCCAACCGCGGCTCACCCAGCGTCATCGGTATGCCCAAGCAACAGCCAGCATGCCAACCGTCCTTCTCCATAAACGGCACGTCAGGGTTTGGAATGAACCGTAGTCAGGCTTTTTGGATGAACAACTCTATGTCGAGCAGCATCTTCAATGGCAGGGATGTAAGGGACCATGTAACAGGACTGGATTTGTCCGAATTCCCCGCACTAGTGGACAGGGGTCGGAGGGAAGAAGGGGGTGGAAACCCAGCATCATACCTCGGTACGTTGACAAGACCTTCAAATGAACAGACACATGCACAGAGTGGCCGCAAACACAAGCATGCAACATTGAGCAACAACGAGAATAAATGCAACATACATTTCACTCCTAGCCACAACTTAAACCCCAGTCCTGGCCAACACAACTACAACAGTACAGTTAACATAAACTCTACTTCTGGCCACAACCACACGCACTATACGTTGAGCAACAATAACAGTAAGACCAACTTAAACTCCACTCCTGGCCACAACCAAAAGCACCCTACGTTGAGCAACAATAACAGTAAGACCAACTTAAACCCTACTCCTGGCCACCACAACTACAACAGTACAACCAACGTAAACTCAACTTCTGGTCACAACTACATGCACCCTACGTTGAGTAATGATGACAGTAAAACCAACCTAAACTTCACTCCTGGCCATAGCTTAAACTCCACTGGAAAGTGCACACCCAATGCAGATGGACTCAAGTCCCCCAGAGACAAGGCACCCTCACCACAGAACAACCAGAAGAAAGGGATCCAGGTGTTGCCTGATGGCCGGGTGACCAACATTCCTTCAGGAATGGTGACGGACCAATTTGGGATGATTGGACTGCTGACATTCCTTCGGGCCGCAGAGACGGATCCTGGAATGGTCCATTTGGCGCTGGGAAGTGACCTCACAAAACTGGGGCTCGACCTCAACTCGCCCACAAATCTGTACCCCAAGTTTGTTTCCCCTTGGGCATCGGCACCTTCTCAAGCTCAGGATCTTGACTTCCATGTTCACATAAGGGACAAGTTGCCTGCAGTAAAGGTTTCTGGATATGGTGAAGACCTGCTGTTCTACCTGTACTACATGCAGGGCGGAGACCTCCGGCTTCAGTCAGCAGCAGAGCTGTTTAAGCGGGGCTGGAGGTTCCATAAAGAGGTGCAGGTCTGGATCACAAGGATACCCGGCATGGAGACTACGATGACGGCCAAAAGCTACGAAAGGGGAACATACTACTTCTTCGATTGTCTCAACTGGAAGAAGAGGATGTCCAAGGAGTTCCACCTGGAATATGACAAGCTGGAAAAGAGGCCTCATGTGCCGACAACATAAAACCACAACCCAGCCCAGCAGGCCTTCTAAGACCCAACCTGTCCCAAGGACTGCAGCTGTTACAGCCACCAAGGGGGCAGTAGACTACAGCTGTTACAGGCCACAGCCCTAGCCACCAGGGGGCGGTAAACTACAGCTGTTCCCACTAGGGACAGTCGTAATACGTCTTTTGACATGTGAAGACTGTTATGTCTTGGGCAGAAGGACTGACAATGTGACACAATTGAAGGGTTTCACCTCTGAGGGCAGGAAAGTTGGTTGCATCAACGGTTCTTAATCTGGGGTTAGGGATAGAAACTCTGACACTTAAGCGTCAACGTTTCTATCGTCCATAAAAATGCTCATGCTGTACATGATCACTGAGACACTATTGTTGAACACAACATGGTCTCCATTCTGCTCTTTGGTTACATTCTGACTTGGCTACAACATGTTGAAAACCTTTTTTTTTTAAAACACCTTATCCCCCTACATAACCGCTGAGCTCAATCCATAACCTACAGTATTTCATGTGGACTTTACTGCGCCTGGAAGTGGTCCGTCTGCGACTAAACATGTTTTCAACTGCAGAGAGAGAGAGGTGGGAAAAGAAAGCTGAGTAGAAGGCTAATCCACAAATGAACATTTATCGACATGTGTTGAGAGCTGTCGGACAGAGGCAGCCTGCTGCCACCGGGAGGCCGCTCGTAATCTTCATGCTGCACGCACGCACGCACGCACAAAGCTAGCCAGCTGTCAGCAGACTCAGCACGCACACCAATTCATCATTGAGATAAATGTGAATTTTGCCAGACTCACCGTCAACCCCCCCACCTCCCCTCCTCGAGGGATGTGATGTCATCAACGTTGTAGCGGCTCTTTTGACACACGACAGAAGTGTTCACCGCGGGAGAGCCGAGCCACCCCTCCCGGCAGAAGAAGATGGACCCCCTTGCTGAAATAATTAACACTGAATAAAAATGAATCTATGATGATTAAAAGACTAAACATATTGGCTAAAAGATGGGGAGGGACTAGTGGAGTGTGTTGCGCTAAAACCGCTAAATGATATTTAATCAACTAAATCTAGACTAACACTAAAACATTTCAGATGACTAAAACTACAACTAAAGGAAATTTTAGTCAACACTGCTCCTGTGTTCCTAATGGAGTAAGAGTAGATGCCTGAGGGCCCTAAAGGGCGAGGTCACGTGCACTGGCCATATATGGTCAGCTCCATATATGGAGATCTAGAGTTTGAATGGACAAGTATCAGTCAGAGGAGAGACATCGAAGAGGAAGGATGGGTGGGGAAGGAACAGGTTCTGACATATATCCATATACTATAATATTGATGGCATCAGGGATCTCCATATATGGGCTTAATTGCGACAGCAGGTCACATTTACTATAACATCAGGGATCTCCATATGTGATGTCACGAGACCTGGGCACCACCTATGATTTTGAGTGGCACGATTCCATAGTTAACCCCACGGACGCCCGGGGGTATTTAGGACCATTCAATCAGAGCACCCAGCTATTTGCAGCAACGGAGCACATTTAGCGATGCGCCGTCTCGGATGTCGCTGAACCCACCTTAGAACCGCAACCAGTACTGTAAAAGTAAAAGTTCTCATTATGCAGAATGTCTCATTTTAAGTTTTCAAATGTATACAAATCTTTAGAAAATAGCAGATCTACAAGCTCACAATGTGTTGCATTGTGATGCATTGTGAGCTTGTAGATCGGCTATTTTCAAATGGCTGGAGTGGTTACTGTATGTTTCTATAATAATCAAAATCTACAAAGTAGCTAGTAACTAAAGTGTTCAAATAAATGTAGTGCTAACTTGGATATTGGAAATACTCATGTAAAGTACAAATACCTCAGAATTGTACTTAAGTACAGCATCTACTTATAGTTACTTTACACCACTGTTTACAAGTAAAGGTCCTGCGTTAAAACTTCTACTTGCAGTACCAAAGTACTCAGACTTTTGTCTGAGTACTTTGTCAAATTCTTTAAAAAAAAAATTGGCAGATCTACAAGCTCACAACACACTGTACATGGGATGCATTGGGAGCTTGTAGATCTACTGTTTTAGAACAGCTGAAGTATACAGGACGTAGGGGGGTCAAGCACACTCTCGCAAGGATACATTTAAAAAGCCTTTATTACACGACAGGGCTATACATTAAAGAATTGGCCAACTGAACTATCATGTCAATTTCCCGCCTAGCTAACGGTTGTGTGTGTGTGTGTGTGTGTGTGTGTGTGTGTGTGTGTGTGTGCGCGTGCACTTGCATGCATTTGTGCATGTTTCACGTGTATCTGCTAGTATGATGTGTGGTTGGGGGGGGGGCGGGGGGGGGGGGGTCCTGATCGATAGCCGCCTCTCCCCCAATACCTAACAAACCAAGCTCTGACCTTTCAGCTGTAATACACCCCCCAGCTGTAAGCCCCCACTACGGGGCACGCGCCGGCGGCAAGGAGAAAAAGGTTGAACGTTGTTTGAGTGCTTTGTAAAATCTAATGCAGATTGATCACTGTCTCCCAGGCATTGTTGTCGTTCGTTCGTCAAGGTAAAGAGGAATCCGGTGAGTAACGTAACAGGGGGGTCGGTGTGGGGGGCTTTGATGCAGCCTGTTCCGTCCCGCAGGTGGAGTGATTTATAGAGAGAGTGCTCCCTGCGGCGCGTGTGTGTTTATATCCACACTTGTGTGTCTTTATGGATGGCGGGGCGTGTTCTACCTGAAGTCTTTTTCATTTTTCATGCATAAACTGTGTGCCTCATACTATCCGTTATGTTCTCCACGAGGGTGGGGGGGGGGGGTGTTGGTGGATGGAGGTGGTTCTCCTGAATGTGTTTAAACGTAACATATTGGATGTTTATAGGTGTTTTACTACAATTACTGTATGCATGTTTTATTCAATGTGCCGTTGGAATAGCAATTTCATCAGGACCAGTGTTCTGTCGCGATCGCTTAAAAGGCTTCAGGAAAAAAGTGCTTCATAGCTTTGAACAACATCCTATATTTGACATTGAGTTTGGTGACAAATATCAAGTCTCAGTGATTCAGCTGCTGTGGGGGGGGGGGGGTTACTTATTACGCCGATCTTATCCAGCCGATTGGCTCGTCTGGAGCCTACTGGCTGCGATTGGCGTTGATGACACGTTAACCGATCTTATCGGTCTAGTCAGGTCTACTGGACATAATGGGAGCCTACTGAAAATGACAAGCCTCCTCCCCTAAACTTAACCGCAAGCATGTCGCAGTGCGGTCCTAATATTAACGCATGTTCGCCAACCTTAATCCTGTCGTTTTGGTCTAGTCATGCCCATACTCGTCGAAAACAATCGTACTGATCCTAAGTGATAACTGCGGTCTTGTCTATTGATATCAGTCGGGTGAGGGGGAAGAGAAAGAGAGAGAGAGAGAGAGAGAGAGAGGGTGACTGACTGACTGAGACTTGTGTGGTTGTCAGTTTGTCACACAATCCCAAGGCACACCTGGACTTCTCTCCCAGGCAGCATACCTGTGTGTCAGCATGCATACTGTCTGAAAATCTCTGTCCTGTCCAACGTGATAGCTGGATGGTACTACCAGCTATGTGGCTGAAGCAAGTCGTTGCTTACTGCCAGAAACCGCTTATCTCCTTTTGTGTTTTTTTCTCATTCTTTTTGTGAATTTATGCTCTACTTGACCATTCAGCCTCACACAAAAGTAGCAGATATACAAGTTCAGATCTTGTATGTCCCTGGCTGCTGTCGGGGAATGAAGAAAACCTTATGTTTCCAAACAATGCCTCATCAAAGTTGGTATTGTGACTAAATATATTGTCAATGACTTCCTTGCATGAGAGGGGGAGAGGTGGTGGAGTTAGCTGTTTTAGCGGACAGTTTCCATTAGTAATATTTTTAACCCACACACAGACGCAAAGGGTGTTCAGCATTGATTAACACTTAATTAATTAATTCATCGTAATCCCCATTTGACTGCTGTTGTTTTTCACTAACCTTCGAAGACCCGGCCGCGATCGTCGATCCATTTCATGAAAATCCTCCTTAAAATACTGTGATAGTTTTTAAATATTCCACAGTCCCGACAACAGCAGCAACAATGCTCCCAAGTTTCTCTCTCGTCATATAAATCAGGCCTTGGGAGAGCCAGCAGACCGCCCCGTCCAAGTGAACACTAGTGTCCATCTTCTGGGGCCAACATTCTGCTGGAGATTTCAGCAAATATATTTGGTGTGGAGGGGAAAAAGGAGGGGTCCTATACCATTGACCACTAGGCGACCCTGGGTGAAGTTCTATAGTCTGGTTCTGTGTCAAAAGGTTTTACAGAACTTTTTTTATTATTATTATGCTAATTCATTCACCAGCTCAGTGGCCTTGTGGTTAGAGTGTCCGCCCTGAGACTGGGAGGTCGGGTCATACCAAAGACTCTAAATAATGGGACCCAGTGCCTCCCTGCTTGACACTCGGCATCAAGGGTTGGATTTGGGGTGGGAAGTGAGGACGCTGGCGTCGACTGTTCGCCGCTTCACCTCCCAATGTATGCATGAATAAACCATTGTAAGCGCTTTGAGTAGGCACGTAGTGCATAGAAAAGCGCCATAAAAATGCAATTAATTATTAATTCATAGTTATTCCTATAATAATGTCACTAGTTTTTTTTACAATTTTCTAAATAATTGTATAGATTTGAAAACATGAAATGGGGCAGTCGGTATAATGACAACTTTTAGTACATTTAGAATAATGTTATTTTACTTGTAACAGGGAATTTCTATATTGCAGTATTGATACGTTTACTTAAGTAAAAAAAAAAACACCGCCTGGAACTATGGCCGGTAAATGCCCACTTCAGAAGTTTTAACACAACAGGGCTTTGCAAAACGCCTCCCTCGAGGCCGCTCTGTTTTCTGTCTGCTGAACGCCCTATAACCCACCGAAACTAAACCATGCACATTAGAAGACAGAGAGGGCTGAAATATGGTTCCCAGACACATCCACAGGTACAGGGGTTCGCAAGAAAGCCAAGGAGACGCCAACAAATAATAAAAAGAGGCAGGCTATGAATATTTATAACTTTTTTTTTAGCTGCATCATGTAAATATTCTTCCTCACCTGCCACATCACGTTGACTGCCTCTCAAGTGGAACTCTTAAGTGAAAACAGTGCACGTCAACACCGGCTGCTTGACAGGAATAGGCTTGCGATGTAGTTAGAACACACACACACACACACACACACACACACACACACACACACACACACACACACACACACACACACACACACTTGTTCACATTTACATTTACTATAACACATATTTGTTGTGAGTTTGTAGATCTGCTATTTCTTTGTAGATATACTATTAAAACGTTTTGGGTAAAACAGCCTATGAAGACAATACTAATGGCTTAGGGTTGATGACAGAGTACAGCATCTTGCAATGGGTCTGGTCCTCAAGATTCGCTACACCACCATGATACCCATGTACCTGTCAATGTCAACAAAGTTTACACTCACAGCACCAGAGGGAGTTCAACCCAGATTCGGCACAAACAAGGGACTAAATAAAATTCGCTCCTATGCCACCAAAATGTGGAACACCCTACCCCATTAAGACATGTGAATCCCTTGACTCCTTCAAAACTGCTCTCAAAGGACACCTAACGGACGGCTGCAATTCGAAACTGGCCCCTGTAAAATCTGAACCCCCGCCCCCACCCCCAAAATCTGAATCCCCCCAGAGTTAAAGGCCAATGATCTTTCTGAAATGTATGGAAAGAAACTGCAATTATTTGAAAACTTTATTTATCACATTGTGAGCTTTTTAGATTTTATACATTGAGTTATTTTACTTTTGGCACTTTAAGTACATTTTGATGTCAACACTTTTGTACTACTCAATAACATTTTCAGTTCCAGACTTGCAGTAGCGATCAACTGATACTTTCACTTAAGTAAAACATGCGAGCACTTTTCCACCGCAGTTCAGAACTTCAGTCCCAGAACTTTTCTTCAGAACTCGTGCTCCTTCACTCCTTCAGATGTCCTAGTTTGTAAAGACTTTCAGCCACGTCTGCGCTTTCATGACGATCAGTTACGCTTCATCTGCCAAGCTCAGCAAGTCTCAGGAGAATCTTCGTAGATTCTGAGACTATTTTGTTTGCACCTTTCCTTCCTGTAGAGGAAAGGCCCTATAGGGTCACCAGAATCAGTAAGGATAATTCTCAGGTTACATACCTGAGAATTATCACCCCTTTTTCCTCACCAGTTTATTCATTGCTTGCCACATGCTGTACCCTTCTGGATCCATGTTAGTCATTATTAGTGAACTATTAGCTCTTTGCATTGATGTAATATTGATCAATCCATAAAGTTTGTATTTATATATTTTACATTTAGTCATATTGCAATGCGTTGGATGCTTGTAGATTATCAAATAATAAAATAAAAAAACCCAATAAACAAGAAATGATCACATAGTGATTAGAAGCACTGCCCCCCCCCACATTAGTATGATTATTATTTTAGTAACGTGCATGTTTGTGTGTCACAACCGCGCGGCCGTTGTTTGCATTTGTTTACAACGTTCTGTGCGTGGTTCAATGACAGTGTTTTGTTGTGGCTTTGCATTGGCTGCGCTGCGCTGTTTCAGCCATGTTTGGTTTGAAGTTATATCGAGTGACGTTGGAACATTGCAAACGTGTCAAATAACTGTAGTATGCGCCGCGTCGGGGTGAGCTCTTCCTTCCCCGTCACCCCGTGAGTGTGATCATGCTTCTCTGCTGCGTTGCTCTCCACTGTCTGTCTGCAGCCTGCGTGGCTGCCAGGGATATTTGCATCTCCCCTTCCCATTGGCCACTCACGAGGTGTCGTTGCTTCCTGTCCCATTGGCAAGAAGTATAGCCAATCACGTCACCATGTCCGTATGACTAGGTGGCGATCTTGTCGTTTACATGTCATGAGCTTTCATTATTAGTCAGGTTTCACCTGACAAACAAAACAAACATGAAACGATGAAGGAAGATGGGCTTCAAGCCAAGTTTTCTGCAATAAAAATGAAAAGAAAAAGACAAAACGGCAGCTATATGGACCAGAAGACAAGTTTTGAGTTCACCTCTAGGTACAAGTGTAATCAGCGTGACATATTCTCCTGACAGCTGCACAAGCAGGCGTAATCTGTCCTCAAACCTCACGTCACGTCAAGCCTGTCGGCGTAAGATGTCTGCACAATGCCGGGAACACATCCATCAAACGCCGCACCGATGAATAAACACACTCGGCGACACAACAACACACAGCTGGCTGTGGGAGCAGTGTCGCCGGAGTTCGGGAGAGAAACGAGCCAACCGACCAGGCTAAGGCGTAGTTTCAGAAAGAAAAGAGTTACCATGTAGCCCCATTTCTAAATCCACTATATCTCACAACCTCAGAGGAAAATGATGTACTCCACAACTTTAGTTACTGTAGTAACTTTGTAGATTTTGATTATTACAAAACATACATTACCCACTTCAGCTCTATATACACTTTGGCCATTTGAAAGTAGCAGATCTCCAAGCTCACAATGGGTTGCGATGCGACACATTGTGAGCTTGTAGATCTGCTATTTAAAAAAAATAACTTCATACTTGACTTTTACCGGTAACCACTTTAACCCCAGCATCACTATTTTGGTGAGAAATGTCACCAAACATAGCCAAAGTTGTAGATTGGCTATTTGGCAACGAGGTTTGGTGGTTGATCTTAGTAAGTAGAGATGGGTTTAAGTCATTGAACTGAAGTCCTATTGATAAATTCCAAATATCATGAAAGTATTCTCCCACCATGGGAGGACATAGCTTGCGTCCTTCCGTCCTACTGTTAAGTAGTAGTCAGATGGGTGGTCAAAAGCTGCAAACAGCTATGATTATGAATAACAATACTGATACTTGGTACCAGCGGGTACTAAGAAATAATTTTAAGTTATTGTACTCTGTGATGAAAAAGTGGTATCATCAAGTGCCTAATTGTTATCAGGGGCCACAGTGCTGCACTACACATATAGATTATCAGGCCGATACGTGACCTTCAAATCCAGCACTATGTTGTGCCGATCAGGGCAATGTTCACAGAGTTATGGCCATTTGAAGCGTTAAACACTACTGTAGTGCCCGTATGAAATTTAGATTTGTGGTTGTGACTTATTTTCATGGCAGGACCCTGACCAGTGTTTGTGCCCAGTTTGGTTTGTGATGCCCGTCATTATTTCCAATTGTATTCCTGAAAAGATATTTTACAATGTAACGCCTCACGTTAGAATACATGGGGTTCTTTTCTTTATTACCATCACTTCATCCTTGTAACTATAATGGGAAGTTGTATGATGTTTGGGCATAGCAGTGGCCTGATTGATCCTGTGTCAAAACATATTTAACTGCCATTTATTAAAATCGTATTAAAATAATCAAATATATTTTTGACATATAGCATTTAGTTTTTGACCTGGGGACATACGTATCCATGGAATGCCAGGTCTCCTGACGGAAAACGTGCAAACGTGTTTCTGGAAATGATTGACGAGGGCCTGCTGTGTGCTTTTAAAAAGGCGCTCAACATCAAAAAAGGCTTCGATAATTATTTCATTTCAATGGGTTTTTCATGGAAATCACATTTCAAGAGGTCCACCTGGACACTCTCCTCGTGTGTCGCTGATTAGAAATTATACCCAGCATCCTTTGGGAGCCCTTCCCGCCATCCCAATTACCTCCCTGCAGACTGCCTCTGCTGGCATAGCGCTGTTATGTTTATACCCAGAAGAAGAAAGGCGCTCCGTGCTTTTTTGAAGGATGCTTCACACACTGGTTTGGATTTACTTTAATGTTATTTCCCGAGACGAATTGAGAAGCCTCTGTGTGCGTTTGCTCCATTGCAGGTACAGGTTTTGCGGTGGGAACGTTTCTTGGTTGTTCAGACAGCAAAGTGCCTAGTGTGTACACACGTTGAAGTGAGCCGAGTATAGATTATAAAGTTTCTCGGTTATTCAGACAGCAAAGTGCCAGTGTGTGTACACACGTTGAAGTGAGACGCTGAGTATGTTATCTCTCCGGGAGGTGTTCCAAACCAAACTGTCAGTGGTGTAAAGTAACTGCACGTGTATTTACTACTGTACTTTACTCGAGTGTTTCAAATTCCCAATACTTTTACTTCTACTACACTACATATCAGAGGCAAATATAGTACCAAATTATTGGACAACTTTAGCTAATAGTTACTTTACAAAATTTGAATATTATTACAAAACATAGGTATATTAACCACTTCATAATATATACTGTACATTTCGACCATTTAAAATATAAATTAAACAATCTCGCAAATGCGTCGTGAGCTTGTAGATCGGATCCAATGTAGCTATTATTTAGTCAAAGCTCTTCTTTTTAACACCTTTCAGTGGTCAATATTTATAAACAGACACATCCACTTACACTTTCAATATACTGTACCGTTTCAAAATGCAGCCATGTGTAGTGTATTGCCTTTATCTAAAGCGTTTACGTGCATTACATTCACCAATACACACAGACACACAACCATACACCGATGGCCGTGTATGGTGTATTGTTACCACCTCATCACAAAATATCCTATAACCAAATACAAAATATACAAAGGACAGCAGCCCGTACCACTCCCTCCTCCTGCCAATACCCTCTAAAAAATGCTACGAATTTTATTATGTTGTGCCCCCCAAAAAGGCAACAAGATACTGAGTATAGATGCCATTCTGCCAGATGGCCAGCAGATGGGGTGGTACCCCATGCCAGACGTTTTTTTGAATAACTTCTCCCAAAAGCTACCGGATGTTTACACCAGTTTGAACCGGAACTGAAAGTCGGCCAGTTCACAACAGTGATATGTGGCCTGGGTATTAGCGCGGTCGCCTTTTAAAATCATTCATAACTAAGTCAAATTAAGCTCTAATCAAGCACCGAATATCGCATTTTTTGCAGATTATGAGCCATAATTCATATAACGACGGCTTGTGTGTGAGCCCGGGATCGAACTGTTCCCTGTGTATGTGTGTGTGTGTGTGTGTGTGTGTGCGCGCGCATTTAAATGACAGAGAAATGTCACTCATCTTCCTGAATGGTTTTAATATGGAACACAGCAGAGACTGCTGGCATGTGTGGGAGCTTAATGCAAGTGTTCAGTGATGTGCGTGCAAGTGTATGTGCGTACAAAGGTTAATGTGACATTCCTTTGAGTTTATAACGCCTCCAACACAAACGCAATTTGATTGAAATATTTAAATGACCTTGTGTGAATTGACTCTAAGCATGATAAACAATTCAACATGAACCTATTGACCTACCCCCACCCCCACCCCCCCCCCACCACACGCACGCACGCACGCTCACACACACACACACACCCCCACACACACACACACACACACACACACACACACACACACACACACACACACACACACACAGTTTATTGGGAGGGCATTCATTCAACAAGACATATACAGTTGGACACAGTAGTTATCTGGTAGGTAGGGTGTTTGCAGAGACATCTCTGTCTGTATCGTCCGTTGTTGGGAGACCATAGAAAGTATCAAAGGCGTGTTCTTTTGCAACATAAAGTACCAAAGTCCTGAAGTCCAAAGTCACTTGTTCATCCCCTGGGTTGCAGAAGTAAATTATCTATGGAGAATAACATTGGGTTCCTTAAATTTGTCTCATATAAGTTATTGTGGTCCAAAAATAGACAAATATAGTCAGACTTTGGTGCTCCATTCAGCGCACCAGATGCCGGTACGGAACGGTGCGTCTCGTTAGTTCAAGTAGTCGGCGCACCTGTCATTTTGACAGGTTTATTTTGCGGAGTTGCAGTCCTCTATATGTCATTGGGTTCGAGAATTGTGTACAATTGTGTGTAGATTTCTGCACCCCCGTGTGTGGGCAGGGTTAATTACCAGACGTGACCATCACGTCAAATGTTACTGTTCGATCAGATGCCATCAATATGGTACGGCTTCAGAGTGAGAATGTGTTGCTCTAGAAGTGTTTAAAACTTATTTTTCTCACAGTAGCTGACAGTGAGGGTAGGTAGGACAGCGGTGAATGTATCAGGCACACAGCTGCCTACTGTTGCTGACCTAATAATTGTGAAACGTGGACTCAAAGTGACAAAGTGATTGATTACTATGAGAGAATGTCGTTCATTAGACAAGAACTCGAAACAAGTTCCCTTTTGAGCATTTGGCCCCATGTACCCGACGTGAAAGGCCCCACATTGGCCCAGCTAGGCTCCGCCCAGCACTCACTACCCAATGTGATTTCATGTTGGCAGTGGTGGAAAAAGTACTCGCATTTAATTTTTTTACTTAAAATATTCTGTTACAAGTAAAAGTCTGGAATTCAAAATGCACTTGAGTAACGGTACAAAAGTATTGGCATCAAAATGTACTTAAAGTAACAAAAGTAAAAGTACTCATTATGCAGAATGCCCTATTTCAAGTTCCAAATGTATATAAAATCTGTTGAAAACGGCAGATCTACAACAGTATTTCTACTTTTCAGTATTGATACTTCCACCACAGCCTAAACCGTTACATTTCAGGATATGCAAAGCGAAGGACCTATCAGAGCTTGTAGATCTGCTATTTTCAAATAACTAAAATGCAAATAGGGCTGAGTTATTATAGCACCGAAATAAGTTTAACCACTTTAATCCCTTATATGCATTGGCTAATTGAAAAACATCCAAAATTATTCTCTACTCTCCAGATGGGTGTCTGTGGCCAAACACGTGTCCTTGAAATGAAAAAAAGTTTGTGAACCATTGCTTCAATGTGGTGCCTAAACAACACACCTCCAGGCTACGTACAATGTCACCCTTTAGTCAGCCCAGAGCGGGCTCTCTGTGGTCATGCAGTGGGTTCTGTGTCACACAGGTTGGCATGCCAGACCAGGTCACATACACCACCAGGCTGCCTGACAGCTGTGTGGCCTCCCTCCCCTCCCAGCGCTCACAGCTCTTGGTGTAGGGCAGGCTACAAGGACTATAGGAGCCACAGGAATTAACTGGAGGGAGGACTGAACCCCTGGTAGACCCAGAAGGTCACCATGAAGAAACCTTCAAAGGGTCCATTCCCCCTCCAGGAAGGTTAATGGAAGGACAACACGGTTGATACCGCGGCCTCAAACTGCCATGACGGGCGCTCGGGTGATTAGCTTAATGTGCAACATTGTTTTCTCACTCAACAGAAAAAGTTAAAACATACAGTATGTGTAAGGGTATCTATAGTATCTACACATTTCAAGCTCGCACTGCAAACTTGTAGTTCCGCTATTTACACTATCTGTGGAACCGAGTCATACTAAATGTAATGCCTACAATTCCAAGTGCTTGTCAGGGTGGGGAGGTCTGCAGTTCAAATAGGATTATTTTGGTGGGTTTGGTGGGCCTGAAATGTTTGGAAACCCTTAGGGCTGTATTTTGCGTGTCTTAAGTACCAGGTCTTATTCCCTAACTTGAGTAAACTAAAGACCTGGAGGCGTGGTCAATGCTCTTTGGCCACTCAGAATAGCCAAATGGCATTGACCACGCCTCCAGGTCTTTAGTTTACTCAAGTTAGGGAATAAGACCTGGTACTTAAGACACGCAAAATACAGCCCTTAATGTGTTAAACCATACCTAGTTCACCAAAGTGGGCCAAGCCCCCCTGTTTTCCTCCTCCACACTAAATAAATAGTATTTGCAGAAAATCTAGAAGCTCACAAGTTCGTAGATCTGTTATTTTCTCCAAATGTTCACCCCCAAAATAGGGATGCTGCATGCAGGGTTCATGTGGTTTGTAGCCTCATTTGAAAATGAACAGCGTGGACTTTTGTATATTTGGGGTGTGTGCCAGAAGTCTCACTCAGCCTCAAAGAAGCAATGGAACCTCTCTCATGAAAACCACCTTTTTATTGTTTTCCATTTACTCACAGAACAGTGTATTCGTTGCCAATACCTCCCATCTGTCTCTGCCAACCCCCACAGCAGACGGTGTGTATAGACACGAGACTAACACAGCCACACAACACTGACATATGAATACACAACAACACAAAGTAGGAAATCTTAATATATATTTGGCGGTCCTCTGCACAAAAAAAGTAGATAACTATAATGTCCCCTGGCCTATGCATGGCCGTCACCCCGCGTCCCCCTAACAGTCACCCAGACAGGTGTCCGTTATCGATTGCGCGGGGGGGTCTATACTGCCGTTCCGATTGGGGACGTGCATCGAGTGTATAGGATTCCAGTGCTAAGGAGAAAAGATGAGAGTGTCTGCCGTTATGATGGATGGCCGCGGGTGGGCCACACACCCAGCTAATTGGCTCTTGATGAGGCCTGGCGTAGCGGGGAGGGAGAGAGAGACTCGACCAGGGCTGTAGATTAGATCATTAAGAGGGTTAATCAATGAGGAAATTAACCCATTCAGGCCGGGAACCCCTTTTGGTGTTTTAAGCATTATGTTATACTTTAGCTATTGAAAAATAGCAGATCTACAAGCTCGAGCTACGAGCTATTTTTGAAAAATCGTGAAAATGTGGCGCAAATCTTTGAATATATATATAGGCCTATTCTTTCACAGTGAACGTTTTTAACTCATCCCTTTGCTTCTGGGAGGACCCTGGAACAACATATTTTCAGATAATTATCTGTGGGTCCTTGACATGAAAAAGGTTGAGCACCACATAGAAACATATGTTTACACATTAACCATGTAGAATATGGTCTCGGGTCTACATGGGTTAAGGTGTACGGAACCCCCCTCCCCCTCTGTTTCTATTCTCAGCTTCAATCTTCTCCATCGTTCCTCCATCTTGCCAATGGTGGTTCCAATTTGTGTGGTTGCCTATAGGAGAGCAGACTATTGTTATTTCACTCCATCGCTGTTTAGAAATCGTGAAATCGTGCAATAACGCTCTAGTGAGCACCCCTCACTTCACATGGGTGTGATTTTTGAGGGCCGCTAGCCCCTCCTATGCCCAGCTTTCCGGGTTTGTGTGAACACAAACATTGGCTTGTGATTGGTTGATCACAAGATCATAAAAGTGAAGATGCCCTCACTTCACACAAGTGTGATTTTTTACTTTAAGTATAGTTTGTTTTGTCGACCAAAACTATGGCTGAAAATGTTTATCGACTATACTTTATTCACTTTATTCACAATAAATAAATAAAAAACAATCTATGGTGACTAAAACTATGACTAAATACATTTGGCTATTTCGTCAAATAGAAAATTGTCTGTCTGTCTGTCTGGCTGTCTGTCTGTCTGGCTTGCTGGCTGTGTGTCTCTGCTTGTGTCTGTCTCTCTCCTCTCCAACTGCCCTGAGATGTGTGTCTCCACTCCTCACACTACTGTAAGTTCAAACAAGCCTTATTCATACTTTGTCATGTGACGAGCATAGATTAAGCCTCAGCCTAGCTACAGCAGTATAAAGGGCATCTGTGGCTCAGGAGGTAGAGAAGGTCGTTCAATGATCCCTGGGTCATTTTTGTATGTGGGTTGGCGTATTTTTCTCACGGGAGTTTGGCAACACTGGCCAGTAGATACAGCCTGGAATACGGTCCATACCTGCAGTGCAAGGTTGGAAAAGGGAGGAGGCAGGCAGTGGCCTGAAGAATAAGCTGGCTGCAGGAGTGAGGGGGAGGGCACCAATGCTGTGGCTTCAATTAAACGTCTCCCTTTATTTGCTGACCTGTAAAGTTTTAACAACGTAGTTTGGTCAAATATTATTTTAGCCGTCTTACTTACTCCCAACCTCTCCGTTCTGTTCGTAGTGCTGACTATAGTGTTCTTGTGGCAGTCAGGTGGAAACAACTCAAAATGACCTGTTCTTTGATTGACTGAATACTTGGATCCCAATACTGTAGTACAGTCACACGCTATGTGTAAAAGGATAACACAAAATGCAGTGCCAAATTCAGGCACTTTCTCCAACAACTCAACTAGTCTGATTTCCAGACGTAACCTAACTGAAATAAATGTTTGACCTGTTCAACCCCCTAGCAGTCTTCAGTGTGACAGAGTATAGGCCATGGCCAAGATTATTTTCAGAAAAAAGAGCATCAATTTGACAATGGTTGAGACCAATAGATGTGCTACCTTGCTTACTAAGTCGCTCTGGATAAAGAGCGTCTACTCTGCTGAATGCCTATATTGTAAATTGTAATAATACGATGGTTCATTGTCTTAACTAATGCACATGGCCTCAATCCAGTGTCTGGCTTTGTTTTCTGCATAACGCCTCCGCATGTACTGGCTCCACTATCTCCTTTGTGACAAACAGTCACAGGTGCATTGGCACACAAATAAATATTCCCAATAGAGTTTTATGATCCATGTCAGGTGTTATAGAGAAGGCAGTGAAAGACTCTGTCTTTTAGTTGACTGTAAAAACTCTACTTACAGGGTCTGTTGTTCTCTGCCCGTATAGTCTTTTATACCCAAGAGATCCAGGGGGGTTTATTTGCAGAGGTGGACTGCAGTACTCAACCTTGAGTCAAATCGAGTCAAAGTCTCAGCTACTTCTACACAAAGAGGGAAATTTGCATTCTATTACTTATACTCACCATAATGTGGAATGATTTAGATTTACAAGCACGGACTGTGGCATGAAGCTATTTTGGTGAATGTTCCCCCCAGAATAGCGATGATGGGATTTAAGTGGTTAAATGTCAAGTATACAAGTTTGTTTCAATCTCTCCTAATCTCCTCTCCGAAACAGGTATTCTTTCAAGTTTTCTTCGTGAAATACTGTATCTTTGGGGGAAATCGACTGTACTTACCGTTAATATGACAGGGTGCTATAAAGTATAGCAATGTAATTCAGGGATGCTGTGGATGAAAGTTATTTTCAGGGTTTCCCGCGGAGAGCTGCTACTTTTGTTTTGCTGTTTTTGAATCTACATAAAAATACAGTTTTGGACATCAAAAACGTGTAGAGTAAAGTTCCCAAGGAGAACAATAGACGAGGGTGGACCATTTTATAATACCGGTAGTTTTTTAATGCCATCAAACAGCTATTTTACAACTTTTTGCAAAGTTGCAGAAAGTTATAAAATAGATGTTTGAAGGCAATACAACTAGGCCTATTTATTTTGTATCAAGCACCAAATCCAACTGTAAACCGAATAGCATGTTTGCATGTGTGACATCCACCATCCCACATAATCAGTGTAGCTTTTCTCCTAATTACAGCATCTTATTTTCTGGTGTGTTGCATTGACATGCACCAGTGAATTAATGACATGATGTAAATCACTTAGAGCTGCAATATACTGTACTGTATGCTCCTGCAGTGGCTGTGGCTTAGAGTGGTTCTGGTTTAGCTTGTTTTTTGTTAAATAGTCTCTACTAAGGGTCTCTGGCATACGGGTTCATTTGGTTACATTTGTACACTCTCGGAGTCATGGGGGTTCTTGAAAATAAAACATTTGAGAACCACTGCCCTAGTGGACTCCATACCAAATCTTATGATTGGTCTTATCATTATGATCAAAATAGGAACATAATGTCGTGTAAGAATCTGCTAAATCTAAAATTTGCCACGGACGAGGCCAATCTTTATCAAAATGTCTCTAAATACAGAATCCCAGCACGAAACTGTCCTTTATGCAAGGCACTCGGGACTCAATAAGACAAGAAAAATCAGACCTGTCTGAACTGAGGTACTGAACCGGTGCAGTGCTTCTTTGAACCAGTTCAGTGTTTCCACTGAAAATTAATTGGTGTGCATTAACCCTAAAAGATGGCCACCTGTTCTGTGAAAGCACCAAAGGTCCCAAGAATCTATAACGGAACCAGTTCTAGAATCAAAGTTATTTTGGTGGAAAAGGGGCCAGAGTCTCTTCCGTGTCTCCATAGGGAACCAATGGTTATCAAAGTTATGGTTTAGGAGAGACAAAGTAAAACATATCCATGAATTCAAGTCTTGGGACAAAATAAAAATGACACTTTCCTCTTAGCTGGTACAAATTCAGTCTGTCATGTGGGTGTTTCAAATCAAGAGTAGAACATACCGTACAATGTTAAAGGTTGCAGCTGCAGCAGAGAGAAAGCAGTTCTGTGAGAATAAGAAAGACAGTAATGTGTACTTTAATAATAACTGCAGATGTACAAGCTCACAATGTGACCGTGCATGCCACACTCTGTAAGCATATCATGCAGATTGCTGATTTCGCCCCACACGCCACCATTGCACCACAAAGTATAAATCGAGCTCATGGAAAGTGACAGAAAAGAAGAGCGAGAGAGAGAATGGAAACGATTGTGAGGGGGAGTGCGTGCGTGCGTCCGTGCGAGAGAGAGAGAGAGAGAGAGAGAGAGAGAAGCCAGTGGTGCATTATTCTAATTTCAACTCTGGCTGAACCCCCCTCGCATTTGAATTCTTTTGAAAGTCTTTTTTCCCACCAGTCCCCGTCATGCAATTTTAACCACGTCTATACAATAGTGTGACCGACCGCCTTTCATGTCTATCAGCGTATCCTCTCCTCTTTCACCTCTCTGCACCTCTGCCGGAGCTAATTCCAAAAATAGAGTGCGCTGAATTCGTCAGCCACTCACTTGTTTTCCTTTTTTTGTATTATTACTATTGTTGTTTACTTTTTTCTCCGAAAGTGGTCGATGCCCTTTCGCCAACCTCACCTAGGGTGTGAGCACTGATGAGGCGCCAACACTACCGACTCTTGAGAACTTTGGTGACAAACCGTATAAGAGGCCTTTGCGTTACTCGAGTCTGGATGTGATGAATGGCATGTCGAATACTTCTTCCTCCACCGCTGAAAAGCTGACACAACAAGGCAATGTCAGTATCGGTCCAGATAGCCAGTGACAGCCCCGCGGAGGAGGATGCCGCAATACAGATCTCCATGCTAATTTGAAGGGATTGTGTTAATTAGATATGTAGCCATTAAATTAAGCAGTGATTGCATGGGCTAAATGGAGCAATCACTAGGTAATTATTATCGATTGTCTCACTGACGACACACACACACACACACCGCCACACACCACATATACAGTCAAGGCTCATACATTGTCTGGATTTTCGGTGGTTAGGTGATCACCGAACTACAACATGACGTCACGAGCCGTGGTGAAGAGCAAACCACTGCCACCGCTCCAGCCCTTCTCTCTGTTTTTACTCACCACCGCTCAACGTTATTTAGCGGTGGTCGCGGTGGTCAGCTCACCACCGAAAATCCAGACTATGAATAGGCCTTTAGTCCCCCAACAACTCTTTGTCTGTTTGTGTGTTATTGTGTTTTGCTGCTTGAAGCGTCCATATGCTATCCTTTTGACTCAGTTGTGCGTTGTTCACTGTGTGTTGTTGCTGTGATGCGTTGTAAGACCAGCTGTGCTCCATTGACTTGCAAGCTGCTCATTCTACCTTTTAGTTTAGTCTTCCACAACAGTCAGAGGCGTGTACAGCAGCCAAAAACCAGTGGTGGGGGAAAAAGGTACTCTGCTACTTAAGTAAAAGTATAAAGGGTAGAACAACATACAAATACTCAAGTTCAAGGTCCTGTGCATTCAACTTTCACTTGAGTAGAAGTAAAACAATATTGGTATCGCAGTACCTTAATGTAAAAGTACTCACAATCTTTTGAAAATAGCAGATCCCAGATCTACCATCTCACAATGTGCTGCAATGTGATGCGTTGTGACCTAGTTATTTTGTAATATAAAATTATAAATATAAAAGTCTGCAAAGTAGCTTCACTTGTAACAACTATAGTAAAAAAAAAAGTAACTAGAAAATAAAATACCTCTGAGATGTAGAGGAGTAGAAACATTGATATACTCAATAAGTTTTTTTCAACCAAGGTTCATGTTTTAGAGAATATTAGAGAAAGTAAAAGATGAGTGTTAGATTTGCTGCATTCATTAGTTTTAACGATTTTAGCTATTTTTGACAGGGGGGCATTCGAACATGGGCCTACATTTTTACAAAGAAATTACGGTGATTCTTTATTATTATTTACTATATTCCTACTAGACCCCAGGAAATTACATCTGGTCACAAAAGATCACAGGATTGGTACTATAGGGCATGGGTTCCCAACCACTGGTACTAGTACTTGAGCCCCCCTCTGGTGGTACTCGGAGGAGGTACTTGTTCTGACCAAGAAATTGGTTGAAATAGGCTCTCCAGCCGTGCTGAAATGAGCATGACCTAGCCGTAAGATTGTAGGACGGATTAATTAGAAATATATCAGTTGTGCATCAGAGCAGCAGCAAAATTGTGTTAGGAATGGAACAAAAACAAAACAATTAAAATAATAAATGACATTTCCTACTGGGTTAATAATAGCTGAATAGGATGGGGCAGATCTACGCTCCTGTATTTCAGTTATATCAGTTATTACGGTGGTACTTGGAGTGCCAGATATTTTCTGTGGTGGTACTTAAAAGGTTGAAAAAAGGTTGAAAACCCCTGCTAGAGGGCTCGCATACTGTGTGTCATAGGCTCAATTTGTCAGTTTGTCACCTCACCTTCACATTCAACAGATCCCGTAATCTTTTGTGGCTAGATGTAATTTTCTGGGGTCTTGAAGGACTAGTAAATAATAAAAAATAATTTGCGATACAATTTTGTAAAAATACATAATTAGCCCCATGGTCAAATGCCCCCCTTGTCAAAAATAGCTAAAATCGCTAAAACGAAAGAAAAGCAAGTGAAAGCAGCAAATGAAAAAAATTATTAACCCTCATCTTTAACTTTCTCTAATAACAACCTAAAACATGAACCTTTGTTGAAAAAAACTAAAGTTGTCCCTTAAGTACTTACGTTCCGCGATTGTCAAAAACTGTACCCAAGGAAAAGTATTGCTACTTTAAAATAAAGACTCAAGAAATAACAGTAGTCAAACTGATGATTGGTGTGTTAGAATGCAGACCTACTAGTAATGCTTGATTGGGTTGGAGGCTGCATGGGGTTCCAGACAGATTGGAGGCTGGGGTTCCAGACACATTTGTTGTGTATTATTCGCCCAGAAACTGCCAGTAATACTTTTCTTAGTAGTGGTTGGCCTTAGCCTTGCTCTGGACCTATGCTGAAAATTGTAACTATATAATTGGGAGTAAAAATAATATACTGTGTCTATAGAAATGTAGTTGTACAGCAGCAACACTTCGTCTGGGGGCCTGTACGTGAACCTCCCGCGTGGATGCTTATTCAGGGTTCATTCCTAGAACGGAGCACTATAGCTCCTGATCCGGCTTTTGTCTCGCCCCAAAAATAGCCCCCTTCCACAAAAGACCTCCGACTCACGGAAAGGGTTCAGCAATTCAACAGCGCTCCGGGGAGAAGATTGGACAGCTAAGTCAGCTTAACCACAAGGCTAAAGGAGGCAGGGATAAGGGGGAGCGAGCACACCAGGGTGAGGTGGTGGGTGGTGGAAGGGTTCTTCAGCTGAGGAAAAAAACAGACGGTTTACAGAGAGAGAGAGAGCACAGCGGGGGAAAAATAGAGGAAATCAGACAGCTTAAGCCCGATAATGAGGTCGTGAACGAGGGATGGAGGGAGGGAGAGAGAGGGGGTAGAGGCGAGGGAGTGATTGGAGGAAGAAGAAGTGAGATTGAAGTCCGGTTTGTACTTGGTGGTACATCGGTGTCGTGTGCCGGAAAAAAACAGGCGATCTATATTATGCTGCAGCGTGCGTTGTAAGCTTGTAAGCGTAACACCGATTGCCTATTTTCGAGCATAAGTCACGTATGAGGAGAGCAGAAGCGAGGGATGAAAGAAGGGGAGAGGGGAAGAAGGAAAGGAAAGAGGGTGAGGGGGGTTTGGAAGGATCGATGGGAGAGGGTAGACAGGAGGGCACACGGGGTGAGGCCATGCCGTGCCTGGCGTGCCACCACGTACCGCCCTCCCTGGGAGTTTCACAATCCTTCAGAGGGATCAAAAGAACCCTGCCGACGTCCAATCAGGATGATCTACTTCACAGTGGGGGGGGGGTAGAGGGGGGGGGGCGAGACAGAGGAAGCGAAGGTTGAAGCCAATATTGCAATCTATAGAGGTCACAGAGTCTGTTACTGGATGATGACGAGCGTCTGACAGTCTGACTACCTTTTTTTTCATATAGGTGCAGTGATGGAAGTACTATACTCACATATATAAGTATCAATACCGGACTGTAGAAATTCTATGTACACATAATAGTTTGGGACTGTAGAAATTCTATGTACACATAATATTTTGGTATTCAGAAAGTGATGTACAAAAAGTAGTGGCATCAAAACATAGTTAAAGTACCTACTCTAAAGCAAATGTACTTATTGCGCAGAATGTCACGTTTCACAGTTTTCAAATGTATGAAAAAATCTGTTCAAAAGTGTAGGCTACACGTACGTATACTGGGCTTAAGTGGTTAATGCGTTGTTTTGTAATAATTATAAAAATCTATTATAAAAAGAACTAGTACTGCACCTAAAGTGTTCAAATAAATCTAGTGTAGTAAAATGTAGTATTGAATAAAGTGGGAATACTCGAGTAAAGGGGGCATGTATTCTCCCTCCACATCCCCCCCGTGTAACTCCAACCCTGGGCTCCGTCAGAATCTATCCCAAATCCTCCCCTTCCTTCCTCGCTTCGTGCCGGCCTCATCAAATCCAGTCGACATTAGCAAGCTAGACGCACTCGTCTCAAGTTTGAATCTGTTGTGCGTGGTAGTGGTAATTGATCCATTAGACTCATTTTGGTTTTAATGTCGTCCTACTCCAGGCTCGTTATACACAAATAATAATTTTCATGGTGCCTTTTTGCAACGGAGATTGCCTCCAATCGGGTTGCGTGGTCTGATTATGTGAGATTAGTTTACCTGCGTCTGAAGAGATTCTCTGTTTGTTTAGTGACCCTGCATCGGATGGATGGAGATACCTTCTTCTAAATTGTCACTTTTATATAGCACTATTCTTTAGATTCTAAACCTTCAATTATACACTTTGATAAATTATTTTATGAAGCACTTTTTACTTTATTACTTTATTCGTTTATTTGGTCGGGACAGTGTATATTGATAAACATTACATTAAGAATGCAGTGTAAATATACCAGATTTAGCAAGACTTGCTCATTTCCATCTGTAGTCCCCAGACATCAAACAATACAAACAGGACTGACATACAGGACATAGCATACACATACCCAGTACATTTCAAACGTAATAAGACTAGTAAGAATAAGAAATAAGAAAAGATTAAACTATTAGATAAAACTATTTTTAGGGTAGGTTTACTCTAATAATCTCTCTAATCTCTCTACTTTGATGAATTCTCGTTCAAGCTGTGCTTGGCAATTTCATGAGACATAGCTATAGCAAGTGTGCAGAAACCCCACTGCTCCATTGCTCCATATTTCCCTTAACATTAGCATGACTGAAGTAAAATCAGACACAAGGAGCATGTGCTTAAATACATATTTAGAAAATGTTTCAGATGTCAAAAAATTCTGAGATGATAGAATGATGCTGGTCATGGAAGGGGAACCTTCTGAAAGCTTCATGGGCAAAGATAATTAACTTCAAAATATTTAAAAAAAACTGTCAAAATGACCTCTAAATAATAATATAATAATAATTATTATTATTATTATATAATTGTTTAATGGTGTATACTTCCTCGTATGATATTGGATGTTGTCATGCAAAATTTGCAAAATAGCAGATCTCCAAGGTCACGTGTTGCATCACACAGTTGTACTTTTTCTGTTTTGTATGAATTTATGGAGTTAAACATATATACTAAGAGGCCCCCGGGTGTGGTTAAAGAGCCACTTCACACCTTTTGCAACCAGATCTTATTTTAATGATTTGAGTCAAAAGGCCCAGTCGAAATACACCACTTTAGTGACATCGTAACCCTAACCCCTGCCCTAACACCAAAATCACATCAACTGCCAGGTAAAGTTAATTAAACCACCACTGCCATGCAGCGTTTTTACCTTAACACCTATGTGTTTAATCACCTGCCGGGCATTATTTCTCAACAACTACCCTTGCAAACAAATATTCAAGTTCACAGCATGTCACTTCGTTCCACGCTGCGAGCTTGTACATCTGCTATCTTAACAATACATATTGAAATGGAATAATTTGGTTCTTTGTTAGAATTCTTTTAACCAAATCTCCTCTCTTTTGAGGTGCTCTGCTAGCAGTGCGAGAAGAATTTCGATTCAAAAGCTGCGTTTCAATAATTAATCAAGTGCAAGGTCAGAGCGAGGGCCAACAGTGCTGATATCCTCAGACGTGTGGAAAAATAATAAAATAATAAAAATCTGTCTGAAATATTAATGACATTAGCACTTTTTTATTTTTATTTACAAAAGTTAAATTAAGGAATAATTACCCACAGCTCGCCGTCAGTCAACCTCTGCTCTCTGTCCTTCATATTCACTAAGACAGTGGTTCTCAACCTGTGGGGGGTCCCGACATGATTTTGGGGGTTCCCCAGCTGGCAGTAAGGAGTAATAAGGTTTTTAGACCTTTTTAATACCATAACTGCATCAAAAGTAATCAACAAACTATCAACTACTATACTATAAAACTGTAAATGTTATTTCTCAACTCCTGCCAACACCAGGTATTCCTAAAGGTAACCTCAGTGAGTAAAACTATGCCTAAACCTAACCTTATTCATAAACGTAACCCCAGTAAAACTATGCATAAACCTAACCTAGAATACATAAATGTAACCCCAGTAAAACTATGCCTAAACCTAACCTTATTCATAAACGTAACCCCAGTAAAACTATGCATAAACCTAACCTAGAATACATAAATGTAACCCCAGTAAAACTATGCCTAAACCTAACCTTATTCATAAACGTAACCCCAGTAAAACTATGCATAAACCTAACCTAGAATACATAAATGTAACCCCAGTAAAACTATGCCTAAACCTAACCTTATTCATAAACGTAACCCCAGTAAAACTATGCATAAACCTAACCTAGAATACATAAATGTAACCCCAGTAAAACTATGCCTAAACCTAACCTTATTCATAAACGTAACCCCA
>NC_137877.1:18109218-18251718 GCF_963924005.1 Protomyctophum bolini | reverse complement strand
ATTGGACTTGGGGGTGGTCAGGTCATGCCCTGCAGTGTGAGTCAGGGTAACCTTGACATTAGCCGGAGGAGAGAGGAAAGCCTGATGTATAGTCCGTCGTACAACAGTGACTGCGCCTATAGTGGAAAGTAACTAGTGCATTTACTCATGTACTGTACTTACAGTAAGTACACTTTTGAGGTACCTTTACTGAAGTATTTCCAATTTTCAATTGGCTATACTTCTACTTGTAGTCCACTACAGAGGAAAATATTGTAATTTTAATCTTCTACAACTACTTGAAAACTTTAGTTACTAGTTACTTTGTTGATTGAGATTACAGAACATACAGTTAGGCTACATTAAGCACTTCAGACCATCAGCCATTTAAAAAAAGACAATCTACAAGCTCACATGTCCACGACTGCTTGTAGATCTTTTCATAAGCTTTTTAGGCATTTTGAATTACTAAGAAATAGGCGGATCCTTAGAATATATTTTGATTTGAATTAGACTGAAATGGGACATTCTGCATATTGAGAACATTGGGTCGTTTAAGTATATTTTGATTCCGATACTATGAATAACGGACCTTCACGTTTACTTATGTAAACCTGAAGGTCGGAGTACTTTTTCCACCACTGGGTGACACTCAGTCAAACAGCCAATCTATAAGATTTCCTCAGCATGCGTCACCGCGGAATGCGACAGAGAATATAATTTAAGAAGCAGAAGGGGGTGAAGAGGACAGGACCGCTGAGGTGAAGAAGAGGGTGTACAGCATCTACTAAATATGTGCCTGAATGTACTGTACTTTCCTCTTCTACCCAATATTTGAACCCTGGTCTCCTGTGCAAATGCTGAGACGCTCAGCACTGAGCTAATGGAGCCTGTCTGCTCAGGGGAGAAATTTTGACCTTCAGTTCACAATTGCGTCAAAGGTCGTGTCTACATGTCTCAAATAGACAAAGCAGGGCGACTCAAAAGTAACAACAAAACAAAGTATTTCCTTATAGTAATACAAGTATTCTGTAAGTGTTGCGCCGGCTGTCCTTAACACACGGTCACCTAGAAAATGTGAAAACAAAAGTGAGAACAATGTTTAGCTGTAAATGTAATCATGTGATTTGTTTAAATGACTGCCATGTTGGATACAGCATAAAATCAGGCAGCGAAGCAGGTGCTCTGAGTCTTTGATTAGACAGTCCTGGCGCAAACGTGTACTTTTTGAGCTAAACGGTTTGGGAACCACTGGTGTGGCGGATGCGACGTGCTGTGAGCTCGTCGCCCGGCTATGTCCGGCGGACGGCGAATCACAAGGCCGTTGAGCATGAATTTTCATTTTGCGCCACATGCGCCCGGGAATGATAGTGCTCCCCCGGTGTAACAGGCCACTAATGCTTTTGAGACTTTTAATTTGGTGTACACTGCACCTTCAGTAGCTACAGAATGCGATGTCGCGCCCCAAAAAAGGCGCATTGAGAACTTGTAGAACCGCTATTTTCTAAATGTTTTGCCCAAAGTGCCCTTTTAGGGAATTTCTGCCCCTGCCTCTCTAACATTCTCTGCGCGTCCCTGTGACAGAGCGCATACATTAGGATTTCCAGGACTTTCTCCATCCTCCCATTCTCGCGAGGATATCTGGGCCCGAAAGATGGGAAGTATCCTAGGTTACACACATTATTATCCATTTGCACGGACGCACACATGCACGCCCACCAGCCTGGGGGGGATTTGATATCAAGGTATAAAAGTGAGAGAGGCGTAAAGAATTGGCATGCTAATTGTCTCTGAGACTTAATTCAGTTCTAATTTCCTCCTTCATTCAGTGTGTGTGTGTGTGTGTGTGTGTGTGTGTGTGTGGTTTAAAGAGGCTCTAGCCAGCCGTGTGAAGAGTACAGGGAAGCCAGGGTTTTATGGGCCTATTATCCCCAGTCTGATAATAAGGAACAAACCATTACTCAGAATGGCTGTGACATTAATGCCTAAATGAGCATTAATTAACTCACAAGTGCAGGGGACACGGGAGCAGGCGTACGCACATGCACGCACAGTCACACACGCACTCAGATCACTTAAAAAAATATAGCCGATCTATAAGTTCAGGTTCGGATGCAAGGATTTGGGCACATCTAAATTCAGCTGTCTTTATGCACCGGGAGCATGAAGAATATACTGATCCGAAAATGTTTCTAATTTAATATAATAATAAGAAGATTTTATATATTTTTTATTCATAAAATCACTGAATTTGACCCTATAGGATAGCAAATTAGTGATGCGACACGAATAAACAACCCGAAAATGCCAAATATTTGGCCGGTGAAATGCGACACATATAGCCTAAGCGATTATATTCGCCACTTGCTTCGCCACTGCTTTGGTCATTGGTATCCTTTCCATCCCTTCTTCATTACCGTGATGGGGCCACTACAGTGTTATTTAGGATCCACGGCCAGTCAGCCGCCCACCCGTGCCGTCGGTATAATACAATTATAAATATATACAGAGATGCAATGACACTTGAGTTGACCAAAGTTTGGCAGAGCTCGCCGCTTATGGAGTTTTGTGTCAGGCATGCCCAGATATGAAGTCGTGTGATGTCAGCATAGGCCAGCTCCATATATGGAGATATATAGGTGTGATCAGGTCCAGGGCCCGCGCAGAGGCCTTTTGTGGCGGTTCTGGACAACCGTGGGTCCGACCGACTCGACACCAGAATGTTTACTTGTTACCACAAATGGGTCCCGACCCACTGTTTTGGAAACAGTGCTGCCCCTCAGAGTTGGGGGCACCAATCGTGAGATTGCATTCCCACCTGTGTCCATTTCACTCTAGTCTACCCTGCCTGCTAATCAGAGCAGTCTCTGTTATGTAAGATACGTGTCAAGTACTGTCTGATCCAGATTCATCTGTTTATCCCCCTGATATACTCTCATGTTATGATACTGATAATATCTGATACTGATAGATGATTGATGATGATTTAGCCCTGCTCTTAACCTGTGTAACCTGTAGTCTGATCAGACCGTTGGCCTGTTTATCAGAACTTCTGCACCTGTCCTAGACTGTAGTGGACAGTAATTTGATTGATTGATTGAAAAGTGTATTAGACATACTGTAAATGTAAAGCAGAGTACAGTCAAACACTTTGTCCAAAACAGATGGCACCAAAATATAGTCCTTGCTGTCATGTTTTCATTTAGGCCCTATTAACTAAGTACATTTACTTGATCACTTTCACTCAGCTACACATTCCATACTAAATATGGAAATACTACTTTTGAGTCCACTGACTGCATTTCTAGGACCGCACTCTTTGGAACCAAATGTACAGAATTGAATTATCCACCCAATTATACTTTGGCTATTTGAAAGTACCTGATCGACAAGCTCTCAATGTGCAGTAGCATGACAATTTGTGAGTTTCGCACTAACTCCCATCTTCTGGTTAATCTCAAATTCAGCGTATAGGCATCCAAGGATGCAAATCAATGTATTGATGTCATTGTAGTTCTGTGTGACAGAAGCACTTCATTCACTCCAACTTTGAATCTCTTTGACACTCTCTCTCTCTCTCTCTCTCTCTCTCTCTCTCTCTCTCTCTCTCTCTCTTTGTCACCCACCCTTCTTGCTTCATCCCCCTCCCCCGTTACTCTCCTTGGCTGTGGAGAAGACATATTCTTCGCTGTGAATTAATGAGGCTGAAATATGATTAGTCTTTTGTTAACTAATTATTTTGTCATCCCTATTTTTTTTCCATCAGTGCCTAGCCATGCAAAAAAAAGAAAGCAATAAAATGGTGGTATGGAGATGAGCATCGGAGATTATGTGCCGGAAAAATGTGTAGTATGATAACCCGCACCATTTCCGCTAATCTGTAGGACAGTTGTATACTGCATGCACAAATTAGTGGCGTAGCCAGGTAGCGAACCGACCCTGTTCGCTATGAGCATCATTGCTCGTAAACAAAATGAAAGAGTGCGCTCGAACAGGCATTCAGAGTGCGCTCAAATGGTCCCTGTCCTGTTTTGTCTGCTGGTTTACTATTGTAAAGGAACATAATGTGCAGTATGTATGAATCAAGTGGAAATGTAATTACAGTTAAATAAAGTGCTCCCATGGCCCACTTAAGTAAAAGTTGCAATAACATCATCGAAGAATACTTAATTAGAAGTAAAGCTGCTAGAGTATAAGCAAAAGGTCATTAAAATGTTGACATATTATTGCTTATAGCAGCTTTAATAAGCTATTTATTGATGATGATATAAAATCATTCATCGTTTTGAATGACATTTGTGCAGGCCCCATATGTATTAAATGCATTGGATAGTGTGATTATGAAAATGTTAAAGGTAACCTAAACATTCAATCAACCAATTAAGAGCTCCCCCCTCCCCCACAGACATACGTTATATACTGTAGTGTCTGATAGAGGGAAAAATAAGAGAAAAGGAGAACCACACTGTTCTCAATCAGTGTGGTTTTCACTGTAAATACACTGTATTTTAAAAGTGCTATACAGCAACAACGTACTATGAAGAACCCTGAGGTCACAGTCGTTTATATTGCAAAGAACGACTGAATAAACGGTGAGGTTGACTGAGGTACATCATCTCTCTGCATGTGATGTACATGTTTACACCTATTGTAAGTGAGTGGCTCTGGATAATAAGTGTCTGCTAAATGCATACAGATGTGCCATTCCATCACTTAAGGCTTTCCTGTACTTTTTCTGCTTTTTTATCTGGAAATACAAGTGTCCCTTTTTGACACTTATTTTCATCGTAAAAAATAAGCTGAATAGCATAACAACACATTTACAAATGCCCTCCTTTCTCACTGACAATGTTCTGACAATCCATTGTCTTGCCATTGGCATGCTGTGTGAAGCTCTCAAATCTGTACTTTGCAAATGATAATACGCACAGGGAGTCACTGTCCATGGTCCTGAAAATACAGCATAACATGCATTGTACAGTACTCAAGTCAGACTTGATACTTCCAGCGTTCTTTTTTTGGGCGGGGATTATTTTCTGCATGGTTTTTTATAGCTTCACCCAGCAGATGTCTGCTCAGGTGGCTCAGATGAGCGTTCGGTGTGGAGAAAGGGCGAGTCAGGGATCGAAGCGGAAACCACCCGGCTATAGCTGTTCCACTCCACACTACATTTATCTGCAGGCTGGTTATATAATGTCACACAGGTCAATATAATAATGCTCCCACAGTGCAGAATAAGCTTTCAGCAACATACAGTCGTCTTTGTATGGGTGATAGGAAACAAACAACCACCAGTATAAACTATATTTAAACTGTAGCCTACAAATTGAGGTCTCATTTTGAAATCATTCCTGCATCTACAGATTATAGATGACTGATGACCTCGGAAAGAGATCCAAATAATTAGTATACTTTCTTATTGTCGTCGTTGCTGCTACAATGTTGAATAACAAAACAATATTACAAGAATATTTCTCTTGTATAAATGGTTTTATCCCACGATTTTGCAACCCATTTTTTCCACCCAGTGTCAATTATCTAATGTAATCCTGGGCTACACTTCCTCTGCCAACCTGGGGGGGGGGGGGGGGGGCATAGGACTGACCTCATGCTTCCTTCTATGCATGAGGAGTCCAACCTGCTTCTTTTCAACTGACAGGGGGGAGTTTCCCCGGCCGGATGTAGCACGCGGAAGAAACACGTTATTCCGACCAGTTCCTTTCCCCTCCATCAGGTGCCCCGGCTGGACAGGGGGAGGTAGTTTAGAGACCAGGATTACTTCATGTTTTTTGTGAGGGTACCGACCCTAGGGGACACGGGGAGAACATGCAAACTCCACACAGAAAGGCCCTTTCGCCAACCCCGCCTCGGGTATGGGCACGCGGAGGAGAGAACAAGTTTGAATCCTTGAATCGAATGGAGGGCCACACCGTCATCCAATGCCATTTGTTTTAAAATATTGTTTTCCAGCAGGTTTTCAACAATGAAAAACTGTCCTCCTCTGGTTGAGAGAAATGTTGACAGACTGACTCGTGAGTCGAGCTAATTTCTAAACTGTAACCTCTAAAAAATATCCCCATTTTGAAGAGGAAGAAAAGTGTCCTTAACTAAAAGATGCTTGGGTGTACAGCATAGTACAGCATAGTACATCAGCATAGTACATCAAGGCCTGCCAAAATACATGTTTGTTAGATCTTGGCGACTAAAACTAGACTTACAGTCTTACACTAATCATTTCAGATGACTAAAATATGACAAAAACTAAAAAATATATTCAAAAGACTATGACTGAAACAAAACTAAAAACTAAATTGTTGTCAAAAACAACAGTGGGTCGCACACACACATGCACACACACACACACACACACACACACACACACACACACACACACACACACACACACACACACAGAGAGAGAGCTTGCGTGTCTCTATTCCCTTGTCAGGAGAGCGCTTCAGTTGCCAGCACATTGTGTCGAGTGTGAACGGTTGCTTCTCGTCCGGATGAGTGACATGCCAGGCAGTCAGCTCATGCAAATCAGCTGCTGGTACCACAGATGAACCCTGCATCTGTCTCACTCAATACACACGACTGCAGCTATGAGACGTGCGTGTGCGCGCGCGCATGCTTGTACGTGAATTCTATTTCGGATGTGTGCTGTAATTCAGCACCTCGTTTGTCTGTATTCTTCTGCCTACACATGCGTCACGCATGGCGTTTCATTCAGGACGTGGTCTGTGACCTTCTGAAACAGGGCTGAACAGTGGAAACCAGTCTGAACCAGTGCAGAAGTCGTCAAAAGTCTTGGTTTTCAGTGAGAATTCCTAGTTTTTTTCCTTAGCTTCCTTAGTTTAATTAAAACGTTGTCCTTACTTTGAAGGACTCGCAGCAAGTGCATTAGATCGGTATAAAAATGAAATGGCGACGAGGGTCCATATACACACTCCTCGGACCACCCCCAGAAATACCCGTAATGTGTGTCTCTTCTTCTCTCACATTGGAAAAGTCTATTTAGGCGCCCCGTTTTTATTTGCTGCTGTTGCTGCTGTTTTTGCAGTTCCTGACACTACAATACTTAGTGTCGCTGTAGGACGGAGAAATAAAAAAAACTATCCCCCAAAATCACAAAGGCTAACTTGACTTGACTTTGACTTTTGGCATACACACATACTGTAAGTCATTGTTTTCAAATGTTTTTAAGTCAAGGACAACCGAAGGAATAGGACCCCACCATCTGATTTTGTTTGTGTCAGGGACTACCCAGAAGAGAAGATATGAAGTTATTGTGTATAAAATAGATTTTAAATCATTCAACATTTTTTTACATAGCTGTGAAAATGATTGTGATGCTGTATTAACTACTTTTGCTAGGGACCCCCTAGACACCCCACCCCAAGGAGGGGGCCCTGGACCAATGTTTAAAATACAAATACATTTTCCCCCCTCTTTTGCATTAAAATATGTGCAATATTGCAGTCATGGGTTAATGAGCAATGCACACACAACCGCTATTCAGAATTAAATGACCCATAGAAATGAGATTAGATGCAGAATATATTCAATGAAATCCTCTTGCTACAGTGTTGCCATTTGAGATAAAGATTTCAATAACAACTTAGATGTTTCTTTCTTATTTTTCCCCTTTTTTCTTTCTTCAGAAGAATGTTTCCTTTAAGTTTCCATGACTCGGACCGTGTCTCAATGATTTCCTAACTGTAACATATAGGACCCAAATCATTATATTCCACAGTCTTTTATCTGAGTTGCTCTCACACACATATGCCACTTAAAAGCAAAATGCAATAAACACTTTAATAGGGGGACTGTGTGTGCGTGCATGCATGCAAGACTGACTGGTACCTTCTTGAAAAGAGCAGAATGAGTATTTTGTCAGGTTGGCATTCAGTGTGTCACCGTTCATTGACATATGAGACAAGCTACATAATACTGTCCATATCTACACATATATTATATACAGTAGTGGTATATAATATGAATATGATAATCACAATTTAATCAGTCACATTTACGAAACTAACACGTTTAAACCAACGGCGGCATCACCACCAACAGTTGTTAACCACTATGCTGTCAGTGTCAACAGTAGCACAAATATAAGCTCAGAACGCATTGTGAGCTTGTACATCAGCACTTTTACCTATCTATATATTGAATTTGTTTTTGTGTGCAATAAAAACACATTGTTAAGGTTCACTGTTTAAGAGACAATAAGGGAGTGCTTTTTCAGCACTGCAGTTCTCATTAAATACTAACCTTAAACCCATAAAAATGTATCCATGACCCAAAAAGTGTTTTGGAACCAGTGTTAAATGGTAAATGGTGCATTTTTGTAGCACCTTATCCAAAGCTATTTACATATTGTGCATTATAGATTCACACACACACTTTGGGCTTTCCTCTCTCCTCTGGCTAATGTCAAGGTTACCCTGACTCAAACTGCAGGGCATGACCTGACCACCCCCAAGTCCACACGCACGGCCGGACGGATGGCGGCCGGACGCGCGCACACACACACACACACACACACACACACACACACACACACACACACACACACCGATGGTGGAGGAAACCATGCAAGGCACCAACCTGCACATCGGGAGCAATTACAATTCAGAGTCTTGCTCAAGGACACTCTGGAAACTCTGGGGGAGCCCGGGATCGAACTGTGAACCTCACGGTTCCCATCCGGCTGTTCTACCAACCACTCTACCCCTAAGCCAGTGCCGATGGTGCCATCTGTGTGTTCTAGACACACAGATGGCACCATCTTTCTATGTCATCCTCTCTGTCACACATCTCACTGCCATACATCTTGTTTGTGCCCTGCGGTATGGTCTAATATGTCCCCTCTCTGTCTGTCATGGCACTGCCATGCATCTTGTGTGTGCCCTGCAGTATGGTCTCACATGTCTCCGTTCCCCCCACAGAGGAAGCAGATTGTCGCACACGTCACGTCGTCATAATATTTACAGTGTTGGGCGGCTGTGGGTTCAGGAGGTATAGAGTAGACTAGACAGACTGTCCCTTGGGGGAACCCCCGAAGGAAAACGTCTGACTGATGCCAGATTGTTGGGGGGCCGATACCAATTACGATTTTGGAGATTCCTCTAGTCTAGACCGTCTAGATAATCTGTAATTATTGTGATATAAGTGAAATCGAGAATGATTTCCACTTTGTGTTCCATTATTCAAAAAGTGAATACGTGTCAAAACTGTGTCATTTGATTTGGTCTGATTATACAGAAATAGAGTGCATGAGTTATTTTATTCTGTACTTAATTTTAACGTAAACCTGAGTGTCTGAAAACCTTAGCTGATAATGTAATTGCTGTTTATTAAAGAGCTGGAGAGACAGGGAGACCAATGCTGAACAAACACTATAGCAATGATTACTGTCGCAATATAGAGCTTTAGCCATACAAGAAAAAGAGAGGAAAAAAAGCTTTGTTTGTGACCAAAACATTGCACTTATCCTGCCTTAAGTGTGATAAATTAACTGTGATATATAAATAAACTCAAATCTTGCCTTGCCTAGGTTGTCTCCATGGACTCGAGTGAGCAGTTGCTGGTTGAAGATGGTGTTCTGTGGAATGGAGGGGGCTGTACTACACGGTTGAAGATGGTGGTCTGTGGAATGGAGGGGTCTCTTCCACGCGTTGTTCAGCATATTGATGGTGTTTCTGGCCTGGCTGAGTTGACCCTGGAAGTGTCTGCCGACGTCTCCTCCATCGGATCTGACCATGCTACCCAGGTATGTGAGTTCTTCAGTGGAGGGGAGGTTCATTTGCCTATAGTTGGGGGGTTGTATCTGGAGGGTCAGTGGTTCTCAAAGTGGGTTCCTTGGAAGGAATTCCAGGGGATGCCCAACTAAATTAATGATGGTTGTAGGAACCAAACTAACTCTGAGAGTTACAGGGTGGTTATGGGGGTCCGTACGCCTGATGCTTAACGGTCTCGTCTGGGTGTCCTTGAGATTGGAATGTTTGAGAACCATTGTTTAGGATCATCACCTTTATCTTTTCCATGTGGACTTTTAACCTATTTAGACCGTAGGACGTTTGGAAACGTCATAGCTAATCCAACCGACGAATTGCTAGGACGTGTACACACATCCTAGTGCATTTTCATTGATATCAAACGAGAGGGGGGTTGGCCTCTCAATCTGCACCATACTCCTTGCTCTTTGTGCATGCATGTTTGTTCACTTGCCTGTATACGGCTCAGAAAGAATGCCTAATCTAGGGAGCTCTCCGTGGTTTTGACCAGATGGATACACTAAGCTCTTCATTTCTGACTTCAACATGCCTCTCGTTCAAAATATGAACACGATGGATTATTCAGCGACTTTATTATAATAATAGTGAGGTAAGCAAGGTGTGTGTGGGGGGGGGGACGACGACTCAAATTCAAAAATAATAAATCAGACCCGTCTGAAGTGAGTGGTGCAAAAACAACTCAGCTTCCCATCATACACCTGTGCACAGTGTGAAGCTCAACAACGCCAATTTGTCACCTGTTGGTACCCTAAACATACACACAGCATGCATACATACATAAATACATACATACATACATACATACTTGACATGCTTAACTTGGACTCAGGGGGGTGGACGCCTCTGCCTTGCATAGTCCCCAGTGAATAGGCATTTTGCCCTTCACTGGTAACCTTATTTTGGATTTGTTTTAAATATATGAAGGTTTTATGGGCTGGGCTTTTTACTAAAAAGCCCCCCCTTTTAAAATACTACACACATACATACATACCCACCTACATACATACATTTCAGACGTTTTAGCAGTTTTTAAGGACCCACTTTTAGGCCAGTGCACCAGAGCAAGCTTTTGCCTTTTTTTAAACCCCACCCATTTTAACCAAATACATACATCCCTCTCTTTAACCCTACCCATTTTAACCAAATACATACATACATACAGGCCAGTGCAACAGAGCATGCTTTTGGGACTTTTTTTGCCATACATACATACATACAAAGCGCATCGTCAATCTGCTATTTTGATGCATTTTGTTATGCTGTAGTATAGAAGTAGGGCATTCATTTACTAAGTGGTTATGTGCAATTAAATGGAAATACAGTCTTAGATGGAAATACAGGTATGTCATTTCTGTTCGTCTCTGCAGCTGCTATTATACAGGAAAACGATGCAAACTATTATGCAAAAATAATTGGCTCAAAGAATTGTGACAGGCCTCCCTCTCCCAGTTGGCATGTAAAGTACCACACTTTGAATTTGAATGAGACGTTGTGGAAACTGTTAACCGTGCTGGAGATAAGCTGTACACGGACACACACACACACACACACACACACACACACACACACACACACACACACACACACACACACACACACACACACACACACACACACACACACACACACACACACACAGTATAATATCTCTGGTGTAGTGTTGATGATTTTGACAGAAACTTCTGATTTAGTTTCAGTATAATTCTCCTTTTTTTTGTGACCTTGTAGATCTGCTATTTTCAGAGTGCAACTAAGCTTATGATGACTTGTCGTTTGGTTACTGGATCTGTTTTCCAGGACCACTAGTCCCCCCTTAACATCTATCTATTTTTTATTTGTGCAAAATTGTCAATATATTTAGTCTTTTTTCTTTGAAAACGTGTTACGGTGCTCTTTTTTGTTGGTTTTGAATTCTGTGAAATCCCTTAAACCACAGCATCTATCCCGGTCCTCCCTCTCCTCTGTAGCAGGACATCATTTCACAGACCCTGATCTCAAAGCTTCTCCAGAACCATGCGTTCCATTCCACTGACAATCACCTACTGTGTGTCTCCACTGCTCTGCAGAACCATATGTCCCATTACACTGACAATCACTATGTGTCGGGGACACCGTGGATGGACATTTGGTCCCCGGTGTCCCCCCCCTCTCCTCCCCTCCCCTCCCCCAGTCCGGATGTGAGTGAAATATTTCTACCTGTCAGAAAAAAAGACGGGTGAAATGTTTAATTCATGGGTGTGAGTGAGTGACCCCCGTTGACCCGCCACATGCATGAAGGCTATGTGGAACCATGACATTTCAGGGGTCCCTGGCCCCCCTCATTAAAACCCAGGTGGGGACAGGTTGGGGGGGGCACCACTGGAATATAATATATCTACAGGTAGATGTGCATAGTGTAGGGTTTGGGTATAGGGTGGGAAGAGGTGTACTCTATGTATGTGCACTGCATGGTGATGGCAGAATGGTCACTTAGTCCCATATAGGCCTGCAAATTGTGATCTTGTAGACCTGCTATTTTTGGCTTCACAACATGGTGGCATTGCATTGTGACAGGTTGTGAGCCTGTAGATAGCTTAACAATAGGAACGCACGTGGATGCATGTGGTTAATATGCCATAATAATATATGATTCAATCTACAATTGTCATGTGCTCGGTTTTGATATCAATAAAGTTCCGTCCTTTTATTATCTCTGAGCGCTGAGCGTTACTATTGGATAGGACGGAGACCTCCGTTTATGCCGCTCAGGGTGTTAACGGGTTAAGTGTCTATATGCCTATGTGGCTGCCGTCGGCGTGTGGGCATGTGCCTGACATAACAAATAGCAAGCCACATAGCTGTCTATCTGCCCCCTGACCCTAGCTGTCTGTCTGTCTGTCTGTCTGTCTGTCTGCTGCGCACGCACACACACACACGCGCGCGCCGCAGCACTCCCAGGGCCCTCCTCTCTCTTCGGCACGGCCTCAGCCATTAAACCCGCATCAGCTCCAACAGCGGGCAGAAAATGAGCCCCCGTAGAGGCGATGGCATCATGGTCATCACACACATGTTCCTGTCACGCAGGGAGAAGAGGGAATGCGGCGGCTTGGTGGCTATTTAATGGTAATGAGAGCTAGATGGATAGGATAGAGGGAGGGAGAGAGAGAGAGAGAGAGAGAGAGAGAGACTGAAGACACCTGAGAGTTAGTTATCCTTTCTTCTCTCTCTCTCTCTCTCTATCTCTCTCACGTCTAAGAAAATTACTCTTCAGTACCTCTCTTCTCTTCACTACCTTCTCTCGCACATTCGGTGCACAGCAGCTTCCTCAGTGTCAATTTAACTCTGAGGTACCATACATTGCATGTATTAAAATATAATTTATCATACCTTTAACTATATTTTGCATGTATTAATTCCCACCTTGTCTTATATGTCTTAATGTAAGACAAAGGCATTGCATGCGCCTCTGTGACTTTAAGTTAACACATACTACCTGGTGGATGGATCCAGCTCCCATCCGGCCCCAGTAAACCATGGTGTGCCACAAGGCTCTGTACTTGGTCCCATCCTTTTAGGCCATTTGCATGCTTCCGCTCGGATCATCCGCCAACATGATCTAGGTTTCCACTGCTACGTTGATGATACACAGCTGTATATCAGCACAACACCAACCACTCACAGTACATAGTCAACTGCCTACATGAAATAAAGACCTGGAGACCACCAACCTATACTCAAACTTGACAGCAAGAAAACCTAAATCATGGATATGGGTACCAATGCACAGCTTGAGAAGATTGGGAATTTCCTTCTCCATCCCCTGAGGTTTGCAACCTGGGTGTCATGCTGGACTCTACCCTCTCCTATCAATCCCACATCAAATCTGTTACCAAATCCACCTTCTTCCATCTCAAAAACATTTCCAGACTCCGGCTCTCACTCCCAGATTGTGTTGCATAGACCCTCATCCACGCTTTCATCTCCTCCCGCCTGGATTACTGTAATGGTGTCCTGTTCGGCTTCCCCAACAAGGCCCTTGACAGATTTCAAAACTGAGCTGCCAGAGTGCCCGTACAAAACGCTGGCAGCACATCACCCCCACCCTCAACCACCTCCACTGGCTTCTGGTTAAGTTCCACATCATAGACAAACTGCTCCTCCTCACCTACAAATCTCTCCATGCCCTCGCCCCACGGTATCTGACAGACCTCGTCAAGGACTACACCCCCGAGCGGAACCTGAGGTCTTCGGACACGGGGCTCCTCACCATCCGTCACGGAAAAAAAGACGATAGAGCCAGTGGAGATGTGAGCATGTGGCAGCCCCTGCCCTTTGAAACTGTCTCCCCATGGAGATTCGTCAGACGCCCACATTGGACTCTTTTAAGTCTGCACTGAAGAGACATTTGTTTACTCAGGTTTCTGGCAATTAGTTTGTTTCTTTATTTTTTCTGTATTGTAAAGCGTCCATGGGTTTCTTGAAAGGCGCTATATATATCCAAGTTATTAGAACTATTAGAACTATTATTGGTGATTAAAACATTCAAAATAATAGTGTATAGAGTGTACAAATGTATTACCTTAGTGTGTACACGGCACAGGCTCATTTACCTTTTCTCCGTTACTACATTTTTAGACTTAAATGAAATCTCAAGGATTTCTGTCACGTATTCCTGTGATGCATTTCCTTTTGACAAGGGCATAGGAACGTACATGGATCCCTCTTCTGCACACAAGCGGCGACAGCAAATTAACGGAAACACAACGTGTTAAGCATTCACGGCAAAAAACATCACAATTACCGCAAACGATGCCACGGAGAAGAAAAAGAGGCCAAATTGAGTTGGTATTATTTGAAGTTGAAGCGTGTGCGTGCGTGCGTGTGTGTGTGTGTGTGTGTCGGGGGGGGGTACATATTTTCTTTTAACCCTTTACCATGAGCGCTCCCTCCCAATATCGTGACACGCCATGCGCACATACTTTTCCCCTTGTTGGCGCGTCTGTTGTTGAAAGTACGCAGGAGGAAACAGATGGAGGAGCTAAATTGGTATTCACTCGGTTCTCGGCCGTTGTGTGCCATCTGTCGAGAGAGAGAGAGAGAGAGAGAGAGAGACAGACAGACAGACAGAGACAAAGAGAGACAGAGAGACGCCACATCTCCATATTCACGGAGAATAGATAGATGAGAGGCTCTGAGTCGTTGCAATCATTGGGCAGAAGCTATGCTTTGTGGCACGCATAGCATCCTCAAACCCAGGTTTAGAGAGGCGAGGAGCTATTTTCATTAAGTGGCATAGAAGTATTGCTGCAGACGTCTGACACCCCCCCCTCACCCCCCCCCCGAAGGAAACACTCAGGCGTATATAGACGCACTCCTGTGTTTGAGTGCAGGAGTGTGCAATAATGCATGTGCCCGCACTAAAGACTCCTCCACACACACACACACACACACACACACACACACACATGCAAACATGGGCACGTGCGTGTCACTTCGTGCGTGCAGGCTCTCGGATTTGCAAACGCGAGCAATAAACGCCCTCGCATGAAGTCCCCCCTACGGATTTAATCTATTTGTTATCTTCTAAAATATCATTTTTCCTGCAACCGCCCCCCCTATCCCGGAATTAAAACAGAACTGCGTTTAATGGCAAGATAGATGTTGTAATTATATCGCCATTGATTTCTTATTACCTCGTATTGTTGTGGAATGCAATTACTGGAGTGCTGCGGCACATGCATTTTCTCCTGTACCGCGGATGTGGAGCGCTAAGCGAAAGCAGAGGCAGCACTCTGGGCTGTGTTCTTATTTATGAGTACAGGCAGTATCGTTGTCATGGGCCTAGCAAGCGTCACGCTGTACACAGTATCATTGTCACAGGCCTAGCAGCAACGGGGTATAAACATAGTAGGCCTATCATTGTCACGGTATAAACAGCTGTGTGTTGTGTTGCCTAGTGCAGCACGATCAATGCGTGAAGGTCGTTATGTTTGTAGTATTTGTATACGGAACTGAAGCAGTCCACTCGCTCTGAGCAAGGGATGGTGGCAAGAAGACGGTTTTCTTTGTGAAGTGCCATACATTTCACTGCACTTGGCGTTCCTATTCCTGGGGTGACCATTCGGCAGACAAGCTTGTCTTGTTTTTTGGCAAAAGTGATTTGCCAGTGGCTCCCAACTTATTTTTGCCGCTTGGAGCCACTTCATTTTACATGGAGATAAAGCTGAGATGCACGCATGCACTCTTGTTTTTTGTAAACATTTATACTAATAATAAAGATAAATGGCAAACTAAGTGCAGCGCTGAGGAATAGCAAGCCGATAGAGTTCAGCGGATGAGCTTTTTTGTCACCCGAATCCACGTGTGTATAATAATAATCTGCCCGTTATCCGAACCCAATTAATTAATTAATACAATTTATTAAACAGCACGCAGGGAAGCGCCCAGCATATACAGTATAGCCAATCTACAAGCTCACAACACGCCGCTGCGACCCGTTGTGAGTTTGTAGATTGGCTATTTATACGTACTTGTACAAACAATGTCACTCACCACTCTCTCGACAGTTCACCAATGTTACGTAGTGGTTGTATATCCATTTCCATGGTAACACGCCGGCAGGGTAAAGAACTTAATCACTCCCAGTCCCACGCCAAACGTATATTCCTCCCTTCTGTTTTACTTAGTTTTAAGCTTCTCTCAGAGTCACTAGTTGCCTGTTGTTCAAACACAACAGAAACCAAGGAATATATATTTCAAGGGCGAGAGATCACAATAAAAATCCTAATCATTCTTCCTCCACACTGGGATAAAAACAGCATCTAAAAGTTTGATGGGGCATTTTTTACACGTGAGTGCAGTTAGAACTTTTCCATTGCATCTTATGAGAGGTGGTGTTCTTCTGCTGCCGTTATGCGCGTGCATGCTGTTGCTTATCAGTGTGACGTCGTCTGTTAAGGCGTCTATACTGCATCGCCTGGTCAGGTAATGGAGGAGAAAGGAACTGGTTGGAATTATATCACCTGAAATGGGGGAAGTTTCCCTGGTAGGATGTCCCAGGATGTACCGTACCATGTCCAACAAAATGTTGGACATGGAATCACACCCCCAAGGCTAATATTGTTGTAGACAACATGCAACAACTATTTTAGCCACACTATTTCGTCTAGAATCTCTATCTCTGCTCCCAGACAGTCAGCCAGCTGTCTTTATTATTCGTCGAGAGCACTGTTGATCAAATCATAGTCTCTTAGTGCTTCCTTCAGTTTGATGAATAAAGGTCAAGTCTCGATACACTCCCTTTCTGTTCAGTTCCAAGATGAGTGTCAGAGTTGAACATGATTGGGGTGCCAAGGTGACATTTCTTCATGACAGAAAGTGTCTGGGTCTCTCCTTTGTTGAAAGCAAGGCAAGTCAACTCTGGGATCTGAGACGCGCATTTGAGCATGTGATGTAATGAAGTGCAAAGTGTGTCTCCGACTCCAATACAAAAAAATATGTGAATGTCATGATGTCATTTGTTGTTCACATGCAAATGTGAAGTGACAAGGAATGTTTAAAATTGAAACTTAACTCTCACTGCCAGAGTAAATATATGAATGAATAAATATGTCGGCCTGTGCAGATGAGGTATAACGTTCCTGATTGGTTACTGCTTGTCACATGTTCGTGCGCATTCATCTGTAGCCTGTTGACGCTGGCGTTAAGTTGGATATATATGTCGCCAGTACTCTCAATACAGTCGTTTAGGGCGAGAGGGCATTTAAACACTGCTCCTGCTGTTATACAAACAACCACCGTGTGGGGGCAGCGTACTGCATGTGTACACCTCACAGACGGGATAGACAGGCTGTCACAGCGGACTATTTATTATTATAAAATGATTTAGTACCATTACTTATAAAATGTGTATATATATATATATATATATATATATATATATATATATATATATATATATATATATATAGCGCGCCCCTGTGGAGAAAAATCAGCACTGTTCTTGAATGCATCCATGACCACGTATGTTAGTGTGGGGCGTCCTCGTGATTTGTTCCCACAGCACCCACTTGCTGGCTGGCAGTTCTTGATGTCTTTGGCAGTGTCCTGCTAGTCTCATTCTCCTGGCTTCTATTTTCTGGCTCACCCTTGGTATTCCCTCATACAGAATATTTAACCAATGAAAAGTATTAACAATACTGGTGACTAAAATAATAAGATTCTTGGAACGAAGATTTTTTCCATTTCCTGAAAAGTCGCAATGACGCAATGCGAAGACCTGAGGCGGCGCATTCGAACCGCTGGACTCTGCCCTCTGAATCAATCCAGTGTTTCAGCCAGGGTATCTCGAAAATTGTCTCTACAGCATGGAGTTCATGTGAGCCTCATATCCTCTGTTCCCAGGAGAGTAGTGGGAAAAAAATACAACCACATTTTTGCCCTCAAAGCCTTGTTTTAAACCGGAGGCGTACATACATCCATCTCTGTGTCAGTGGAGAGGTGGGAGAGAATGAAGAGAGAAATGATTGAAAGTCCTGTTCCTAAGTGCCGGATGTATGTTGTAATAACATCACTATTTGGTAGGACGGTGAGACAGAGAAACCGAGGAACTGTGGCGCCTTCAGCAAAGTCAACAACCCAACAGCCAACTTCCCGTAAAAAGGGCAACGTGAGCTGAAAGAGCTTCAACCTCAAACTCCTACTTTTTTAGACATCATTTTTGAGTGGTGCAACCTCTCCAGAGCTATGTTTGTCCCTGGGTCTGTCCCTGGGTACCTGGGTCTGTCGGAGCACGAAAATAGCTTGGTTGGTTTTCACCATTTCTCAACCGTTTCGGACGCGGGCGGTTTGCCGGAAACGGCCCGGGCCTGGCCCGGCCTCGGGGGCACATTCCTGGGGTTCTGGATGTTCCAGGGACCCCCCAGGGACCCCCGGTGACCCCCACACGGTAACTCTGTCATATCTCGACCGTTTCAGACGCGGGGCGGCTCGCCGGAACCGGGCCAGCCCCCTGGCCGCATTCCTGGGGGTCTGGATGTTCCAGGGACCCCCCACGGCCGGTAACTCTGTCATTTCTCGACCGTGTCGGACGCAGGGCAGCTCGCCGGAACCGGGCCAGCCCCCTGGGCATGTTTCTGGTGGTCTGGATGTTCCGGGGACCCCCTGGGGACCCCCCCACTGTAACTCTATCATTTCTCGACCGTTTCGGACACAGTGCGGCTCGCCGGAACCGTTCCTGGTAGGCTTGATGTTCTCGATAGTATAGAGAGTATGTGCGTGACATCATCATCAAACCCGAAAGTTATGCAGGAATGCCTACTGAGTGGCAAAAAACTACTTTCTGGCCTTGACATCCCATGCATCCAAACAGAAAAATCCTATCTGATTGCATTAAACAACATTAAACGATTAAACTCACTTTGCCTGTTGCTTTGCCACTCGATTTGCCACTCGATGTGCCATTCACTTTAAGCATGCGCATACCATCTATTAAAAGGTTAAATCACTACATTCTGATAGTAATCATTGCTATATAGAGTGTCCCTGTCTCTCCAGCTCTTTAATAAACAGAAAATACATTTTCAGGTACAGTAGGCGACATTTCTGCCAATCAGTAGCCATTCATCAGCTTGAATTTGTATAGTTTTTTGACGATTTTGTATGCTCATTTCTTTGTGTCATCAATTGCAATTCCACTTGTTTAATCTGTATCCTGACTGCGTTGTTCTCTATCCTGATACCTGAAAATGCATTTTCTGTTTAATAACAAGCTGGAGATATATTAGAGACTCCTACATCTCTAGCAATGAGTACTATCACAATGTAGAGCTTATAACACTTATTTTAACCAAAGAAAATCACTTACCTTACCTTTTAAGTAAAAGTGGCAACAACTCTAAATAACAACAAAATATAGTCTTGGGTCTCAGCGGGTAAATCTCAAATCTTGAATAAATAATGGACCTTGACATGAAAAGGGTTGAAAACCACTGTATACATATATCAAAAGTAGCAGATCTACTTTGACACTTTTTGTATTTGAATCCTGAAAAGTAGATTGCAGTAACAGTTTTGCAGTGGTGGAATCTAACCAAGTACATTAATACATAAGTACTGTACTTAATTATTTCTTTCCTATGTCCGTATATATACGTACCCCAACGCTACGTTGCGTCATATCCCAGGTCCGTATATATACGTACCCCGGTCAACGAATACTCTGTCTATATAATGGTTGAGGCCTACGGAAGCTTTTAACATTGGTCCGGTTCCTTTGTTTCAAACCTCCATAAGTCGGACTCCAGGCTCGCTGTCCTTGGTGGATCTTCTGCCATCCACATTTCGGATTTAATTTGTGCCTTTGTACCGCGACACTGCCGCCATGTAAACGCTTCTGACGGAAGCACGCATGTGCTTGTTCCAATGTGTAGCGAGTGTGTGGGGGGGGGGGTGGGCAAACTCCGTATTTTAAAGTATGTAACGCGTATGGTGGCACTGGGAACTGAGGTTTATGCTAACAGCTATAGCCGCAATTATAGAGTTAAGTACAATTTTGAGGTATTTGCAATAGGCCTACTTTTACTTTTACTCATTTATACATTACACTTATACATCTCAGAGACGAATATTGTACTTTTACTCCATTTAGTTACTAGTTATTTTGTAGATTTTGCTTATTATTATAAAACTTACATTAACCACTTTTTTGGCCATTTGAAAATAGCCAATCTACAATGTTTTCATAATGCAACACATTGTGAGCTTGCTATTAAAAGAAAACAAAAGATCTGTAGGCTATGCATTTGAAAACTTGAAATGAGACATATTCTGCCTAATGAGTGCTTTTACTTTACCAATACTTTTGTACTTACACTTAGTACATTTTGTACACTTAGTACATTTTGAATTCCGGACTAGTACTTTTTACTTTTACTGTATTATTGCAGTATTATGCAGCAACATTGCAGTATTCATACTATTACTAAATCATTTGAGTACTTTTTCCCCCCGCCACTGCTGTTTTGGACATATTAGGTTTCCAGCCGACAGACAAGTATAATGTTTGTTTTCTAGACCCTAGATCTTCCTCCAATGCTCTCCGGGACTCTGAAATAATTAACACCACAGTGAGAAAAAAAAATCTAAACATAGAGTGCAGGGTTTATTAGAGTCCATAAAAGTACAAAGCACAGTCCCTTGGATTCACTTTTTTATATTATTTAATTTGTTTGCCCCTTGTGCACTTTTCTACTTTGCGTTTGATTGTTGTGGAATGGCTGTCCTTTTCTATGAAATTGAATTATTTCGCCGTCTGATCAAAACATGGCCAGAAGCCTGAACCAAACTCGCACATCAGCCGAGCATAAAATCAGGCAGCGATTCAAGTAGAGCGTATACGACCTTTCAACAACAATTCAGATACATATTTGACACAAGCTATTTCTTTTTTCACTGATTGGTAAATTAAATCCTAATCTATTTGGATGCTTGCTGAGGCCTCATTCACACGTACCAAACACCAATCAAGCAAACGCTTTTTTGTTCTTTTGGGCCACCACAATGCTTTTCCAATGGTAGTCACATGGTTTGATGAGGGGTGAGGGGCAGAACACCACCAGCAATCAGCAATCAAACACAAATGTTTGATCAAACCATGTGGTATATATATGAGGTGTGTATGTATATATATATATATGCTGTCTATATGTTTAATGGAGATCCCTGGTGATCAAAACGTTGGAGGGGTGGACTTGTCTTCAAAGAGCTGCAGAGTACGCGTTTACTTTAATGAACAATCAATTGATTGTTGCTTGGATCAATCCAACCAACACAGTATAGCACGTGTGCCATAGTCGGGCGCACATGCCTATGCGCACAGCGTAGCCAGCACGCACGCACCCGTGCACACAGGTTTGTACTTGTGAGGATCTCAACATTTTAGGACGGCAATTTTATGAATGCTATTTATTTAATACCTATTCTTTTTTACCGTAGCTAAAGCCGTAACATATCAGATCTACAAGCTGTGACATGTTGCGAGCTTGTAGATCAGCTATTTATCAGTGCAAGACACCATCGCAAAACTATCAGTTAATAAGGCATCATAACTCCCTAAACCTAACCTGTAAATGTATAATCCTAAAGATGGAGTGCCGTGATATTTGTATGTTTTTCATGTGTTCATGAGGTGACCGTGACAGTACTTCATTAGACCCCTTGGTGTGGTTGTTATGTGCAATGATGTCTTCCCTTTGTACTTTGGGTTTCTTCCTGGAGGCTGAAACCTTGACCTTGTTTTTTTCATTGGCACGACCTGGGCATTGTACGGCCCGCAGGCCAAATACGGCCCGCGGGCTGACTCTGACCGGCCCACGAAAGATTACTTGATAATTAGAAAATAAAACATCACTTTCATTACCTTATGGGTGGACTAAAACAGCATTGCTTTTATTTTGAAGCCCATGTATTCTAGCAGTGCACGCAATCTGCACATCAACTGTGCACGTGAATTGCATGTGATTGAGAACCTGTCTTCCTTCCTTCACCCCCCTCATATGCGAAAATGTCTTCTTTTTGGATTTATTGGTGACAACAACGTCGGTGAATGCAAATAGCATATTATTATAGGTATAGCCCAGCCGATCAGCATGCAGCTCCACAACACGGTAGGGCAGGCGCATGATTACCAAACTTCCTCGCAGGAGGACAAGTTAAATCCCATTGCTTCATTGCTTCATTTAACCCGCTCTAACCCGCCTCGCCAATAAAGTTAACTTAACATGCATCGTACGGCCGTGTTGCGCCCCGAATGTGGCATGCTTCTGAAGTTCAGAACGTTTGGGCGCTGCGCCGTGAGCTTGTGGACTGTCTGTTTTCGGCACACGAGTCGACACCGTTGTACCACAAAGTAAATCTGGCAGAACGTGCACACATGTCATCACTGGTTGGCTTTTTATTGTGTTTTCAGAACGTTGTTGTTTAATGGTTGTGACTCAACACTCTGATAGAGTTCACGCTGATAGTAAGCAGCGTCCATGTGGGTTGTGAAAGTGACACCTCCAGGGTCCTCGTAACTATTAAGAGAGCTACCTTTAATGTTCTCATTGTTAAAATAAAAGGCTAGTATTTACATGACAAAAAACATAGTTTTCAACTGGGTAAGGAAACGTCTCAAGCATGCAAGTAGAAGTGAGGGGTGTGAAGTGAGGGGTGCTCTTATAATAACTTTATTTGTATAGCACTTTTTAAAAACAAGTTTACAAAGTGCTTCCCATACAATACACAAACAGGCAATTCAAATCAACAATGGAAATTAATAAAATACAAAACACAAAAATAATGAAAGACAAGATAAAAAGCAGAAACTGGAACTGTTCATTCAAACTCATTAAAAGCCTTTATATAATAGTGGGTTTTTAGGAGTGTTTTAAAAGCTGACACTGAAGTGGTCTGTCTAAGTTCCAGTGGTAGTTGGTTCCACAGCAGTGGAGCCCTAGCAGCAAAGGCTCTGCCACCTTGCGTCAGCGTCACCAGCTTTTTGTTGGTAAAAAAAAACTGGATAAACTGTGCCTGGGTTATTGTAGATCTAATCATCATGACGTAAAATAGTCACTCTGCCTATACATTTTTGGCCCCTTGAGAAAAATAATTGCCCACCCCTGGTCTAATCCAAAACCTAACCTCTAAATGTCTAATCCTAAACCTGACCTCTAAATGTATAATCCTAAACCTGACCTAAATGTATAATCCTAAACCTGACCTCTAAAATGTATAATCCTAAACCTGACCTAAATGTATAATCCTAAACCTGACCTCTAAAATGTATAATCCTAAACCTGACCTCTAAATGTATAGTCCTAAAACCTGACCTCTAAATGTATAATCCTAAACCTGACCTAAATGTATAATCCTAAACCTGACCTCTAAATGTATAATCCTAAACCTGACCTCTAATCCTAAAACCTGATCTCTAAATGTTCTAGAAACCTAACCCGTTAAATGTCTAATCCTAAACATCACCCCAACCTGACTAGTTACTACTGAAGGCCTTCTCAGTCCAGTTTTCGGTGAAGAGTTGACCCGGTGGTTAGTAAAAACAGAGATGTGTGATGTGTGAGCTGTGACCACTGCGTCGGTGGTCACTATACTCACTTCTTCACCCAAAACTGGACTATATAAATGGGCCTTTTAGGGGGACGTTTGAACCTCACAAGTACAGTGATAGGAACACACAGGTACGCGAGGAGAGAGAGAGAGGGAGGGAGGGAGGGAGGGAGGGAGGGAGGGGGGTGGGTGAGAGAGAGAGAGAGGAACACACAGGTACGTGAGGAGAGAGAGAGGGAGGGAGGGAGGGGGGGGGGTGGGTGAGAGAGAGAGAGAGAGGAACACACAGGTACGTGAGGAGAGAGAGAGGGGGGGGAGGGAGGGAGGGGGGTGGGTGAGAGAGAGAGAGAGAGAGAGAAGGGGGTCGGCAGATAAAAGGCGTGCATGCAGAGTGGTAGCAGCTGTGGTGGAGAAGGGGACAGTGACGGATGACAGTTTTACCAAGCTAATTAGTACATCTCCTCACACATAAATCTACAGCCGTGCGCATGCACCGACACTCATTGTCAGCCGTTAAACACACAAATCACGCGAGGATACGGAGGAAACAACACTGCATCACTAAAGAGGACGCATTTTTATTCCCTGCGTGTCGGCTGCCGTGTTGAAACCGCCGTTACACAAGAAACACATGGATAAGCATAATGGTGTATGTAATCTTGTATCTCCATATACTGTAGAGGGTATGTGCAGGCATAAAACAAAATCAAGTGGTAAATCGAGTGGCAAAGTGAATGGCAAAGTGAGTTTAACGTTGTCTAATGCAATCAGATATAGGACTTTTTTGTTTGGGTGTAAAGGCCAGAAAGACGTCTCAGTATAACGCATAACTTCCGGGCATGATGATGATGTCACGTGCATACCCTCTATTATTACAAAACATACAATAACCACTTCAGCCCTATATAGGCCTACATTTCGGACAGTTAAAAATAACCAATCTACAAGCTTGCTACAAGCAAACAAAATTTACTTAACTACTTTTACTCAAGTCAATTTTAAATTCTAGACTTTTACTTGAAACTGAGTACTTTTTATTATTTCTATAGTATTGATACTTTTACTTCATTAAAACATATACTGTATTAGTGTTTTTTCCACCACTGACACGTCGTGAGCGAGGTACTGTTTTGGACTGTTTTCACCTGATATAATGGCGACGATAGTTTGAGGAATATAATTGGTCCTGTTCCACATAGTTAGGAATGTATTGATGCCCCATCTTGTCTCCAATGGTGGTGCGTGGTAGGGGGATGATATCTTCAGTCTTTCAACTGAAATTCAGTCTTTTCACTGAAATAAGTAGTGTTTACTACTGTATATTAGTTGCACCTGAGATAGAGCCGGAAAAAACACTGAACCCATGCATACATGTTCATGATTTTAATAATTTATTTTAATTTCTACAAAACAGAAGCGTAACATTCTTAGTGTTTCAGTTTGACATAAGGAGACATATTAGAGGTCTAGTGAAGAGATAACAGTCTCTCCTCTCCTGTCAGAGCACTGAAATTAGACACACGCCTGCAACCGCCTCACACGCCGAGCGCCGGGGCGGGAAATAAAGCCGTCATCTTTCACTGAGAGAGACAGACACACACACACACACACACACACACACACACACACACACACACACACACACACACACACACACACACACACACACACACACACACACTTTCATCTGAACACTTCACACACAGAGGCCCGCAGAGACACGCACTTTCATCTACACACTTCATACACACACAGAGATAGAGACTGCAGAAAGGCAACAGATTAGAGGCAAAAAAATGTGAGGGTAAAGATAGATTGAGAGAGAGAGGGAGAGGGAGGAAAGAGCAGAGGAGAGATCGAGATCGAGTGAAAGGAGGCGCGAGAGAGGAGCTGTTCAGACAGCCCTGAATCATGAACTAGAACGTTTCGGCTTATTCGCTTCTGTCGTCGTCGCTTCTTTTCCCACATTGTTCCACTTCTATTTCTGTCACAATAAAGTGTCTACGGCGCTAAAGCATCTTCCTGTTGTTTACAGCGGCTGAGATACAAATACAAACAACACATCAAACACAAGCCTGCCGTGCTCCCTCCCGGGAGACGCGCCTGCTTGACTGTTGTTTATCTTAAATTGATACAACTTGTCAAAAAATGCTTGGAAGAAATGATGTTTAAAAAAACACAGAGAGATGATTCAGTCTCGCGGCCAACACCCAGCAGCTCTGTTTTTGTGTGTGTGTTTGAGTGAAAGCAGGGGCTGGATTTACAGAGAGGAAAATGTAACGGCTAATATGTCTTATTTTCTTATTGTGATCAACAGCAAAAGCTTTGAAATGTAATTGAACAGTCTATAAGAAGGTCTCTGTGCTTCTGTGTGTGTGAGACTGCATGTGTGAGAGATCCACGCTATCAAAACCTTCCCATGGGTTTATAAATGGCACACGAATGAACTAGAAAGGTAGATCTCTGCCAACACCGATGAGATATCCATACCTTCTAGATCTCGTCTCTGTCTTGTCGGGTGGAAACCTCATGTCCAAAACTGTAAGTAGAAGCTCTACAAGCTCGAAACGTATCGCTTCACACCGCATTTCCAGCCGTGTTTCGAGCTCGTGGATCTGCTACTGTTGTTGCATTTGTATGACGTTGCAGTATATGAGTAGCAGGGCATTCATTTACGAAAACAACACAATAAGTTAGATTATGGATATGAGAGGTTTCTGCCCGACAGCATAGATATGGACTTAAAATGTAGTGCTAGCACCCAATCCACATAAGCACCTGGAAGTGGGCATGACATGTTTTGAGTGATGCATACTGTACTATACACACAACATGTTTACATACTACGTTAGTACGCATGCAGATAAGACATCTGACAATTCCAAAGGGTCTGGCATTGGCACTTGGGAAGATGATGGGCAGGTGTCACTTCACACCTAGGTGCCAATTCAATGGCAGGAGACAAAGAGGAAAATTGGGCATGACAAAGGGAAAGTTCAGGGAAAGTTGGCTGTCTAGTCAGTTCAGTAAATGACAGATACATGACTTTTTTAAATGTTTACAGCAGAACAGCATCTGTCTGCATGCATGTAAAGTATATCCCCACCCCATCTCAATATTCAGAGTTCAGACAAGACTGTCACATCACACGTGGCTTTTCCTTTCTTCCTAACCATGCTATTGGTTTTAAATGGTGTCCAGTTGTGTTTCGAGGCAGGGATGTAAGTGCTGTGTGCTTATTGTTTGGTGCTGGACAAAGTTTGTATGTCTTACAGAAGGGATTGTGGACCATGTTGAAGAATAATTTAATAACTGTTTCCGCGAGAAGAGAGACTGCAGTATGACTTAAGGTGTCGAGGCAGGTGTCCATGCAGGGTCCCTAGAGCCATGCCGCTAGCGCTATACTGGCTTACAATGTCACAATACCACCCATGCTGCTCCATGAATATGAAAATCATAAAAAACGATACAACTCTGGCTTCACAGCTTCAAAGTCTGTCTTCTTTTCTCCGCTTTTATAGCTTTAACTCAACGCTCCTGTTCCCCTCATCCACATGCACACCGCTGTAGAACAGTTCTTTAACAGAAACAAAAGGCCCCTCGAGGTAAAGTAAACATGGCTGCTGTGCGGAGCAGAGAGCGAGCGTTCTCTGCTGTCTAGCGCCGGGTTGAGATCAAAGGCTTGGGATGGGGGTGCTCCCCCCACCCCACCAGCATCAGAACACGTACGCCCGCCACTTTGATCGTGGATTGGCCTGACCTCTACACCACCTCCCGTGTTTCAAACAAAGGCCTTTGTTCTGGCTGCTCAGAACCTTGGAAGGGAGCCAAATGAGCACAGACTCCAAAGTTCCAAAGGACGAGGAGTAGAGGGAGGGTGTTGGGGGGGGGGGGGGGGGGGGGGCACGGCCCTGGGGGGGAGGGAAGGAATCAATTAGTTCCACCGTGGGAGAGACACAGAGACACTGCTGTGTCAGGTGTACTAATTACACTTGCTTGATTACTGTACGTATGTAGGTCTTTTTAAGTATTTGTCAGTTTTTTTCTTCTTCTTTTACTGCCAAAAGTAGCAGTTCTGGCTGAACCGTGCAGTCGGTTTTCTGGTAGAGGGCTATGCCAAACAGTGAGGACGCAAAGCCCACGACCATTGGCCAAAGCGTGACACTATAGCACTCAATTGAAAATGCAAACTTTGAACAGGCATAGCTCATGAACCGTTGACCGCCAACAATAAAACTTTGATACGCATATGTGTCTCCTCAACAACTTTCGTGTTCTGACTTTTGACCTCTGACCTTTAAATCACCCACCATTTTGAACTATATGAAAAACTGTTAAAATCGATCTCCTTCCGGGATCTTTGATCAAAATGCACAAAAATGAAACTTTTGAACAGGCATAACTCATGCCTCGTTTGGCGAAAAGCCATGGCACTTGTTTCCACATGTTCCTTGACTCATGGGGAACACATTTGTCACTTTGACCAGCAAGCTCTGCCCTCAGATTTTATGCACTTTTAAGCAGTTTGAAAAATGCTTAAACCTGAATTTCTGCTGGAATTGTGTGTATGTGTTGTACATGCACCTATGTGACGTTAATGAGCACCAGTATGTACCAGTAGGGGCCAGTAGGGGCGCTGTAGTACTGCACTGTTGCCTGCTAATGAGAGGGAGAGAGAGACAGAGAGAGGAGGGGGGGGGGGGGGGGGGAGAGAGAGAGGGGCGTTGCACCACTCGGTTCACACAGGTGTGATTTTAGTCTACTAGCAATTTCCGTTGCTTAGTTTTTATTTATTAGTTCTTATTGGTCACGTTACTAAACGTTCCTGTTCTCCCTTTGAGCTTCTTCGGTAGTGGGTACTGTATTTATGAGCATTGTATGTCTGTCCTGTTTTTTTTTTTTGTCTTTTTTTTGTTACTGGCAGAGCTGTGTCACTTATTTTTGCCTCTTGTCTTGGCCAGTTCACACTTGTAAAAGAGACTTCAGTCTCAATGTGGTTTTTAAATATAATTGTTGGGGGTTAAAATCATTCGAAAACGGCATTCAATGAACTCGCAGCCCCTACATGGTGATGTCCTCACAAGAATAGTAATCCTGATTAGCGTGTGGGCGTGCGTGCGTGTCTGTGTGCACACGTGTGCGTGCATGCGTGTGTGTGAGACAGGGTTTTTCCTTAAAAGCTCTCTCATCACCCCCCCAAACCCCCCCACCCCTCACCCCCACCCACACCCCAACCCCCTCAAGCTAAAAAGTGATGCTCCGTCAGCACGACGGTGTCGAGGAACAGCAGACCTACAAGCTCACTGTCACGGACACGACGCGCTGTGAGCTTGTAGATCTGCGTTTTGTCTGTGACCCGGCCCCTGCGTGCGGGCGTGCGTGTGTGTGTGTGCGTGCGTGCGTGCGTGCCGTCGCTGGAGAGGAGACTCCTCTCTCTGGGTATACAGTATATCCACTTAACGTTTGTCTTGCCTGTGCTTTTGCCTCTCTCCACGTCGTTACCATATATTGCCCCCATGCAACAACACGCTGACATTTGAGGGCAGCCGCCAGCAACACCCTCCCCCTCCGCCCCCCCCCCCCCCCCCCCCCCCCCCCCCCCCCCGTGCCCCATCAGCTCCTTCCTGCTGAGAGAGGCTTGTTAAATCACTTCTAGTCACGCAAGCCTCTCCCATTTATTTATTTATTTGCTTTCCCTCTCTCTTATCGTCTTACTTGTGCGGTGTGGCCGAGAAGGAAGAACCGGGAGCGATTGAGCATATCTCTCTCTCTCTCCTCTCTCTCTTCCCTCTCTCTCTCTCTCTCTGCCCTCTCTCTCTCTCTCTTTGCTTTCCTCTCTCTATTCTTCCGCTCATCTTCACTATCTCTCTATTTGTGTCGCCCCCCTCCCCCTGTCCCCCCCCCTGTCCCCCCAGCTCACACACGGCTGTCCAGACTACATGAAGCTTATCTATCTACACGCACGCTGCATGTGTTTAGTGGAGCGAGTGAACCCACACAGACGCACTATATCAGCACTCCATGCAGACGCACTATAGCAGCACTTCATACATGAAGACTAATGGCAACATATATATTTATATATCACACACACACACACACACACACACACACACACACACACACACACAACTCATCCGTGTTGTGTTCGCCGTGAACAAACATCATCGCTGTCGTGGAAATCTTGTACAAGGATGTCCACAACGGTTACTTTTCAGGAATTAAAAAAATAAAAGACCTCTACAGATAGTAGTTGAGATATTCAGTAGATTGTCAGTGTATTGTCAGAAACAGAATATCGCCAGTGAGAAAGGTGGTCGGGTGCATTTTACAAGGTGTTATATGTTAATTCTATTTGCCTCTAATTTGCCTTTTTTACTACTTAGAAAAACATTTTTGAATCGTTCAAATAGCTAATCTACAAGCTCACAATGTGTCAATGTAGATCAGCAGTTGATCCATTTTTAAATGTTTTCAACATAGTTAAAAAAGAAAAAGGCAAAGACATAGGGGATATCATGGCAAAAATAGGGCCCTCAATGTACAATGATCTGACAGTTTGTATTTTAAAATCTCTTCTCTTCTCCTTCAATTTTCCTCTCATCCTTTCTTTCCTCCTCTTCTCCACACTCCTCCTCTCCACCTCTGTGTTCTTGTATTGTCAGTGACACTGGGGCCTCCAGCTGGGGCCTCAAACTGTGTGGATGGTGTGTATTGACCTACAATGCTTGTGTCCGCTCCACAGCCAAAACACACATTAGCCAGGATGCCCCAGAGCCCCGCCCCGCCCCGGCCTGTCTGCTCCATCATGGCAGCGCTGGGAGAAATACTCACATCCATTCTTTCCCAGGTCCGTATATATATATATGTATATGTATATATGTATATGTATATATATATATATATATATATATATATATATATATATATATATGTGTACCCGACCGCTAGGGGACGTTATTTCCTAGGTCCGTATATATATACGGACCCCAACGTATACTCCGTGTATATAATGGTTGAGCCCCACGGCAGAATTTAACGTTGGTCTAGTAGTTGCTATGCAATGCTTCCGTCACCACCAGCAATGGGACGTTAAAACCTTTCTCCTCTGTTTACCTCAATTCAAAGCAGGATTTTCAAACCTCAATAAATCGGAATTTTGGAGAGCTGTTCTACCATCCAAAGTTCGGATGTAATTCGTGACATTGTATCGCTCCCAACATGTATCGTAAACGTTTCCGACGACAGGTAAACAGTGTGTGCTTGCGCTAATGATAGCAAAGTGTGTGTGTGTTGAGTCTGTGGGGCAGGCAAACTCCTTCTCTTTAAAGTGAACGCTGAGGGTGGCACTGGGAACTGGGATTTATGCTAACAGCTAGCCGCAATAAAAGAGTACAAGTAGCAATCCCACAATATAATCTGAGACATAAGGTATTTGGGGCGTGGGGGGGGGGGGGGTGCTCAAGTAAAGCAACAGTACCTCCAAATGACAAGAAAGTACATTACTTGACTACATGTACTTATCATCCACCATCAGTTTGGCGTACATCAAGCCTGGGGGCGTGCATGGCCCGATCTGTCAGCCGAGTCGCCCGTAATTACCATTGTTTCCTGGGGACAGGTCCCATTTGGTGTAGGTAGGGGTATGTTTACTGAGGACGGGTCCACTCTGTGGGGATGGGGGGCATGGTTGAATGTAGGCGAAGAGCTAGGCTGGGCTGGTCTGGGGACCAAGTGGAATGGTTGATAGATCGAGGGAGGCCCAGAGGTCAGAGCCAATCAACTGTCTGTTTGCAATCGTGTCCGTGTGTGTGTTTGCTGTGGTGGAAAAAAACTAAATTTTTGCGACTGCAGGTCACAGTTAACTATGGAATCTAGCATTTCCCGTCAGTGTGTGTTTTGGTTGGTTGGCCACCCAAGGCAAGACCCCCAGGTCATCGTGACATCACGTGACATCAGCATCCTTGGTTCTAGTAACTGTAGCTGCTGTCCATGGTGCTGAAGTAACTAGCTGCTGTCCATGGTGCTGAAGTAACTAGCTGTTGTCCATGGTTCTGAAGTAACTAGCTGCTGTCCATGGTTCTATAGTAACTGTAGCTGCTGCTATACCATAGCACGTTGTAGAGCGATCTTTGCTGGTCACTGATATGATACGATAGGATACGATACAACTTTATTGTCAGCTTGCACTGAAATTAGTTTTGCGTCCACGACGTCACCGTTCAAGAAACAGACAATCTATTGCACATTTTTTGTTGGCAAGGCATTGCCTCATTGTCAGTGATGTTGATACATATTTATTAAAATGCAAATGTGTTTATCAAATGCTGTTTCTCAGCTATGGCCGTGTGTAACATAAATTACTTAAAGTTTATCCAACCGATGTTCAATTTGTCAGCTGGAGCCACAAGCACTTTATGCAGCCATGCCTGGGTGCTAATCTATATTTATCACTATAACCTATAACGTTTACATGCTTGCTTAGGTATCTGGCTTGAAATAATAAGAAGCAATCAAGCATAATACAAGGTGTGCGTGAGTCTGGATGAATCTAACTTTGTCCACAGCGTTGCTGTGTGCTCTCCTGCCTCATCCAGTCTGCTCTCTGTGTCTGGATGAATCTAACTTTGTCCACGGCATTGCTGTGTGCTGTCCTCATCCAGTCTGCTCTCTAGTTGAACAAGCAGAGCAGTGTTTAGAGCAGTGAGGTCACCTCACACAGTACAGTCCGTTTACCTCTATACAGCCCAGACCGTTAAACCTGCCGCTTAGCGTATTGACATGTCTGTCCCTGGACAACTGAATAGAGCATGCATGCAATTTACAATTTTAGGCATTTAGCAGGCGCTCTTAACCCATGCTGGGCGGGAACCCCTTTTGGTGTTTTAAACATTACTAGCCCTTACCCGTTGTGAGATATTTTTTGAAAAATCGTGAAAATGTGGCACAAATCTTTGAATATATATTCTTTCAGAGTGAACGTTTTTAACTCAAATCTTTGTTTCTGGGAGATCACTGGAACAACATATTTTCAGACGGGGGTCGGCGGCCAAATACAGATATTTTTGGCGGTTCTTGACATGAAACTGTTTGAGAACCATTGACATAGAAACATGTTTTTTCAGATAACTGTCAGCATTTAGAAGACCTTTTTGTAGAATCGTTCCCAGGCCAAAATGGGTTAATCCAGAGTGATTTACAGTAAGCAAGAACAACACATTGTATTGCATCAAATACATAAACAAATCACACTTGTGTGAAGTGTGCGGCACTCTTATCGTCATACATCAACATACATCACATTCCGCATTCCACATTCCAAATAGATAAATAAAGACAAAGATGACTTAGCAAAAATGGTTATCAGTATGTTAGTCTGTAGAATCAGTATGTAAGTGAGTGGATGTGTGTAAAGTATGGTGGTCAAGGTGTGCAAGGGGAGAAGGAGAGATGATCTGACAGGAAGAGGACTGCTTTTACAAAGTGAGGCAAACCGTCAGGCTCATGTTAAAGTGTGCATACATTTTATATTATGTTGCATAGGCAACAGTCTTATGCACACCTGTATGTTCTTGAGGCGGGTGCGTAGGCAGGGCTCAATGTATTCAGAATAATGCACATGAAGTGAATATATTATGTTGCATAAATTGAAAACCCATATGAGAACGTGACTAACACACATGGGTCAGGTCAACAAGTGCAACATTGTCAGCGACTCAGCGTCAAAGCGGAATTTATGTTTCAATCTACACTGGGGCTGTGCCTACATGCATGAGACAGTACAGAGTGTCTCAACACTGGGGCTGTGCCTACATGCATGAGACAGTACAGAGTGTCTCAACACTGGGGCTGTGCCTACATGCATGAGACAGTACAGAGTGTCTCAACACTGGGGCTGTGCCTACATGCATGAGACAGTACAGAGTGTCTCAACACTGGGGCTGTGCCTACATGCATGAGACAGTACAGAGTGTCTCAACACTGGGGCTGTGCCTACATGCATGAGACGGTACAGAGTGTCTCAACACTGGGGCTGTGCCTACATGCATGAGACAGTACAGAGTGTCTCAACACTGGGGCTGTGCCTACATGCATGAGACAGTACAGAGTGTCTCAACACTGGGGCTGTGCCTACATGCATGAGACGGTACAGAGTGTCTCAACACTGGGGCTGTGCCTACATGCATGAGACGGTACAGAGTGTCTCAACACTGGGGCTGTGCCTACATGCATGAGACAGTACAGAGTGTCTCAACACTGGGGCTGTGCCTACATGCATGAGACGGTACAGAGTGTCTCAACACTGGGGCTGTGCCTACATGCATGAGACAGTACAGAGTGTCTCAACACTGGGGCTGTGCCTACATGCATGAGACAGTACAGAGTGTCTCAACACTGGGGCTGTGCCTACATGCATGAGACGGTACAGAGTGTCTCAACACTGGGGCTGTGCCTACATGCATGAGACAGTACAGAGTGTCTCAACACTGGGGCTGTGCCTACATGCATGAGACAGTACAGAGTGTCTCAACACTGGGGCTGTGCCTACATGCATGAGACAGTACAGAGTGTCTCAACACTGGGGCTGTGCCTACATGCATGAGACAGTACAGAGTGTCTCAATCTACACTAGGGCTGTGCCTACATGCATGAGACAGTACAGAGTGTCTCAACACTGGGGCTGTGCCTACATGCATGAGACAGTACAGAGTGTCTCAACACTGGGGCTGTGCCTACATGCATGAGACAGTACAGAGTGTCTCAACACTGGGGCTGTGCCTACATGCATGAGACAGTACAGAGTGTCTCAATCTACACTAGGGCTGTGCCTACATGCATGAGACAGTACAGAGTGTCTCAACGTTTTTCAGTGGGATTTGTGATTTCAGGCCATTCATAAGGGCGTTTGAATATCGTCGCCGTCGGGTTGAAACCTCATTATGTCCCAAGCTGTTTCTTTTCAGGATTCTAATTGCCAAAGTAGCAACATTTTCAGATCAGCAAGCTCCAAACGCGTTGCTTTACGACTCGTTTGGAGCTTGTGGCTTTGCTATGTTTGATGCTCTTGTGTCACGCTGTCGTGTGATCCAGTAGGCAGTTAATAGTTAAAATCTGGACATAAGAGTAAAATGTGGAGATAAGAGGTCTCTGCCCGACAACGACAATCTAATAATAAGACGTCAAATTAATGAATAACCACATGTTGAGTGAATTCACATGCGTGTATTTGTTGTATTGTGCAACAGTTTGTCCAAATAACATTGTTTATCCATTTAAAACCCTCTGTTCTTATTAAGAGTTTCAACTGTACTAAATTATATTTCCCTTATTCGTATTTAATCAAAAATAACCAATGTACATATGCTATTTTTGTCAGATGCACATCGGCCACCTCAGCAGCAGAAATCTCAAAATTTCAATACAGCAATACATTGATTTGACATGCAAGGCAAGTTCACTTATAGCACATTCCCCACGACCCCACAGCCAGGCAATTGCGCTTTACACAAAACATAAAGCAAATGGCACACATTACACAACAAAGAAAGTAAAACAACAAATACAATTACAGTGGGGAAGAGAAAAAACAACGAACTAAGAACTCAATTAAAGGTGGCGGCAAACAGAAAGGTGTTTAGCTGTGCTTTCTGGGACTTTGTTACAGATGTGGTGCAAACTAAACACAGCTTCCCCATGTTTAGTTTCCATTCTAGGGACAGAAATCAGACCTTTCCCAAATAACCTGAAAGGTCTTGATGGCTCAATATAAAGCACATCAGATCAGACATGTATTTTGGCCCTAAACCATTCAAAGCCTTTATTGAAACAAAAGTAGTATTTTGACATCAATTCTTTGGCACACAGGGAGCCAACTATAGTGTAAGGATTTAAGAACCTACATGCTACACTTTCTTGGTATTAGTAATGACTCGAGCAGCAGCGTTCTGAATCAACTAAAAGGAAAATGTACGTGTGTGTGTGTGTGTGTGTGTGTGTGTGTGTGTGTGTGTGTGTGTGTGTGTGTGTGTGAGAGTGCGTGTGCGTGTGTGTGTGTGTGTCTATCTTACATTTCTCTGTCCTTCCCTTTCCTTGCCTGCCTGCGTGTGTGTGTGTGTGTGTGTGTGCATACGCACGCGTGCGCATGTGAGAGAGATTGAGACCTCAGTGTGCCCTTGCCCCAATCCTTGATGTCATGTTCTTCTGATTCCACCCCCCCCCCTCCCCCTGCTAACCCACTCCCACCCCTCCAACGGCTCCCTTCCCCATTCCAGTGGTACAAGTACTGTAGCGTACTTAAATGCAATTTTCGGTACTACTACTATAATTTATTTTTACCGTTCCGTACTCTACTGCTCCATTGAATCTCAAAGCCAAATATTGCACTTTTCTTTAAACATATTTAACCAGACTTGCGTTACATTGCCGATTTAGATTATTGCAACACATGCATGAACCACTTAAAATGGTCCTTAGACGTTGGCTATTGGAAATGGTCAATCTACAAGCTCACAATACGTATGACATTTATGTCGATCTGCTATCTTTTTATAGTGTGACACATTTTGAAGACAGATTTTTCACTTTGGTATGGTAATATTTTTTATTTTTTTATATTGTCATTGCTACTTTTACTTGGGTAAAGACATCTGAGTACTCTTTTCTATAACGCCCTTTCTCGGCGCTCTTTAAAATTCTCCTCCACTGCAGCGAAGTCATCAGGCCCTGTCTTTGCAGCCCAGTTCCATTTAATTTGCTTTGGAAAACACAGTCTACACAATTAGCGCAGCCTAATTGATTTATACAACCTAATTACTCTGCTTTCGCACGTCTCATAAACGACAAACCTGCTCCCAAAAGCCACTAATTAGACCGGAACAGGGTTTGTCGCTAATATAATTCATTATTTCCAAATTAAAGTCAGATAAGTTGTCACAATATACTGATCAGACAAAACAAAGGCGCCTTGTTGTGTGCCCGGGCTTCCAGTGGTGGTGTGTGTGTGTGTGTGTGTGTGTGTGTGTGTGTGTGTGTGCCTCCATTACAGCCTCATCTGTAGGCATACATGATAGGGCTGCAGTCGCGTAGGGCTGCACAATGTATCGAAATGTATCAGCATCGCAATATCAACAGGCACGATATACCTTTCTCAAAATACTATTGTTTCAGGTTTGGATTAATTTCAACAATTCAGATATGGAACACTGAGAAAACTGTTGCGCCTTTCTTCGTCCTTTTTTTCAAACTTGACTACGGTAGCGGTGGTCTCAAAAACATAAGGGAAACTTTGACAGGAAAAGACTCGCTCACCGTATAGCAAAATAAGTAAAACTCTTTGGCTGAGACTTAGAAAAATATTTTTTATTTTATTTTATCCTCCTAAGATCTTTGTCAGTGCTATATGGCATATAAAAAGCAAACGTTTCGGTCCTAAGACCTTCGTGACGAAGGTCTTAGGACCGAAACGTCCGAAACAGATATAACAGGATGTTTTAGTTTAGATTAGAAGAGAAAGTTACAAGTGGAGAAGGTAGATATAGCCTACTGTATTGCTAAGTTGGTGGTGTATTCATTGTCAATAGCAGTCGTAGCCTCGGAAACACAGACTTTTTGAATTTCCAATAGCAGTTGTAGCCAGCACTGTTTGCTGGCTCCAACTGCTATTGGAAAAAAACACATTTTGTTGGAATGGAATGTATCTCTTCTTCTTTGTTTCAGTGTGTGCATAAACTATAGGCTTTTTTATTGTCTGGGGTCTATGTTGGCAAGCAAGGCAAAAATACATTAAAACTGTATATTATAATATTTTTGTTTACTTTTCGTGGCATTGCATTATTCAACAATATTATTGCATATGGCATGTTTTTTCTTTTAGGCATGTCTCTGTTGACATGCTAGCACAAAACACATAAAGAATAAATATGTACAGTAGACATGCTTGTTAGTTTGACTGTGTGTGTGTGTGTGTGTGTGTGTGTGTGTGTGTGTGTGTGTGTGTGTGTGTGTGCGTGCGTGCGCGGCACAGAATCAAATGAAAGTAAGTCATCTCGTTGTGAGTTGTTTAGGCTATTACAACCAACAGCCGTGAGGGTGTGCCTGTCAACAGTCATTAGCGCCGCTGTCACTGTCCCTCCCCCGGTACAATAATAATGACTGCCATGGCGCGCTATAAGCCCTGCCACTGTCACAGCGGTGCCGCTCGTCAGAGCCATATACCTGCGATAGCATCGTGCCACCACTGTGAAGCCACTCGCTGCCATGTCAATTAGTGACAGTCACAACAGATCTGCTCGCGTGTCATCTCCGCTACCACGGATGGAAACCTCGTCGGTTGAGTTCTTGTTGATGCTGAGGGGGCGAGGCTGTTATTTCTCCTGGCACCGGAGCGCCAGTGAAATGATCTCGTCTCTTAGCCTAGAGCCACTTACAGCAAGCAAGGACAACACTTACATATGCATACAAATAGAGTAATTTAGGATCATAAGTAAACCAAGAACCTATCAGTCTAACCGTAGAATATCCAACGAATATCAATAATCTGTACAATAGAAACTATTAACACTACAGGATGTCAGGCATCTGTATACATAATATGCCATCAAAATTACACCTTTGCATATGACTGTAAAGTCATCAAGGCTAAGGCAAGTGCCACGGCATGTAAGCAAATTTGTCATCGTTGCCAATCTGGCCTATCACCGTCGTGTCATCTGCAGGGGCAGCTTTAGGAATCTGAAGGCCCGTTTCAAGACCAAATATGAGGCCCCCATATACCTATGACATAATTATTTTGTTGATACAGCCGTATTGATACAAATAGTTTGACATTTTAATATCACACGCAGCCATTACTCTCAACAATTAGCAACAACAACACCCCTTTACCTCCCAATGCTGCACATTTTACCCAGGTTATCAACATAAAATAGGTGTAACTTAACATTGTAGGAGAGAGCAAGGCAGTGAGTGAGCGAGATAGAGAGGGCCAAGAGTGGCGGGGGTTGATTGGCGCCTGACCTTCAGTTGGAGCTTGGAGGCCCCCCTGGGGGTGGAGGCCCCAGGGTCATCTGCATACTGATGGTCATCTGCATACTGATGATGATGGAGTCCTCTGTGGCTGTGCAGACGTGCGTGTGCAGGGTGTATGGATCAGAGGGTGCTCAGCACGCATCCCTGGGGTGCTCCAGTGCTGAGGGTCAGGGGGTCAGATGTGATGCTGCCCAACAGCAAGTCCTAGTTTTCCGATCGCACGTGCTTGGGTCTAGCTCTAGGTCTCTGAGCTTAGTTGTCAGTTTAGTTTACCATAATCATATCACAGTAATCCTTAATAATATTTGAGCATATTCAAGGGCTTTTGGAGAGAAATAATCTCATCACATCATCTTCTCTCCTGTGGGTCCCTGGCACAAACCATCCGTGGTTGTAACATAAATGTTGTTTGGGTATTTGTTTAACTTGACTGGAATGTTGATTGATTTCATATTTTATTGTCTGTTTTAGTTGTTCATCATATTGCAGTTGCTTTGTTCTGGGCCCCAGGAAGACTAGAAGCTCTTTCAAGTGTCTCTTAATGAGGATCCTTTAATAAACAGACCAAAACCAAGAGAGAAAGGGCTAAATGTACTGTATTTATTTGTGTTTCAATTTGAACATATATAGAGAGAGGGAGGGAGGGAGAGAGGGAGAGAGGGAGAGAGAGGGAGAGGGAGAGAGATCAGACCAACAATAGCAGGGATTACAGTAGTCTAGACTCCAGGCGATGGAGAGGTGATCACACTAACCTTAGTTGATACAAAAACAGCCTTCATTATTTCTGTGGTTTGTAAGCTGATAGAATCTTCCCCTCACAACAACAACATGACCGACTTGTTTGTGTCCAAGAAAACAGCAGGACTGCATTTATAGTGACAGAGAATGCAATGCATACTAGAAAGTGGCCTTGTGGTCTGCCCTGATACTGGGAGGCCGGGGTTCGATACCCGGCTGGGTCATACCAAAGACTGTAAAAATTGGATCCAATGCCTCCCTGCTTTGCACTCAGCATCAAGGGTTGGATTGGGGGGTCAAATCAACTAATCAAATGATTCCCAAGCGCTGCAGCTCACCGCTCCAAGAGATGGGTCAAATGCGGAGAACAAATTTCACTGCGGTAATCGTATGACTTTGACATTGACTTTGATATCAGTGGTTTTTCAACCTTTTTCACATCAAGGTCCATTATTTATTCAGCATTTGAGCCACGGACCACCATTTGATGAGATTTAACCTCTCAGACACAAAACTTTACTTATACAATTATTTTGTTGATAACATTTTGTTCACAATGATGATTGATGTGGTGGTATACAGGAGAGATAACAGGCAAACGTTTCAAATAGGTTAAGTATATAAAACAGCTTAACGTTTTGTAATTGTGACTGTTGTGAAAACCTGAAAAACCTGTACATCTGTCAGTCCGTCATGCCCACCATATATGGCCGTCAGTCCGTCACCCCTCCATCACGAGGGACCAGCGTGTGGCGCCCAATTATCTGTATAGGACCGACACACACAACAGCTAGAAGTTTGGTGCTTTGTGTTAATTAATTCTACTTACCGGCCTCATTATCATGGCATGGATACTAGCTGGGTGTGTCTCTGTCTTGTAACATATTACTGCATTTAATGACCTGATCATTTAAATACAAATTTGCATGTATTTGCTAGTGTTTAATTTCCCTGATGATATGATTATACCTGATCTTCTCATCTCTACACCCCTCTATCTCACTGTCTCCGCCAGTCCGTCCGTCTGTCCGTCTATCTGTCTCGCCATCACTGTCTCACACTGCCTCTCTCGATGGACTTGCATGCAGCCAAATTCAAATGCACATCCCTGCACTGACTGGAATGATCCTTTCCATCAAAAATATTTTTATATTTACAATTCCCTTATGATGTCATGAGGAAATCAATGGAAGTTACTTTATTTGTGCAGTTGCTGTGCAATAATTAAGGCATTGCATTGAGAGCAGTGGAACAACCTATAAACAGTTTTACAGGAGTGTAAATCCCTACTCTCCTTTAAAACCTCTCTAAAAGAGCACTTATGGCTTAAATGGTAAATGGTGCATTTATATAGTGCCTTTATCCAAGGAGATGTGCATTACATTACACACATTCACCCATTCACACACGCATTCATACACCGATGGCAGCGGAAACCATGCAAGGCACCAACTAGCACATCGGAAACAATTAGGGGTTCAGTGTCTTGCTCAAGGACACTTCGACAGTAACTGGCAACCTTGCGGTTACCATCCAGGCACTTCATCCAATACCTCAGCGATCATCCTTATTCCTGACGGAGAAACACCATCATTCCCCATCCTTGCTGGCATTCTCTAAGGTGACACACTTGCCCCGTTTCTATGTATTATTTGTTGTTGATTATCTTCTTCGTATGTCAGTTGATACTATCAATGATAAGGGTTACCAACTACACCCTAAGAGAAGCTCTCGTCATCCTGCTAAATACCTAACCGACACTGACTTCGCTGATGACATCGCGCTTATCAGTCAATCATTGGAATACGCTCAGTCTCTTGAGCAGGCCTCCAACTGTGTTGGTCTTTATCTCAACGAAACGGAAACTGAATACGTAAACATATGCAAATCCAACAATAACCACAAACACTTAACAACACTCCTCTGAAACGGGTTGATGAGAACAAGTATTTGTGTTCATATATATCCTCTTCCCAAAAGGACTTTCAAACTAGGAAGGGTATGGCCTGGTCAGCCTGCAATGACATGCATAAGATCTGGTCATCCCAGCTTAGTAAGATGTTAAAAGTGAAAATATTTAGGACGACCGTTGAGCCGATTCTACTTTATGGCTCAGAGACATGGACACTTTCAAAGAAACTAGAGAAACGGTTGGATGGCACTTACACCCGCCTTCTAATGAGAGCGCAAAATCTGTCTTGGAAGAGCCACCCATCGACTATCTAATATACAGCAACCTTCCCCGTGTTTCTTCACTGGTCCGATCCAGAAGAGCGCAGTTTGCCGGCCACTGCTACAGGAAGGAATTGAAGGAAACATGAGGTCAGTCCGTTGCTCTCCCCAGGTTGGCGGAGTGAGTGTAAAGCCCAGGATAAAAAAATTAATAAAATGGCCCCGCCCCCTCCTCTTCCCTCCGGTAGAAAACAGAGGAGTACACTGACGTCACCACATTTGGAGCATTCTGCACTGTTATTGGTTAGCAAAATGCAAGTTGGCTCCCACTTCCTATATGCCAGATCTTCCAGGCTTTTCTTTTTGAACCGAATGTGAACGGAAATAACAGCCTGGGTACCGAGGCTAGCAACCCAGCCGGGAAATGTTGTGGTCACGTGATTTCTGGGTGTACTCTTCTTCATTGATCCTGGGATCATTCACAGGCTGTGGTAGAGCGCCCTCTACCACCAACCATCATCATTGGCATGGCAATGAAACGTGGAGATACGAGCTTTCTGCCTGACAGCAATGATCCATGTATATCCGTGGTATAGCCACTGGTCCCACTGGTGTCTGTGGGAGTAGCTATAAATGTCACTGGGCCAACTTCTCAATCGTCTCAAGGCCACGTCCTCTACCCAGGTCCTTAAACCATTCTGACCTGAGATCAGATTCTAAAAATGTCTTCTACATCCTGACAGTTTTCTGATCTGACCTGAGATCAGATTCTAAAAATGTCTTCTATGTCAGTCGCTCTTCGATTTTTCAAAAATAGCAGACCTACAAGCTCGTAGCGCGCCACTCGGTGGCACGCTATGAGCTTATAGATCTGCTATTTTTAAATAGCTAAAGCATAACGTAATGCTAAGACCAAAAGGGGTTCCCGCCCAAAATGGATTAATTTCCATGCAAATCCCGAGCCCCCCCTTTGTCACCGTGGCTCCGATACCACCTGTGTTACTAGAGTGTCCCTTTCATATCCTTCCAAGTTTACCCAGTAGACTGAAGCCAATTTCCTCCCCAAAATTAGCTGAACTGTGAGCCATTTGTAAATGGCTTCAACATCCCTGCTTTTTCTTTTCTCTTTTCCAGAGGGACAGCCTCATGCTCTTCCTTCACGAGGACTGAAACACTTTTACTCATTTTAAAGTGCACCTGCCATTTTCACAACTATATATATATATAATACCCCCTTTCGCTGTGTTCTGTCTGTCACCTGTTTCTGTGTAGTACAGTTACTTCTATTTGGAGCCGTAATAGTCGTCATTGCACCCACTTCAAATGTTATCAACCGATATCAAGCAGTAGGTTACTTATCAGAACCACCTCCTGTCTGCGATTAGGAAACACGTGTAATGACAGTTTGACACTTTTTTTCTCAGTTGATTTTGAACAAATCTTTATCATTTAGACAGAGAAATATTACAGTAAAGTCTCATCACCGTCCATAATATACTTTGAGTTTTGTTGTATATATATGTATAGGTTTCTTGAGGTATTGTGATGGATGTGTCATGGCTGTTGTATAATTTGACATGTAGTGTAGCTTTGTGTAGTGTAATGTAGCTTTGAAGTGGAATTTGGTTTCTGCCTCTTGACCAGTTCTCACTTGCAAAATGTGTTTTTACTGGTTAAATACAGGTTAAATAAAAAACTCTGTTCCCGACATGGTTGGGCATTATCCAGACATAACACCACACGTGAGTGAATCCACTAAAAAAAGATGATCGTCCGCCCCTCCGTCCCGTGGGTTGACGAAAAAGGTAAAAACACTGAAAAACACTGCTGGTGCAATCAAGGCACGCACGCACACACGCGTGCACGCACATGTGTACAAATGCACACGCACTTGCTGATATTCTTTTTTTGTATTCTATTCAACCAGTAAAAACACATTGAGACAGAGTCTCTTTTTCAAGTGTAAACTGGGCAACTTGGCCAAGAGGCAGATTAAAAATCCTTCTTGTAAGAGACCATGATAGACAGCAGTGCAATTCCATCCATAAAAGTGTCCGATGGACAAACACCAGACTGTTTACACATCATTTAACAGAAGCAGACAGCTAGGGGATAATGCTAATCAGCATGGCGGCTTTACCTCTAAATTCTTCATCAAATATTTAAAGGCTGGAAGCGAGACAAGTTCAGCAAGTTTTAACTCATTTTGTAATGCACAGGTCTTTGACAAGAGTTATTATTATTATTAGTACTACTACTAGTAGTATTTATAATGCACTTGAAAGTGCATTAAACCACTTAGCAATGCCTTGCTCAGCCCCAATAAGCACTGGTTTGTACGCACGCACCATTCACTTCCTTGTTCAAGCCCCATCTTAAATCCTTTTTTCTCAGAAACCTTGATGTTCTGGGCTAATTTCTGACTTCATGCTGCATCGCCCTTACAATATCAACGCTTCTGAAAAGAAATGATTCATGTATATTCAGAGTAAAATCGCTGGGCTCGTTTATTTATTTTTGGAGCACAGTCCATATGCCACAATTATATTGGAGACCCTATGGTGTTTTTAACCGAAGAAAATAAATTAATACAATAAAAATAAATAAATGAAAACTTTGACCCAGGGGAATAGCGGCCTCTTGTGGCAGTAATGTCAGGCTTTGGTTCACAGGCATGCAGAATTTGCAGATAGGTCAACAATGTCTGAATAGACAAACCGGATTTGATCCATCGCAAATAGCAGTGTGTGGACAGCCAGTCCTAAAAGAGACAAGAGAGACAAATAGGATTTTTTTCACATTTTTCTGAGCAAAGCCTTGATGTCATGAAAGCTTTAAATTTTGAGCAAATTAATGGTTGATGTTCAAAACTGAATTCGCTCATCACTCATCGCGTGTCTGCCCTCCCCAAACACTGTCCCTCATCCACTGTAAATTATGGAGCAGATGTAACTGTGAAATTAGTCTACCGGTATATGGTGCATTATGCATTACTCTTGAATGCATAATGGAAGTAGTCAGACACAATATATATGGTACATGCAAGTGCTTACAATTTGTACAATAGTGAATGCAAATCGTTGCTGTTAGACAGAATCTTCTTCTCTGCGTATATTTTTTTCTTTTTTTGCAAATGCCATATGTGATTATAGCGTCACACAAAACATGTGCTATTTCTTATCTTGAATTTGAATCCTGAAAATTACCATTATACTTTGTTTAAACATATAATGTAGCCTCACCTGAGTAATCTTAACACATGTCTCAGACAGGGATCAAGTCGCTAGCAAGGTTGTTTATATTTGTGTGCATATTGTGTCTGTGCAAATTACTGGATACAGTTAGTAGGCAGGCCCTACTAACTATAGTACTAGCCCTACTAGCCCTCCTATGTCCAGCTTTGAATGCCATAGACATTCATTAATGGCCAGCTTTGAGTGTTTGTGTAAAGTAGGCCTACACAAACATTGAATGCCATGTGCGCCCCTCACTTCACAGTACACAAGTGTGATTCTTTTTATTTCTACCCTGCTGTACTTTTGAAACTGAACTGGTAAAACAAACTAATAAGCTTAGGATTCCATCCCCCTGCAGGTGTTAATCAAATGCTGTTTACTCCATCTCGCCGTGGCTTAATAAATACGACTACAAACTAATTAACACCTGCCATCAATCATCAACCTCGTTATCCAACCTTGTAAGGGGATAGCGCTTACAGTATGAATGTTGGCAGAGACATTAAGCTAAAGTAGCATAATGTTAGGGCTGTGTTACTGTACATACATACAGTATGAACGTTGACAGAGATATTAAGCTACAGTATGGCATAATGTTAGGCTGTGCCCTTCACCAAGGCCTTGGATGTGGGGCTGGTGGTCCCCGGGCACTGTGCGTATAGTGCAGGCTGCAATAGTTACTGTATGATGTGGGATTGGTGGTCCCCGGGCTTTGCAGCTTTTGCAAGCTGCTATAGTTATTTTATGATGGGTCACATATACAGAGGACGCATGGATACAGTTTTACCCAAGTACTGTACTTAAGTAAAAAATGTTGAGGTACGTTACAGGAGTATTTATACTTCCCCCATATACATCTCAGATCCAAATATTGTAGCCTACTTTTACTCCACTACAATTAGTTGAAAACGTGTTACTATAGTTACTTTGCAGATTTTGACTTTTCTTACAGAACCACTTCATTAACCACTGAAAAAAAATAGCCGACCTACAAGCTCACGATGCGTCGTGATGCAACACATGCTATTTTCAACATTTGCAAACTTGAAATGGGACATTCTGCATAATCATGTGCAAGTACATTTTGATACACATACTTTTGTACTTTTACTCAATTACATTTTGAATTCCGGAATTTTACTTGCAGAACGAAAAAACATTGCATGGATGCACCTGGGACGTATCATCAGTGATGTATCCCAAGGTCATCTGGGTTTCGGGTCTCGCAACATCATACCCCTCACGCAGGCGACCCAGCCGGGGTGATCAAGTCCCGATTTACGTCCCAGTAGCTACCCTCGATCAGTCCCATTAGGGAAAGACCAGGGCCACACAATCCAGCTACCCTCGATCAGTCCCATTAGGGAAAGACCAGGGCCACACAATCCAGCTACCCTCGATCAGTCCCATTAGGGAAAGACCAGGGCCACACAATCCAGCTACCCTCGATCAGTCCCATTAGGGAAAGACCAGGGCCACACAATCCGTTGCTACGAGGTAGATCAATCTGGCGTGTGGAAGGACTAGGCTCTGTGGGTTGACTCCTGTCTGGGCCCCTCCTACGTCTCACCAGGTCCACTCCTGCTCTCACCAGGACCTGTGCGTTGCACCCGACTTACTTATTCCTAATCCTAATAGAGTATCTCTACATTGCAATAGACTATTGATACTTTTACTTTTGAATCTTTTTAGTACTTTTTCCACCACTGGATACAAGAACATTGTGCTCTAAGGAAGAGTGAGCGCATGCATGCGCGCGTGTGTGTATATCCTTCAACTTCTTGTTTATACCACAAAATCAGTGGATATAGGTTTAGTAGAAAATTGTAATTTGTGTTACAAGGTAACAATAACTGTATATAATTCACCGTTATCTGTGTCATAGCTCAGCGTGAACTCTGCCATGCTATACTATACTTACATTGTTTGGTATGAACAGCTGTTGTAAACATATACTGTATAAATGTTTGTTGTTGTGTTTGTTGTGTAGTGTTTCTAGGGAAGCTCTCCAGAGATCTCATAAATACAGATAAATCACTGAGCGTGTGTGGGCAGAAAGTCCTGGAACTGCTGCTGGTATTATATAATATGTCAAATACAGGATGTCACAATAATGTGTTCAGACTTCAGCATTTCACGGTTTTTATTTTATTTTATTGTAACATCCCGTTGTACACATATAAACGATTAACATTCAGTAGTAATAAGTAACTAAGTACATTCATGTACTTTTTAAGTACAGTTTTGAGGTAGGCCTACTTGTACTTGAGTAAATGGGACATTCTGCATAGTGAGTACTTTATACTTTTGTTAGGCTACTTTACCAGCTCAGTGGCCTTGTGGTTAGAGTGTCCTCCCTGAGACTGGGAGGTTGGGGTTCAATCCCCGGCCGGGTCATACCAAAGACTCTAAAAATGGGACCCAGTGCCTCCCTGCTTGACACTCAGCATCAAGGGTTGGATTGGGGGTAAGTCCCGGGGACATACTAGCGTCATGTCCAGGGGGTGTACTTGTACATCATGCCCAGGGGGTGTACTTGTACATCAAGCTGCCTCACGCTACAGAAACAGGAGATAGGCTCCTGCCCTATGGGCCTCATGGCTCGGCAAGGCTACTTACTTTTTTTTACTTTAGACTACTTTATAAATTGCCTACATTTTGATGCGAATACTTTTGCACTTTTACTCAAGTACATCTTGAATTCCGGACTTTTACAAACATTGCAGTATTGATACTTAAGTAAAACAATTGAGTACTTTTTCCACCAGTGATCCTCAACGTTGCAGCTACAAAATAATTAAATTAAAGAAAATAATACAGGTTTCCCACGTGAAAATGTTAATTATCTTTTTTCGTTTCTTTTTAATTTATTTATGACCTCTGCTTTTTTGTAGTTGTGCTAGGATGTTGTTGCAATCTTGTTGACACATCACAATGATGGTTATAGCACATTGACTAGCACGATAACTCTGACAAGTTCACGTGCGTGCGTGCGTGCTTGCGTGCTTGCGTGCGTGCGTGCGTGCATGTCGGGAGGAAACCTCATGTGTCCAAAACAATTTCAAATCAAGTTCCAAAACACGACGAAACAGCAAAAGTAGCAGATCTACAAGGTTGAAACGTGGTGCAATTCGACTTTTGTGTGAAACTGCTGAGTTTTCATCCTTTTTCACATCAAGGTCCAATTATTAATTCGTCATTTGAGCCATTTGATAAGATTTTGCCTCTCAGACCCAAAAATGTATAATGTTTTGCCATTGTTGGATTAGATTTTGTCCACAATTCCATGTTGTATTGATGTGGTACCTATATTATATAGGAGGGATAACAGGCAATTGTTGACCAAAATAACAATACATCTGCATTCTCTTAATTTATTGTGTAGACTTCTTGTAAATCAAGAAAAAGCTGCAGCGATATCCAACCATTTCCAATTAAAGAATACCATTATTATATCCTGGTTGTCCTTCATTCCACAAAAGCTTCGAGACAGTTTTCTAGCAGCATAAAGAACATAATTTTTTCCCCTATTCCATTTCCATTGAATAATTCACACGACTGCGGAGGAGGACAGCGGAGGAGGTTTCCGCAAGTCGAGCTCCGCCGCTCCTCTTTCATGAACGAACGGGGGGAAAGTAGAGAAGAAGAATAAAAAAAGAAATTAATAAACCAAAAAGGTCTGAGAGCAAACGACGAAGGTGGATCTTTTCTCCTGCGGCTGGTAATAAATCATTGGCAAAATGAAAATGATCTAAACTATGAGGCTATGAGGCGTTGGCCTGGCCGGGTTTAACTTCACAAAGACAGAGGAGAATGATAAACTATGAGGCTATGAGGCGTTGGCCTGGCCGGGTTTAACTTCACAAAGACAGAGGAGAATGATAAACTATGAGGCTATGAGGCGTTGGCCTGGCCTGGGTTAACTTCACAAAGACAGAGGAGAATGATAAGCTATGAGGCGTTGGCCTGGCCTGGGTTAACTTCACAAAGACAGAGGAGAATGATGGGGGGGGGGGGGAATTAAAAAACTTCAGTGCACTGTGCCTACACATGTTGCGACCGGAGGTCGCAACATGTGTAGGCACAATGCAAGGAATAAATGCATTCGCCATGTATCCGAAGGAAGTCTGATCCAATCACTTTTAGATTTCTCCAGTTTAATCTTTAAGTTTAAGTTTTGTTGTGTTCAAGATCAGATTTTAGGCATGTTTAAGCCTCCAGGAAAATCCGTGTTGAGGTTCTTAATCCACTGTTTTTCATTAAAACGTCTTTGTCCTACTGTCCAGTTCGGATTGTGTTGAAGTCCAGCGCATTTTAGAGCTTCAATGCCGTGAGCCATGAAATGTTGCACAAATCTTGTGGTTGTCTTTTTGGCATTGTTAATATTGTATCTGTGTCGTCCCAGCCTAGTACCTATTGTTTTACCCGTTTCTCCCACATATTGTAAACCACATTTTTCACATGTGATTAAGTAAATGCAGTTGCTGGTTCTGGCTGTTATTTGTTGTTTAATCTCTAACACGCGTTTTGTGGTTCTATTTTTTACTAATTGTTTGGGTTTGAAGTATTCTGGTCCCTGGCGTGCTGGTGTGTTGATTTCTTTTAGCTTGCTGTGTACTAGATAATCTTTAAAGGACCTATAACATAAAATTCAACTTTTTCAATTTCTTTTGTGTTTTTGGGGCTCCCATGTGTGTTTTCTATCCCCACAAATAACCAATTTTGAACAATCAGGCCTTCATGTCATATGGGTGTTTTAATGGAAATTGCTCTCAGAAACAGCTCGACTGATTTTGGCCTCATCGTGATGTCATCAATGTCACCCTACTTTGTATAATTCCTCCTTTTCTCAGTCTTTAGTTGCAAATTTGCATTTCCACTTTGTTTACAATGTCCACCATTGTTGATTTTCCAAGCTGGCATGGAATGGAAACAAGCCTGGTTTTATCTAGCATGAGTATTATAATGACTCAAATATTAAATAATCTGCATATCAGCACCCTCTCCACCTCAGGACATTGTGGTACTGCAGCTAAAACTGCTTTCAAAGTCCAGAAATAATTGACAAGGCTGGTTATATCAGAGTGGTGATTGAGGCTCAAACCATTAGAAATAACTTTGAGGGACATAGACAATATGATTATTAAATATTAAAAGCAGTTTTAAAATGCATGTTATTTGCGCTTTAAGGTTTTTATTTTTTCTGTAGGCCGATATAATTTTATAATCTTTTAGAAGATCATCCGTTCGGTTCTCAAAATTCCTTTTTATTCTGTTGTTGGCTAGTGTGCTCTGTGTAGAATAACTGGTTATCAGGGCCAATTTGGGGCCTGGATCCCGCACTCTTATTTCTAAGAAGTTATTTTGAGCTTTCCGGAGGAATGTCCTAGTGTATCCTCTTAGTCTGAGAGCATTAAATAGAGTTTTACAAGCTATTTTGAAATCACTTATTTGCGTGCAAATCCTATGGAATCTTTGTAGTTGTGATTTGACTATTCCTGTGTAGGAGTGTGTCGGGTGGAATGACGTTTTGTGTAATAGGGCGTGAGTGTCTGTTTCTTTAAAGAATACTTTTAAGTCTAGTTTCCCATTTGTGTTAAAGTTTGGGCCCTTGTAGATTGTTACATCAAGAAAGTCAATCCTTTCTGTGTGTGTCACATATTTTATCGTTATGGATCTATGATGGCTATTTAAAAGGGGGGGGGATACAAAATGCACTGGTGGGAGAAGTACTCAGATACCCATATACAGGTACAGTGTATTTTTGTTTTTACTTTAAGGTAAAAGTATCAATACCAAATGTATAAAATCTATAAATGCTCCGTTACATTACGTACAGGTATACTGTACATACAAAAAGGTGCTCGGGTGGCGCTGTGGTATAGAGCCTACCCACCACCACTAGGTGGCGCAGTGGTAAAGTGCCTGCCCACCACCACAGAGGTTGTGGGTTCTAATCCACTGGTCCGTGACGTGGTGCATCCGGCCTAGTCAAGCCACCACACGACCACAGGCCCACGTTCATTCAGGGGAGAGACGCCGGGCGGGTGGAACACCACCGGCCGGCGTTCATTCAGGGGAGAGACGCTGGGCGGGGAGGGTGATATCTGTTCCAACACAGAGGAATCGTCCTCTGGGATGCTACATATTTCAGTTTAACCCTGTAACTGGATTAATTTCTACTTGCAAAAAAGAGATTTCAACCTTACTACTACTTTTTACTACTAGGACTAGGAATCAGAGGAAATGATGTAAAAAGATGCAAATTGTATGCACATTTATAATAATTATTAAAATAATATTAATAATTTACATTTGTGGGGATATCTTTCACAATAATAAATAGTAATTATTATTATTAATTCATTAATTCATTAAAATATGTTGTATTATTGCAAAGCTGGGTGTTACAGGGTTAAAGTGCCTCCGCCAACAATGATTTGTAAATTGTAGTAAAATAAAATCTTTGAATTGCCTCACAGAGTAAATTAAATATTACATTTTCTATCTATTCTATGACATGTCTTTACTTGGCACCCTCCCTTTTTCCCCTCTACGCCCAAAAAATGGCCAATCCATTGTGCAAGCACACACTAAATTCCCACGGAATGTTCACCCACTTCTGCAGAACGTTAACCTATTATGGCATGGACAGAAAATGGAACACTGGGGTTAAAAAAAGAAAAAAAAAGAGGCAAGTAAATAAAGCTTCAAGTCTCTGTGGTGTGGCGAGGGCAACAAGTCCTTGTTTTCTTATCAGCAGGAGAGGCTTGTGGTTTGTGGTTATCAGCACTGGCCTCATGCTGAACCACATGGTGGTCTACCTGGCTTCTTATCAGCTGTCTGTCTTCCCGGACAGATCCATGGCCTGCAGGCCTGCAGGCCCTGTCCGGCTAACCTGGCCTGACCTCCAACTGTCTCTCTGTCTGTCAGTGGTAGAACAAAGTACTCAATGTCAAAAGTATCAATTCCGCAATGTAGATATACTCTGTATAGTAAGTAAAAGTCATTGAATTCTAAATGTACTTGGGTAAAAGGAGTAAGAATAACCCATTTCAAGTTTCCAAATGTATACAAATATTATTTTAATAGCATATTTTTAAGCTCACAATGTGTCGCATAGCGACGCATTGTGAGCTTGTAGATTGGCTATTTTCAAATGGCCGAAATGTATATTGGGCTGAAGTGTTTAATGTCTGTTTTGTAATAATAATCAAAGTTACTATTAACTAAAGTTTTCGAATAAACATAGTGGAGTAAAAGTACAATATGTGCCTCTGAGATGCAGTGGAGTATAAGTAAAAGTATTGGAAATTGTAAATACTCAAGTACAAATACCTCCGCCACATCCCGCAGCCTGCAGGCCATGTGCGAGACTATTTAAAATTGTAGGTATAGGCTACAGCTCAGGGGGGCAGTCAGACAGATATTTTGTGAAGCCACTAAGGAAATCGGGACATCCTGAAAGTTAATATAATGGCCTGTTGTGGCGCTGTCATTGGGCCCAAAAAAACCCATAGCCCCATAGAGGTCCATGTATTTGGGCCCAACTTTACCTAGACTGTATTACCTTAATAAACATGGCCATGACTACTTTCTGCTTCCAGTCACTAGTTTAAAGTCTCATTTCTCATGTCATAATATTCTTTTTGGAAAATTATGGTCCCATTTATTAAAAGAATGACCATAAAGTCGCGTATGTTCTGAGGGGTGTGGCTACCGTTACAGTCTATGATCGGGAGCCACCCCCCGTTCGAGTCAAAATAAAAACCAACTAAGAAGAAGGGGGGAAGTCCCGCCTTGTTGTCTGGGCCAGCCAATGGGCCAGCTGGGCCCAAACGGATCTAGAAAGATGGCAATACAAGGACTGACTGGCTTCATCTTACGTCCATATCAGACCCGGCGAACGCTTTGTCCATATTTTTTTAACAGTCTATGGTACCGTTAAAACCGTATTGTAGGTCACCAATTTCAATGTAACGCAACACAGGAACCCCCGCTTGTGTGTTCTAAGTGGGAGGAGACTCGAAAGAGGGGTTGATTCGTCACTGTGCACAGCAGCCATATTGGAAATGAATTGGGCCTCTTTCTGACTTCCTTCACAGGTCTCTCTGAGTGTACCATTCAAACCCCCTCAATTAACCCTAAGGGTCCCTGATCCACACTTTGCGTAACAGCCGAGTGTTGTCATTGAGCCAACATGCACAATAGGTCAATGGGAATAAGCCCTTGACATTCAAGGGGCTCGACAGATTGCAAAATACCAAATGAATACAATTAGACACAGCATTTCACAGACGGTTCAAACAACATCAACAAAACAAAGAAAAAAACTTTTATTTTTAATGAAACAAAACATAAAACAATATTACAACGACAGACAGACAGACAGACAGACAGCCAGACAGAGCACTCAAATGGATCATTGGATACCGGTATGTTATAATGATCATTTAGTCAAAACATGAACAGCAAGGTGAGGTAAGAGGACGGCAACGTTTTAAACAATTCATCACCCTGACTCTGTTTGACCAGAATGGAACAGAGCCTGTTCATTCATTGATATAACATCTGTGAAGGAAGTAAGGAAGAGGCCCAATTTTCTCCCCAATTTCAATTCATTGGCTGCTTTTCACAGAGCCTTATGGGTACATTTGGCTACTCTACCATTTGAACAAAAGACATCATCACAGGCGTCAGAATATGGAGGCCGTGGGTTGTATGCTAGCTTGTAGGTTGTTTTTGCTTTCTTTTACCACTTAAAACCTGTAATACCGTTGCTGTCGTGCAGAAACCTCTTATCTCCGTATTTTAACGTTTTGTGACCCGTATTTGGTCCACACGTTTGTGCCAGGGTGTTCCATACTCCGCCCATATGCTGGAGACCCTCGCCCGGGAACCCCCTCAATGACCCCTCCTCAAGGACTCCACTATCTAGTATTCTTCTACCGTTTAGGAGTTTAGCGGACACTCATCGAGGAGCCACTTTACTTTACAAGAGCCGGTTGTTTCTCACTTGCCGTTTCACTCCTCTCCCTCCTTAAATGTCAGCGGGGCAATTGTTCTTGATCCCCTCCTCCCCTCCCCTCTCTCTCTGTCTCACTCCATCAGTTTTTTAAATGTCATCCAGGTGGGTGTATATAATCATCCAGCGTCACACTGCCATCTGTGCGGCTCCGCTAGCTTCAGGTATTTTTATCACGTTTAGTGGACCGTAACAAAGTATATTTATTTGAGTACTGTAGGCTATTAAGGGACATTTTACAGCTGGAAGAAACTCCAATCAGTCAATGTTAATATTTGTAATGGATCAGGGGTTCTCAACATTTTTGGCTGGGGACCCCCGTAAATGCTTGGACATGTCTCGCGACCCCCTCCCCGCCACCAATACAATTGATTGGCTTTTGTACCGCTACAATAACCTTAAATAGAGAAAATACATCATAAATAAATACTGAAACCAGATATAATCGTTGTATAATGTATGCAAATGTATCCCTTTTTACCTCCTTTATGATTAATTCCTGTTCTGTTCTTTGGCTATATAGAAGTGTCTATTTGTACGTCTCTAAATGTTTTGATGAATTGAACAAGGTGGACCCTCTTGTAAACAAGTGTAATGCATAATCATCCGACATCCCAGCGTCGCACAGCCACTAGCTCCAGGTATTGCAATATATCGTCGTGCAGGATCTGCTTCCTGAATCCTGGTGCATAATAAAATACGTTTACCGTATGTCCCTTCTTCACAGGTGACTGCGACTCAGCGGGGAGCTCGCTGTTCTGGCTCTTTAGACGCAGTGAGTAGGAAGTAACCAGTAGTACTATACTTAAGTATAATTGTTAGGTCCATAGACATTTAAGGTTCAGGTTCTGTTCAGTCTCTGGGGCTAATGCTCTCAAGAGAGGGCAAGCTTGAGTGTACAGTGTCAGGTGTGATGAGGTCAGATCAACATATGGAATGTCGGAACAGGTCAGCTCCTATGGAGATGTAAGGGTGGCAGCGTGGGCAGTGTCTTGAGTGTACAGAGTCTGCTGAGGGACCAGGTAGGGCCGGGCCTTAATTGTCAGGCCTGTTGAGAACTCTACTAATAACTTTGGGTCAGGCCCGTCCAGAGTTTGAATGGACAGGTATCAGTCAAAAGGGAGAAATCGAAGAAGAAGGACGGGTGGGGAAGGATCAACATAATTATGGAATGTCAGAAGAGGTCAGCTCCATATACTGTATGGAGGTCGAAGGGTTTGAGCCAGTTTGAGGTCAGATGTATCATGTAGAGTTGCTGGCCCGGCTCCTTACAAATCTAGGTGATGATCCAGTCGTCTACATGTGGCTATCCAGGGTTTTATGAGGTCAGTGTCGTGATCTTCAATGGCCATTTATGGTGGCGTGACGTGTCACAAAGCGTGATGTTGCGAGGTGTGACCATAATATGGCCCATATATTATTATGGAAGCATGACACGAGGTGTGACACGACGCACTGACTGACAGGAAATGTGGGTTTTCATAGTAAATGGGACCTACTGTCGCAACAGAAAAATAACAATTTTATTAGAAAAATAAACGTGTTCAAAGGTTAAAAACTAGAAACCGAAGGTAGACAAACAAAAAGTGTGTTGGGGATTTATGTATGGAAAGCAAGTCTGAAAAGGTTTGTTTTGAGTGTGTTTTCTTTTTTTTTTAACATATGTTTATTGATTTTTTTACAACATAAGTCATTTCAAAACAATTATTCACATATATCCCCCCCCACGTCCCCATGGCAGCACAAATACAAATAAAATTACATTACATACAGTTAAACAAACAAATGCACAATGTCCGTCACAGTTCCCTACCCCCACCCCACAGCTGACTACTCCAATTAACTTGATTGTGTTTTTGAACATTTCGAAGGTGGGGGCAGCTCTGATGTGAGTTAGGAATTAGTTCCACAGTGAAGGTGCGGCCACTGCCGTGCAAAGGCCCTGTCTCCCCAAGTTCGCTTGTTGGACTTGTGGGGATCCAGTTGGTTGACAGTGCTTGACCTGAGGGAGCGAGTGGGGACATGGCATTTGATTGATTCAGAGAGGTAGCGTGGGGCCTGGTTGTTGAGGGCTTTGCATGTTATGGTGAGTTTTTAATGTCAATTCTGTACTTCACTGGGAGCCAGTGAAGTTCACTGGTGTGATGTGGTCCCTGGATCGGGTTCTGGTGAGCAGGCGTGCGGCAGAGTTGAACATACTGTAGTTTTTTGAGAACCTTGGAGGCTATTGCAGTAGTCGAGTGTAAGAGGTTTCCGCCCGACAACGACATATTGCTACTTTTACTTAACATATTAACATTTCTGGCGAAAGATAAACAGCGTGAGCTAATGCTAACATAATCCGTTTCTTACAATCGAGGTCTGCGAGCCAGGACAACGGAAGTGAAAGTGAGTGAATATGACCAATTCCGTCTTGCGCTCCACTAAAACTCAGAGGCAAATTGGTTATACTTTTACTTCTCTACAATTATTTGTAATTTGTAGATTTAGATTATTATAATTACAAAACATACATTACCCACTTCAGCCTCTATTCGCGATGTGACACATTGTGAGCTTGTAGATCTGCTACTTTCAAAAGATTTTTATACCTTTTGAAAACTTGTGAAATGGGACATTCTGCACAATGGGTAGGCCTACTTTTACTTTTGTACTTTAAGTATATTTTGATACCAATATTTGTGTACTTTTACTCACGTACATTTTGAATGACTTTTATTTGTATTTGAACTACATTGCAGCATTGATACTTTTACTTAACAAAAACATTTGAGTACTTCTTCCACAGTAGTGTTTTTTTACGACCGTGGAGCATATGCTAGCCTGTGTGTTCATGTGGGGAACATCCACATTTGTATTCACACAGCATTTAAATGAGAGAGCGCACACACAGCACATCTAATATCACAGTCAGGCAGGTAATTATTCCGGGGGAAAAAACTATGTAGAACATGCATATTAGAACATGACAAATTGCTAGTGTGCATTGTACCTATGCCGCTGTGCAGACGCCTAGCAATGTTGAGTAGCTACAGGACTTTATATGGTGGGATGAAAGCAAACTGCTGGTGTGTGAAATACTGCATGCTTTTGTTCTTATAGCACACAAATCATGTGATACAAATACCTGTCCTGTAATTCAACGTTTTGCATACAAGTATTTGTGTCCTGGTAACTCAATCGGTAGAGTTCTCGCCTTTGGACCACAAGGTCAGTGACGTCAACTCTGTAGGGGCTGGAGGAGCTTGGTCCCCCATGTAGAATTTGTAACTCCTCTTTTGTCCTCACTGTCCAGGGGGCGGGGGTTGGTGGGCGGGTGGTCGTTGCTGAACTCTACATCTCTGCACAAGGTCATGGGTTTGACCCTGGGCACCGCCCAACTCAGTGTATGAGTGGCACAGCTTGGGTGTCACAAGGTGTGCGGTATACAGTACCAAGTACAGGTATATAAGTACCAAGGAACCTTAGAGAAGGAAAGGTCATGGTCATGTGACTGGGCTGCACCATGACACTTTCATGGGAGCCAAAACTCGCACTGGAAGTTCAATGCTGGACCAGATCATAACTAACATTATTTCTGAACAATTGAGCCATTTGTCATAATGGGTTCAGGAATATAAAAGAAGATATGTCACAGGTTGTTTTCTAATCACTTGCTTTCTGATGTGCACAGAGTCCACATAATGTGCACAGAGTCCACAATATATAAATATATAATCTAAACAGCAGCAGTCAGTTTCTATCTAGGAGGTATCGCAAGATTTGGCTGCCAGACAGGAAAACGACGGACAGTCTCGCGCTACTTAATTGGCACGTTCAGAAACAATAGCCTTTTTGCTCTGAATACTTTACAAAAGGTCTGTCATTCAGAAATAGTGTTTGTTCATGAGCTGGTCACCGAGCTCTCACTGACTGCAGTGCATTCTGCCGAACTTCCGGATGTAGTTTGGCGTCCATGAAAGTGTCATGCAGGTGCAGCCCATGTAGAGCTGCTATTTTTGAATAGCCAACCGACGAGTTAAATTATCTCAAATCTATAAATGACACAGCCACTTCGATCCCGGCTTTAACGGGTTCAAAGGCAGAAATTAATTAGTGAAAAAAACGAAAAAAAACTGTAAAGAGGTTTTTACTCTTGAACGATTCTCACTCCTGCATACTTTTTTCTCCTGATTAAAATTTGGCGAGTCTTTCTTTATGTAGCCGCGGCGGCTCCGTCGTCACAATTACAGTCTACTTATTAAAAAGCAGGGAGCATGAAAGTTGAACAAATATGGAAAATTCATAACAATTACGGTGGGAATGACAGCGACTCCCCGAGCGTGGATTAGAGGTTATTAATGGCCCGCAATTACCAGGACTCAACGAGTGTTTTTCCACGTTGTTATGCTTACAGAATAGGGCCTCTTAATCAGTAGTAGGGCTCAGCTGTGTGTGTGTGTGTGTGTGTGTGTGTGTGTGTGTGTGTGTGTGTGTGTGTGTGTGTGTGTGTGTGTGTGTGTGTGTGTGTGTGTGTGTGTGTGTGTGTGTGTGTGTGTGTGTGTGTGTGTGTGTGTGTGTGTGTTTTGCACCAAAACTACACTACCAATATGGCTGCACACACAGGGCCAGTTCGGTTCTACCAGTCAATGGTGCATTTATATATCGCCTCATTACATGGACTGTGCATTACATTCACACACACATTCATACACACTGATGGCAGAGGAAACCGTACAAGGCACCAACCAGCTCATCAGGAGCATTTGGGGGTTCAGAGTCTTGCTCAAGGACACTTCTACACTAACTCTGGCCTCTGGGGAGCCCGGGATCATCAAGGTTCCCATCCGGCCACTCTACCGGCCACTACCCCTGAGACACATTTACCATTTAAATCCACGTGAATGGGGCTGTAATCGGACACAACATGAAAAATGCTAAATTAATTTGGGGATCCTTACATGAATAAGTTTGAGTAACTTTTAGACTGTAGACTAGTAGACTGGAACCCACCTATGCTTTCTATGGCATAGGCAGCTCCCGGCAGGATTCGCCGGGAGAAACTACACGCAGCTGCGTGACATGAGACTTAATTAATTTGAGTGTGTGTGTGTACGTGTGTGCGTCAATTTAACAAAGGTTCAGACGATCAGAAATCAGCAGAGTGAGCGAGGTTTGTGCTACTGTATGCCGAATTGAAGTAGACTCGGCTACTCGCCTAACTAACTAGTAACTAAAGCTGTCAAATAATTATAGTGAAGTAAAACAAATACACAATGTTTGCCTCTGAGATGCTGTGAAGTATAGGTAAAAAGTATTGGAAGAAAAGTAAATACTGAACTAAAGAGTCGCCAGTGTCCTGTGTTGGGGAATAGGCTCTCTGACTTTCAGTGTACTGTGTCTCCTCCATTATGCAAATTCATATGCGAGAAGAGGTTTATTTTTAGGTCTGCTAGGAATGTCTCGCGAAAGTCTAAAATGATTTATGGAACCGTTGGCTTCTGACTTCACCTTCTAATTCTTCTAAAGCGCTCCGGATCGCCTCGTTGTGGAAATGTGCTATGCAAATAAACTCACCTTGCCTAATTGGTAATAAGACAGTATTTCATGGTGACCCGCAGCTGTCATGTATAAGACTCAGGATTCCTTACTATCAGCATACTGACTACAACAGTAGTCAATGTAATTTAGACAGAGGCCAGGTTCATTTGTTCAACTGGCATTCTATTTTCAGTGTACAGATTTTTTTTTATAGTAGTATTTTGACCACTGTATCCCAAACAGTGGGTCGGGCCCCATTTGTGGGTCACAGACCAATTTGTGTAGGTCACGACTTGTTACTGTACCATTCTGGTCAAACAGAGTCAGGGTGCTGCTATTGTGCATGTTGGCTCACTGGAAACACTCTGCTACACCAGTGGGTCTCAAATTGTCCTTGAGTTGGTTCCAAATGTACGGGTGTGTAACTCGCATGGATCTGGACCCAAAATGGGCGCAAAGACTGTAAAAATGGGACCCAATGATTCCCTGCTTGGCACTCAGCAAGGTTGGATTGGGGGTCAAATCAACCACTCCAAGAGATGGGTCAAATGTGGAGAATTCCACTGCAGTAACGTGTGTGACTAATCGTACGACTTTTACTTCGACTATTTTCAAAATATGTATGCATTTTATACACTTCGAAACTTGTGAAATGGGACATTCTGCACAATGAGTACTTTCTACTTTTCCCACTTGGATACTGATACTTTTGTACTTTTACTTTTCCAGCCATTTACTTGTAACGGAGTACTTCTACATTGCAGCCAGATAAAGAATCTGAGTACTTCTTCCACCACTGGCCGCTGGTGTTTTTCCTTTCTTTCTTTCTCATCTGCTCTTCTCTGAAACGCAGTGGGATTGCTTGGAGTTAATGTTCTGTATCGCAATCCAAAAGGCCTTCTCCCATTACCAAGCAGTACTCATCTCCGGCAAACTCTATCATCCAGCGGTGGCACGCTCCCTACTTCCACATTACTCTCTCACTGTCTGTTTTTCCCTCCGCAGTTCAACTCTCTCCATTTCACGGCTGTTTTCTCCCTCTATTTGCTTGACAAGACAATGGATAATAAGCCCTCCTGGAATAGCACTGGGGTCGGTGGTGGGGGGGTAGTTGGGTGGTTTGGGGAGGGGGCAAATGAGAGTAATCAAGCTGTCTTGTCCTGGTGGCGTTTGGGTTCACTCATCAAACTCTAATTATCACCCAGGAAACCCAATGTTCCGCTTTAATTGCGCAGATGAATGAAATATTATGGGGGAGAGAGGACTCTCGAATCGCAGCCATGCGGAATAACGGCTTTCAGCCATAAAACACCAGGAGAGGAGAGGGGTGGAGATGAGAGAAGAGGAGGGGAGACGAGAGGAGACGAGGGGTGGGGAGAGGAGAGGAGTGAAGGTGACTTCGGAAGAGAGGAAGAAAACGGGGTGTGAAAGCGAGTGAGGAGGAGGAAGAGGAGTGAAAATATGTGAGAATAAGAAGAGAGACAAGCAGGGAGAAAGACGGGGCAGAGACATAGCATCACCATGAGGCCAATAAATTCCAATAAAGAAACGTACAAAATCATGGATCCTGCTCGTTCCCCTTGACTTTGTTTTAAAAGGCCAAATTTCCAAGTTGAATCTCATTGTCGTTCAACTGTCAGGGAAAGCTGCCGGCGATGATATGATATATTATCCGTTATAACTGGTGCATTTGTTCTCTCTCTCTCTCTCTCTCTCTCTGTGTGTTTGCTCTGTGTGTTTGCACGTGTGTTTGCACGTGCGTGCGCAACTTTGTGGTCAAATTAACAATGATGATTTAATTCTGTAATATGATGTGAGGGACCAAGCAGTCAAAGCATGAGGCAACAAAGGTTTGACAAGTTTTTGTTTTGTACAGCATGACTTTTTAATGTTTTTTACAGTAACAGGAAGTTACATCATCACTCCAATATGGCGGAGGCACTGCAACTATGGGACTTTTTTTTTTTTAAATAACTTTTTATTGAGGTTTTACGTTTTCACATACAGTAGAATAATCATGAAAGGTATAAATTATAAGCACAATACAATAAAACAGACAAAAAAAAACAAAAAGCACAGAAACAAGACAAAACAAACAAACAAATAAAATAAAATGGCGAGCAGCACATACGGTACACAATACAGTCAGTATTCATTAGGAAAGAATATATATATACATATTTATACAAATATTATATACACACATACATACACAGGATAACACAACACACATGGGCATCAAAAGGCAAATTGCAATAGTACAGCTGGGGCTCTCCAATCCACTGAATCACTTCCTTTATAAATCACCGTAGATAGATCCCTGGGCAAATAATCTATCAGCGGCTGCCATATATTCATAAAGTTATTTTCTCTCTCTTTTAATTTGGCACTGAGCCTTGGAAGTACTCTATAGATTTCTCTATACCACTGAGTCACTGATGGAGGTTTTTCGTGAATCCAATTGAACAAAATGCATTTTCTAGCTACGCAGAGAAGCTTATCAAGTAGCCCTTCTAGGATCTAGTACCCCAAGTTCGGATGGCAGCCCTAATAAAAATTGCCCGGGATCTTTACAGATCGTAGACTTCATAATTGAACTCAATTATTTTTTCACACAAGACCAGAACCTGGCTATCTTGGGACATTCCCAGAAACAGTGTATATATGTACCAACCGCTTTTTTGCATTTAATGCACAATGGGGACCTACTGGGATCGATTTTATGCAACTATGGGACTTAATAGGAGTGTCGCCTCTTTATATAGAATCTCTTTGCTGACATCATGAACACACGATGGAGACTACTGGTGGACCAAACCAATACAGTACACACAGGGGACAGCAAACATAACATTTGAATCCCAATCTCCCCTTGCAATCAAGTCTCTTGGTATGGTCCTTGGCTCTGCCCTCTGTATACAAACTGGCTCCACCCTCAGCCCAATGTTTTGCCAGTCTAGTCCAGGAAGCAGCCATGCAGCCAGGTAACTCAAACACAGAGAAATGCATTAGTATGATTTACACAATCGTGTGCCTTTTCTTATTAAACAATGCAAACAAAACAAACTCCGGTTGTGTTTTATGTATTTTTGAATGACTGCATGTGGCAGATAACCAAACAAAATGGTAGTGCCAGAATGGATGGATGAATGCAAATAGTTTGAGCACTGTTAATTTTGGCAGCACATTTTGATTTAGTTTTAGTCGTAGTACTCTTTTGAATACAATTCTTTTCAGACATATTTTAGTCATCTGAAATGTTTTATTGTCATCATGAGCCTGATTTTACACTCGTGTTGTGTGCTGAAAATGGCTGATCTACAAGCTCACAACACGTCGCAGCATGACACATTGTGAGCTTGCAGATCAGCTGTTTGCAGAGCGCAGCACCCAGGTGCAACCAAACATGAAAGTGCTTGTCTTTTAGTTCTATTGGATCTCTTCTTATAGTCACTGCCAGTCTAGTTTTTATTTGTTGAATACATTGTCAGTATATTTAGCCTTTACTCATCATAGCTTCATTTTTATAAAACTGAAAAAAGGTAGTCGTCAAACATTTTTGTCATAGTTTGTCGATGAAATCAACACTGCTTCTGAGCTCAGAAATGAGCAGAGCAACACATTGAGCTTGTAGATTGGTTATTTTCAGCATGCAGCCATGCAACCAAATGTAAAATCAGGCATAGAGCGCCGAAGTCCTGACGTCACCCGCTCATCCCCTGCCTGGTTCTAAGGGGTTCATGTATGTTTTTCTCTATGGAGAATAACATTGGTTCATCTTAAAGAATTGTGGTCCAAAAATTAACAAACTGTCTCTGCAATATTGTTGGGAGGTGTCTCTGTGTTGTTTACGACAGTCAATCACTCATATTTGATACAGCCTGTTTCCTGTTGATTCTTCATATCCATATGAGTGGCTGGGATTATTTCTTTATTTTTCAAATACAGTTCTTGAGGTGATATAAAATCCCCTGGGGATTATAATACAAATAAAGTACACAAACCTATGGATTTAGCACCCTCTAGCATTATAGACCCGACAAAATACATTTTAGTGTAAATCAACTGTATTTTTACTTAAACTAGACTAATACTAAAATATGTCAGATGACTAAATGTATTCAAAAGACTGACTCAAACTAAATCAACACTGGAGTGTGATCCAGACAGTGTTTGTATTATGGCGTATTAAAGCCACTGTTGACTAATCCCTCCCTAAACAGACCTTGCTGTAGCAATTATGGCAAAACTAAGAGCTATTAGCGGAGCTAACGAGCCTCTGCGTTGTTTAATATGTTTCGAGAGCAACACTGCATATATCTGTACCTCACACAACCAACGGCCTGCCATATTCATAACACTGACACAACACACACCGTGTGTGTGTGTGTGTGTGTGTGTGTGTGTGTGTGTGTGTTTGTGTGTGTGTGTGAGAGACTTGGAATTAGGTAATTAGAGGTTGGAGGTATTCCTGATTCATAGTGTGTTGCACGCCACAAATTTGCTAATCTACAAGCTCACAACGTGCTGAGGGGATACGGTCATACGGAATGAATGTATAGGCTTCTGTATGTCAATCAATGCAACCGTGTGCGTGTGTGTGTGCGTGCGTGCGTGCACGAGCACACTTCCAGGTTAATTTGCTTGTTTATTCCCTTAGAATCAATTACACATTACTCATTGAAGGTTATGACATTGGAACATCTATCAATGAAAGAGCTGTTTGATGTTGACCTCCTGTGTGTGTGTGTGTGTGTGTGTGTGTGTGTGTGTGTGTGTGCGCGCGCGTGCGCGCACACACGCGTGCACATTCATGGGTGCGTATGTGTTTGGTGCTCCTTTTCACAGCTCCTTCCATATGTTTTTGATGGCATGTTCTGTAGACAGATGCCAGGTCATTTTTTATCTGGTATTCTATAGCATTCTATAGTGTTTATAATACTAGCCCTTACCCGTTGTGAGATATTGAACCAGTGTACAGATATTCTACTGTTAGACAGATGATAGGTTGTTATTAGTTTACATATGATGCTAGATGACTGTCTATTTCTATGTATTGATGTATTAGCTTGTGTTGTTTTTGCTTACTGTAAGTAAACTCTGGATTAAGAGCATCTGCTAAATTGTAATTTACAGGAGAGAGGAGCAGCCTGCACCTTCGTCTTCGGAAGGGTTCCATTTGAATCTTCCTGGCTTGTGCATCAAAGTGCCCTTGAGCAAGACACCGAACAACCCCAAATTGCATGCAGATGAGCAGGTGAGTCATGCCTTGCATGTGTTCCCTCTGCCGTCAGTGTGTGTGTGAATGGGTGAATTGTGAAAGTGTAAAGTGCTTTGGAGAAAAGTGCTATTATATAGAAATGCATCATTTACCATTTCCCCTTTCATGATTGAGGATTCTGAGTGAGGAGGAGGTTGTGACATTTGTTTCCATTGTTAAATGTGGCCCATGATTCCATTTAATACCCTTTCTGGGCAGTTAGTCACAATTGGCAAACAATCGGTGAAAATAAGTAAACATTTGTGATGCAACGTGCCATAATATGTGTCCATTGTGTGTCTTGGATGGAGGGAAGCTAACATGCTGATGTTGTTGAGGTCAGTTCGAGCAGCACTATGTTTCCTCCACTGGCATTTCTGGTGAAAACAATGCTATTTTCAACTGTCAATGACTAAAGAACGGAAGATCATGGTAACAGACCTTTTCCCCCAATGAAAGTATAGACACTGGTCTTTCTTTTGTGGTGTTTACATAATGTAATTGAACAAAATATTCTGTGGGTCTTGAAAGGTTAGTAAAAGTGCTGGTAGTTTGGCAGACTGTTGTAGAGAAACTGCTGTAGGCTACGGTGCTGTGTTGCTGCTTGCCTATCGGCTCTTTAGTCAACTGGTAACATACGCGTCTATTAGTTATAGGTACACTATTAACTAATGAGTTAATAAAGGGCTGGAATGACGGGGAAATCCCTGTTACTGGACAGACACAATATAGCAATGATTACTATAACAAGAGCTTTTTATTTTATATCTTTTTTTTCTTTTTACAAATAACGATCACTTTAAGGGAGGAATGAAATGAAGTGAAATGAAATGAAGCTGAGGTGACTTTCTTTGCTGCATTTGAAGTGGTGTCTTCACTCATCGGCCTTCCATGAGGGCTGTAACTGACCTTATGGACAAGCAGCTGTTACTACTGGATAGATACGCACGCACGCACGCACTAAACATAGTTTTTGACTAGCGGAGCTCGGGTTCTTTTTATCCAGCACTTTCTTTAAGGTGAGCAGCAGGAGACAGTTGGAGGTTCCACGGTGCTTACGTCTCAATCGTAATCACCTCCGCCCCGCCACGCTTCATTTGCTTAACGATGAAGCGCGGAGAGGAGGGCCCAAAGTGTTTTGCTGCTAATTCCATGGCTTTAATGAGGCCAGTAATTAGGGCTTAATGTTAATGAGAAGCAGACATGGCGACTCAGCATCCAAGCATGTGGTCTGCAGGCCAGAGTTACTTTGCTCCATTTGGGGTCCCAGGCGGTGGCAATGGCCGACCCCTAGTGTTCACATTTAGCCTTATGCATATTTTCCCCCAACTGTGATTTTTCATTTTCTTTTAATCTCTTTTCCCTGCAACTTAGTCGTTATGTCAATTGATTCCTCAACACACATTGCCATGCACTGCTGTCCTATCCTACTTACTCACCTGCCAGTGAGGAGCCCCCACCGGGAGGACGTCGAACCTTCGTCCTACTCCTCCCAGCCCGTAGGAGTAGCCTACGTGCAGTGACAAATATCACCCCCCACCCCACCCTGCTTCCCTCCCTCCCCTTTGTAGCATAGCCATAGACACTACAAAGATGGATGCAGCACAGTGGATTTGAACCACCGGACCCCACGGTGGTAGTGGGTAATGCCACTTTACCACTGCACCACCCGAGCGCAACTCAGATTTTTGATCTGATTTCCGATCAGTGCTGCGTGCACCCCATCCATGCAAGTCCATCTGCATGCGTATACTGTAGGTCTACAGAATGTGTGTTTTCAGGTTGAGGTCCACTGTCATTTACTCCGATCTTATGAGCATCTACTAAAGGCCTACATTTCAAATTGAAATTGTCAACATGGATGTTATAATCAGTCATGCTGAATTACATGCAGTCTTTAGTGATTTGGCTGAAATTATGGCTGTTGTTCAACAAGCAATTGTCAAAAGCTTTTACATAAATAAAAGTGGAACACATTGTGAGCTTACTAGATATGGTAATTTCACTCCTTCCCATCCACTTTTTTAAGCCCTTAAGTGATTAAATGCAGAGGAATACTTGAGGCAATACTCTGAACAACAACCATCTGATTATCGTATTAAGGAAGAAATATTAAATTAACCAAAGAAAGACCTGACCTCACCTTGTAATGCTAATTCTATCTATTCAGTATTCAGAGATGTAGTCACGATGAATAAGAGACTGGAGAGTTGGGGGGGAATTAAAAAACTTCAGTGCATTGTGCCTACACGTGTCTACAATGCAAGGAATAAATGCATTCGCCGCATGTATCCGAAGGAAGTCTGAATCACTTTTAGATTTCTCCAGTTTAATCCTGAGTTTAAGTTTTGTTGTGTTCAAGATCTGATTTTAGGCATGTTTAAGCCTCCAGGAAAATCCGTGTTGAGGTTCTTAATCCACTGTTTGGGGGGGGGGGGCTGGCTGCGAGGGAGGGAGGGAGGGAGTGAGTGTGTGTGTGTGTGTGTGTGTGTGTGTGCACAATCTGGAGGTCCCTGGCACAACATATTCTTGAGTTGGGGTCTGCGACCAAACATTATATATACAGTACTGTATAGCCAAGGACCACCGTTTAACTGACAACAGAGTATTTCTATATTATTGGATTGCTATACTTTTACTTAAGTAAAATAGCCTGAGTATTTTTCCACCACTGTGGGTGAGGGCAGTGGGTGCATGTGCGTGCGTGCGTGCGTGCGTGCGTGTGTGTGCGTGTGTGTGTGTGTGTGTGTGTGTGTGTGTGGTAGCAGAGAGAGAGTGTTCTGTCGGCTCGCTGTTCACGGTGGCTGAACAGAGTGGAGGCGCATTGGGCCCGCAGGGAGCACTTGGCACGCGATGGGCCCCGGCACCGTGGCACGCTCACACACCAGCCCCGCTGCCTCTCCAGCCCAAACACACAAGCACCGGCCATCACAACAACGGCAAACAAACAGCCACTCGCACGCCATACACTGACAACACTGGAAGGGGATACACTTAGCGAGTGTGTGTGTGTGTGTGTGTGTGTTGCTATACTTCTGAGGACCACAAGCATTGTAGAATAATATGAGACATGGCTTTTTTTTGACAGGACCATTGTCCTGGTCCTCCCAAGGGGATAAAACATGTTGACATTTTAGATTAGATTAGATTTGACTCATTTTAGGAGATTTGTCGTTTATAGGGTTAGGGTTGTACTTATGCCTGATTTATACATGGCTGCGTGCCGGTGTCATGCACCGAAAAAGAGCAGATCTGCAAGCTCGGCTATTTTCAGCTTTTTTCCGTCTGTTGTCAATGCTGTCCTAAAATGCTGATGTCCTCACAGGTGTTTGTGGGTGGGTCATATGCTAGGTCGTTATTCATCTGGCATTCTCTAGCATTCTATAGGGTTTATAGTTCCAATGTATGGGTATTCTACTGTTAGACGGATGATGGGTTCTTAGTTTACTTATGATCTAGATTACTATTTCTATGCATTTGACCTTGTGTTGTTGTTGCTTACTGTAAATTGCTCTGGATTAACAGGTTCAGTCCATCCAACGTGCCCACACATCATGAGCAATCCAACTGACGGATTCAAAGTCCTAGCGCATCTTCAATGCACCCCAGAGCTTCTATTTTGAAGGCATCCCGGCGCTGTGTTAAGAGTGTCTTAGCCTGAGCTAACGTGTTAGGTTTCTGGTCTAGAGGGGCTGGTCGCGGCTGAGATTTGCACTCGCCCTGATTAGATCTCACCGATCTGTCCATCAGCCCCGGCCACTCCCCTCCCCCCTAGTGCAGCGCTACGTCACTCGTCACATAATTTGGAGAAACGCCCACCCGGAAGGGTTGACTCCCACTTCTAGACCATAGCAGCCAATGCGTTCTCCCAGGCTTTCATTTTTTGCGCTGAAAATGAAAGCCTGTGTACCGAGGCTAAGAGTCTCTGCTAAATGCCTGAATTGTAAATTGTGTGTGTATGTGTGTGTGTGTGTGTGTGTGTGTGTGTGTGTGTGTGTGTGTGTCCTCTCGGCTCCATTGCTCTGTGTACTTATGAGTTATGACATTGTGTCCTCACTCCTTCTTCTCCATATGGATACTTCCATAAAACGTTATGAATCATAGAATTATCAGTAGCTATAATTAACAGCCTTTTTACGTGTCTTTTTTCTCACTAAAAGCCGGCAAATGTCTTCAGTGTGTTAACATATTTTATAGATTTCAATATTATATTTTACCGCTAGTTTTATTGCCGTGTGACATCTGCTCATATAAGTTCTAGTTTAAAATACATTTTAATTTGACATGAATTGAAACTAAACAAATGCTATAGTGACTAAAGTGATTTTTCTTGGTTAAGGAGATATTATTCTGATTAGCCTGCCCTATAGTCAGTGTGATTTCTGTTCTAGAGGGGCGGATTCAAATTTGTAGAACACAGCGGAGAACACTGATGTCACCACATTTGGAACGATGCCCCTCTGCCCTGTATTGGTTAGCAGAATTAAAGTTTCACTCCCACTCCTAGACCAGATCTCCTGTCTCGTTATCCAAGGGTTTTATTTTTCCTTTAGAAAACAAAACGTCTGTGGTCTCTGAGGCTATATTCAGATAGTAATGAAGTGTTGTTCTGTAACTCTCACTTGCAGCTCTTTGAAAATATATGTTCAGGTGGCTGGCAGTTTTTTTTTACCAATCAGGAGAGATTGTTTATCCTGTATCCTTCCTGTATGAGTTCCCAGACTTAATTGATTGCCTATTTTAAAAAAATGAGCAGAATTATGCTAGCTATATACAGTACACACATGCGCGCACACACACACACACACACACACACACACACACACACACACACACACACACACACACACACACACACACACACACACACACACAACACGCACACACACACACACACACACACACACACACACACACACACACACACACACACACACACACACACACACACACACACACACACGCAAGGACACTGAAATGCTGAATGCACACCTTGCAGTGAAAACGTCCTTCGGTTAAGAAAAGGATGTAAATTGCATTTCTTTAATTACTTCCAGTAAGTGGTGTTCTAGAATGTTGTGATGTTGGTGGCATCAATTATTCATCGTTGTACTCATCAGGACAGAGATTAATGAGAACTCTTTCTGCACGATAAATATTAATATTTTTTTTTCTTTTTTCCTGATTGCCTCGATACTAAATAAATGATCAGCATGCATGTGTTGTGTTGTGTTTGCTGTCCGCCACTGGTACATTTAGCTTGTATTTGTTCACGTGTTAATTTTGACAGCACAATTTAGTTCTAGTCATATTCTTCTTTTGAATAAAATTCCATTTAGTTTTTGTCACATTTTAGTCATCTGAAATGTAATTGGTTTTAGTCAAGTTCTGATTAACTAAATATACATTTTCTTTTTTTTCGTAGAGTCGAGCACAGTGAGACTTGTTAATCAATCTTTTCAAATATTTGAAACTAAGATGAGCAACTCGGGGTAAGTTGCGTCTCTATGGTCATTGGTGGTTTCTTTAGCTTGTGTACAGTTGTTACTATAGATAGAGCATAGCAGTGGCAGGCTTTTCTGGTTCCATCGTTCCAGACCTCATTTCCAAAAAATATTTTTATAAATTACATTAAGCCTAACATCAAGGCATCCAGGTCAAATTAGCCGTGGCGATTTTGTGGGGATAAACAATTTCCTCAAGAGCAATATACAATTAGTGTAATGTCACTTTCATGCCGATATCTCATTTGTCTGAACTTTTAAACCTCAGTTTACATTTTTGGTCGTCACTGCACTTTGGCTTTGTAGGGCAGCTAGTGTAGTGATTCTTTCTAGTTTGCCATGCGCTCGCATACGATGGTCTGGATTGAATGGAACCACCTGCAGCCTCAACACTTCTTTCTATGCTTGACCTAGCCGCTTATTTCTCATGCAAACTCGGGCAACTCTGCCCTGTGCGGAAGAAGGGGGGGGGGGGGGGGGGATAGGGGCAGAGAGAGCACCATCTGGAGTCTGGACCTGCTTGGCAGCAGAAAGTAACTGAGTATACGTTTACTCAAGTACTGTGCTTCAGTACCATTTTGAGGGACTTTTATACCTTGACTTTTAAATCATTCATCGGCTAGTAGTACTTTTGTACTTCTGACTACTTAGGGGGGGGGGTCCACTCGATTACAATCAGCTCTTTTACACTGGATCTACGCCCCCAGACAGGCTCCTCTGAGGACGCCTAAAAGTGTCAGCAGAAAGTCCCTCCCCCCATGAAGCAGGCCGGGGGTCCCTCTGGACACACGTGCGCACACATTTGAAATGTACAGGAATACCTTGTACAAAGGACATAAACACTGCCAGTGCAGTTTGACAGTGGGAGAGCAGCCAGTTACAACGTGCATGGACGGCAAAGCATCGTTACATACAGTACAGCTGACATGTCGGACACAGGGCAGCAGACATAAATCATGGATAAAGGAAATAACGCCTCCTCCAAATTGAGCGGCTTCCTATAATGGCTGAAACTGAACAGTACCTCGCTAACTGCTTGGCTCTCCTTTTGGAGCCAAGCCAACGCACGGATATTCTACTGTTAGACTGATGATAGGTTCTTGGTTTACGTATGATCTTAGATGACCAACTTTACGCATTCGATGTATTACCTTGTCATTGCTTACTGTAGTTTTACCCTTTGCTCCATTTTTATACCTCTGCCAGTGACAGAGCCTGAGCCTATAGGCAAGAGGTACTATTTTATTTTTGCCTGTCGTATGTCTGTCCATCCATCCGTATGTAGGCCTACTGTACATACCGGTGTCTGTCTGTCTGTCTGTCCGATAGATCCGATAGATCATAGTTGTCATAGTGTATGTCACAATAATAAGAGCGTCCCTGACTTCACACAGGTGTGATTTTTTCATTCAGCAGTTAAAATAAAATAAAATATATCAACATTCCGGCCAATCACAATTTGCATCCTCACCTTCATCTTCAATGTTTGTGTTACGCAATGTTCGTGTTTACACAAACACTCAAAATTGTCCATTATTGTCGATGGCATTTAATGTTTGTGTTAGGGCAACGTTTGTGATTACATACACTGACACACACTAAAGCTGTACATAGGACACCAGGAGTTATTTATAACACCACCTCCTCTCCAGCTGGGACCACCAGGACATCATCCCTCCTCAGTCAAGCATGGTAGCCCCCTAATTAATTAATTAACAACTTACTGTAATTAAACAGGTTGTCAGCTATTTAGACAGGTGTAGCCATTTTGATTGCTTTCCCTTCACATTAATTAGTTGTCGTTAATTTGTTAAGAAGTGTGTGTGTGTGTGTGTGTGTGTGTGTGTGTGTGTGTGTGTGTGTGTGTGTGTGTGTGTGTGTGTGTGTGTGTGTGTGTGTGAGTCCCCGCGTAGCTCATTAATCCTCTGGAGTTCTGAACAGTTGTGAACAGTGGTTTGAAGAAGTACTTACTCTCATGTGAAAGTAATCTACTCTGAATAAGACTTGCAGTACACAAAAGTGAAACCATAGTCATTTTGCACTTTTGCAGAATGTTTTTGGGGCTTTGTATGCCTTCATTGATAGTTCAGTAGATAGATATGACATGGGGAGTTGTGGAGTGACACGCAGCAATGGCCGTCGGGATTGGGACCCGAACCTGCAACACGATGCCAGGCTGCACCGGAGAGGTCCAGTCCTATTTTATTTATTTTTTTAAAGGGAAAAAAAAACAATCTACAGTAAAGCTGCACACAAAGTTTGGTCGATTATTTCGCCCCTTTGGTAATAGCAATTGGTATTGTATTTTATATAATTTTGATTGTTGATTAGTTACCTTTACAACAAGGCATAACTTACTGTATAAGGAGCCTCCAATCGTAGAACGAGCAACACAGTCGTGTAGTTATGGCCTCCCCCCAAAAAAATTAACAACCTGCCAGTCAGAGGTGTGTTTTGTTTAGCCTTGTTTCCAGCCTGATTCGCTGCGTTCTGTGATTTGTTGTTTAATCACTTCCCTACGCAGTCTGCAAAGTCTCCTATCTCCAAGGTTGGAGGGACATGCCAAAACTGAGAAATCGGACAGATTGGGACAAAAACATCAGTTTGATGTTATCAATGCTGTTGTCCTGTAATGTCCCCTTATGGTGAACCGATCAATATATGTTCGTACTAGGGGTGCATCGATGTATTGGCCGACAATCGGTAGGGGCCAATATTTGCCTTGTTAACTGACATCGCCGCATCGGTAAAAAACTTGACTTTCACCGTTGGCAGTAGCCGATTTTCTGCTCTGCAGGCAAATCCGGTAATACACCTGTGTATGGAGATGTATAGAGCGGCTGCATGTCACTCAGTGGTATTACTCCCCCCCCCCTCCCCTCACAGGCTCACACACAGTGGTATTACTCCCCCCCCCTCCCCTCACAGGCTCACACACAGTGGTATTACTCCCCCCCCCTCCCCTCACAGGCTCACACACAGTGGTATTACTCCCCCCCCCCCCCTCCCCTCACAGGCTCACACACAGTGGTATTACTCCCCCCCCCCTCCCCTCACAGGCTCACACACAGTGGTATTACTCCCCCCCCCCCTCCCCTCACAGGCTCACACACAGTGGTATTACTCCCCCCCCCTCCCCTCACAGGCTCACACACAGTGGTATTACTCCCCCCCCCCCTCCCCTCACAGGCTCACACACAGTGGTATTACTCCCCCCCCCTCCCCTCACAGGCTCACACACAGTGGTATTACCCCCCCCCTCCCCTCACAGGCTCACACACAGTGGTATTACTCCCCCCCCCTCCCCTCACAGGCTCACACACAGTGGTATTACTCCCCCCCCCCCTCCCCTCACAGGCTCACACACAGGCAGCACCGTTTCAACTCAAGACAGGACAGACTTTTTTTTATCTTTCTTTCGTTTTCAAACTATAATCCACAAGTTAGTGACGGTGTGAGCGCAGCGTGAGGTAATTAACGCCAGCTGCAAACGATCAACGGTCTTTAATTGTGTGATTAACGGATTATATATATAAAAAACATTTTGGGCCAAATAAATACAATACTGCTGCTTAAATCAATTAAGCATCAGTAACTGCCTATAACCTCCCCTATTCTCAATATTAAATCAAAAAGACAAAAGACTTTGCCTGCTATTTATGTTTATCATACCTTTTAATTTTGCAATAAAAACATGCTCGACAGGAACTGTAACCAAATAATGGCCCGGTGCAGACCGGTGCAAAAATAAATAACGGCCTATACTGCAAATAGCAGCCTAGTTCCTTATATACGACGGGGTCCAAATCGATTTAGCATATTAACAGCCCGGGCTACCAATTGGAAAAATATGGTATACAAACATCGGCATCAATGACTATCGGCTATCGGCTAGATTGTTTTTTTAACATCTGTATCTGTATCGGTATCGGCCAAGAATATCCACATCGGTGCAACCCTAGTTCGTATAAATACCTACGAGTAGTAATGGACCATCTGTTGTCATGGAAAGATCAGATTGATTCAGTGTGTAAGAAAACAAAGCAAAGAATCTACTTCTTTCGCCGTCTAAGATCCTTCGGTGCTAGTAGACGGATTCTTCTTTTGTTCTTCACTTCTGTTATTAGTGTTCTTCAGTATTGTAAAGTACCACCTGGTATGGATGTTTGTCTGCAGCCATAAACTCACAACAGCTGCAACAACTGAACATCCTAAGGTTAGCAAGGAATATCACCTCTAATACTAAGCATGTGTTGTATGTAGAATATAGGTCGCTACCTTCAGGAAGGAGATATGGTGTACCAGCAAAAGAGGTCCTTTGTCCAACAGTCGACTTTGAGGCTTAATCAGGACTGGAGTTGTAGTAGCCACAGGCCTTTTTTTTTGTACTACTGAATCTGACATAGTGTTTACTTTTTACTGTGTGTAAGTGGCGCTGGCTGATGAATGCAGGGCCTTCGTCCTACTCCTCAAACACAACGCTCTGTGACAACACTGAGTGTGTGCCGCCCCAGAGCCCGTAGGAGTACGTGCAATGACCAATATCACCCTCCTCCCCGCCCAGCTCCCCTGCCCCGACCACAGTCCAATTGTATTTGCATAGATGCCAGCACCAGTATACCGTGTGACAACGTGCAGTATTATGGGATGTCAGAAGAAGTGGAGCTGCTCTTGTGTTTTCATTTACCGTTGAGCTCTTAAGAGCACTGAGCTGTATTATGTTTTAAGAATTGGAGTATTATGGCGGAGAAGGGAGTTATTAATTGATATGCGGAGGAGGGAGTTAATGAGTTATTCTGGTGGCAAGGAGCCCAACTCATCAGCCCGTCAACCTCCAGTGGCGGACAGTAATTAAGTACATTTACTTCAGTATATTGTAATTACGTACACGCATTGTCCCGAATATAAGACTCATTTGTGGAAAAAATATCATTGAATGTCAAATAGTCTAGTCCCCGATTATAATACGATCTATTGGAATCAAAACTTAGTCTTATATATTCAGGCCAATAGGGCAGGGGTTCTCAAGCCGTGGGTCGTGACCCTTTTATATTATTTTTTTTGCAACTGAATGGCTGGAAAATGGAAATTTAGAGTTTACATAATAGCCTACACATAGTGCATGCATAAACTTTCCATAATAATTATATCTGGTTTCAGTATTCATTTATGATATTAGTTATTTTTCAGCCAGTCAGTTTGTAATGGGGGTGGGGAGGGGGGGGGGGCATTCGTGAGACATGGCCAAAGCATTTCCCGGGGTGCCCAGCCAAAAACGTTGAGAACCACTGCAATAGGGCATAATCACTCTGCTGCACCACTCCTCTTCATGGTAACCTCACACTTCTTGTGGCTTATTGCTTTAATCTATAAGCTCACAATGTGTCTCATCGCAACATATTGTGAGCTAGTAGATCTGTTATTTTCCAACGTTTGTTTTTGTAATATTAGATAACTTGTGAAATGAGACATTCTGCATAATTAGTACTTTCTACGTTCTACTTTAAGTACATTTTGATACCAATACTTTAGTACTTTTATTCAAGTACATTTTGATATCCAGACTTCCACTGAAAAGAAAAAAAAATAAGTTGAAATGAGGAAATACAAGGTTTCTGCGCCGACGGCAACGATAAGCACTGGTAGTTCCTGGCGGAGTTCACAAGTTCTTTCCAGTATTAACTTTAAGCTCCTTCCTCCGCTTCCTCGGAAGACGGAGACTTCAGTGGGATGTGTTGCCAGTGTTTAGCAGCTCCTACGCACCATTGAGTCATGGCCGAATCCTCGGCTAACAGCGCCTTTCATCCACCGGCCAAACCCTGGACTTTACTGTATATCTGCAGGAGAGAGGAGGAGAGTTTTACTGAGGAGGAAGCAATGGATTTAGCACCTCTACTTAAAGGGATACTAGGCAGGTCTGTGTGTGTACAAACACTCCTCCCCCCCCCCCCCCTCCCTTTGACAGGCATCAGACAGGTAGCTGTCTTTGATGTTTTAATTGATTAGAGAGAGCACTAACGAGCACATAACAAGTTTGACACGTGTATGGCCCAATCAATCAAAGTCAGTGTAGAACCACTAAAATATTGAGTATTATGTTTAAAAATGTTACCCAGTATCCTTTTAAAACCATCAGCACTAGCTGAAGCAGTAATCCTTCACATGAAGACAAACCGTGATGGACGGTCGATAACTTATACATGGACGAATGTGTCATCATGGTACAATGGATTGTTATAATAGCCGATCTAAAATGTGTAAGCTCCCTGGTGTATATGCTATTTATATCATCTCTGTCTGTGTGTCAGGTTCAAAGTTCAAGTTCACTTATTTTGTTGCAATATCAATCACAATGCAACTTGTTTTTCTTACAGAGATGAAGCCGTGTGTGTGTGTGTGGTGTTTTAGTTTTAAACATGTCTCATGTTCCAGGGTTTTACAGTGAAGAAACCCTGGCCGACAGCATGGGCAGTAAATAGCTGTGGTTTGTTAATTTGGTTGGTTGTCAGGGCATGTCAGGACTTACATATGTTTTTTCTCCTCCCACATGGCTCTTGGTCCGTCTCTGTCAACCTCCTATAATTTAGTCATAACACACAAATCAATGTCATTATAGTGCAGAATTTGTCATTGTAATTTTCTCTTGTGTTGACCTTTTGTTCATTTTTAAAGTGTAGTTCCAATTTAGTTTCGTTTTTATTTTGTGAAAAGTTAGTTATATGTTAGTTATAGTTTTTAGTTTTGATATGGGGCATAGGGGTGAGATCCAACATGCTCAGAAAAGTAGTGAAAATTTAAAATAGCTGCTCTCACCGCATTGCGATGGGATGCTTTGTGAACCTTTAGATCATTATTTTCCATAAAAAGCAAGGCTTTGTTCAAGATAGCCTGATGAAGGTCGAATAAAGACCGAAACATTGCTTTTCCCTCAATACATTCTTCCACTGCATTTGAAGGCAGTGTGCAGGTGTTTAAAAAAAAAACTATTTCAGATCATTGATTTCAACCACTATGTTTGAAGAAAAGTATTGGACAATTTCCGCTTAGATTTTTTATTTTTTTCCTAGTCTAGTTTTAGTTAGTTTAGACTTTGTACCTACAGTGACAGGAGAGGCAGTGGCTCAGGGGTAGAGCGGCCACTTAGGAGGATTCCCAGTTCCAACCCAGGCTCTCCCAGAGTTGGTGTCGAAGTGTCCTTGAGCAAGACTCTCAATTAACCCCTAATTGCTTGGGTACCTTGCATGCATGGTTTCCTCCAGACTGTCAGTATGAGCAGAACATAAACTGTGTGTGTGTGTGTGTGTGTGTGTGTGTGTGTGTGTGTGTGTGTGTGTGTGTGTGTGTGTGTGTGTGTGTGTGTGTGTGTGTGTGTGTGTGTGTGTGTGTGTGTGTGTGTGTGTGTGTGTGTGTGTGTGTGTGTGTGTGTGTGTGCGCGCGCGCGCGTGCGCATCTATATAAAGCACCTTGGATAAAGGGGACACTATATAAATGCACCATTTACCCTTTTCACAGAGGGAACTTCCACACCTGCACGCTACTCACTGTTATGTAAACCCTGCTTTTAAATTGGTTCCTTTGTACCATTGTTCATTGTCTCTTCTGTTGTTACACGGCTTGGTTGAATGCTTGTTTCTGATTGGTCAATCACTGAATTCACTCAACAACGACCGCTCCTGTCAATAACAGTCAACGCACCAGAATCAGTCTCAATCTGTGCACTCTGTTTCCGTATTTCAATGAGGCAGGCAGCCATAGATACAAACACACACTGTCATCTGACAGCTGTTAAACAGTACAATGAAATCCTTTTTAAATCGATCGATCGATTAATTGATTGATTGATTGTATATACGTGCTCTTGTCATCGTACATAATCACATTCCGGCCAATCACATTTGGCCTCCTCATTTGTCTGTCCTTATCGTCAAGTACATTGCTCAGTCAAACAAATCATCGATATGGTGTAAACACAAAGCGGGGCATAGGAGGGCCCAGCTGGCCCCTCATAGGAGGAGCCCAGCGCCCCTCATAGGAGGGCCCAGCTGGCCCCTCATAGGAGGGGTGCTCCTCCTCATAGGAGGAGCCCAGCTGGCCCCTCATAGGAGGGCCCTTCATAGGAGGGCCCAGCTGGCCCCTCATAGGAGGGCCCCTCATAGGAGGGCCCAGCTGGCCCCTCATAGGAGGAGCCCAGCGCCCCTCATAGGAGGGCCCAGCTGGCCCCTCATAGGAGGGGCGCTCCTCCTCATAGGAGGGCCAGCGCATGGAATTATTCCAAACAGTTCCTTTACCCTCCATCAGGCGCCCCAGCTGACCAGGGGGAGGCATTATAGAGACCAGGATTACTGCATGTTTTTTGTGAGGGTACCTACCCTCCTAGGGGACACAGGGAGAACATGCAAACTCCACACAGAAGTTGGCCTTTTTGTTTAGCCTATAGTATTACATTGTAATTACAAGCTTAATCAAATTGGGCCAATGATATTTGCACATTTAAAAGATCATGATTTAATCGCAGGAAAAGCAAAAACAAGAAGCGTCGAGAATCACGTTTTGATAAGAATTAGTGTCACATAATTTTGATATATTAGGCAATATTTTCCATGCTAATTATGCGCAGAGCCATCATCACTCTAGCTCCAGCGATGTATTAGCATTCATGAATAATGCATTTCCCCTCTGATAAGGGCTATTGAACCAGTGTAGATAGGAGACCAAAGACATTGTTGCCTTCATTAGTAAATCAATATCACACACACTCACTCGCCCACAGGCACGCACGCACACACTCAAAAAGTCAGATGCATGCATATGCGCAAATGCACGCGCACGCACACACAGACACAACGGGTGCATGCATGCACACACATGCGGTTAACAGGTATTATTGATGAAGTAGATGAAGCTGAATGTATAGGACACACTGACCTTATACGCCACACTCATCATCAACAGCCTGGCCTGTGGGACTGCAGTGGCTCAGGGTATGGTGGGTAGTGTAGAGTGGCCGGATGCCAACCGCAAGCTTCCCAGTTCGATCCCGGGTGAATAGAGAAGTGTCCTTGAGCAAGACTATGAACCCCCAATTGCTCCAAATGTGCATGTTTGTGCCTTACATGGTTTCCCCCGCCGTATATGAATGTCTGTGCAGTGAATGGGTGAATGTAATTGCACATTCTGAGTAAAGCGCTTTCGATATATGCACCATTTAGGCATTTACCATTATGCAACAACTACACATGACCTTCATCAACATCCTGGCCTGTGCTACTGAGAGTACAAGACCTCACATGCATATAAGAGTCAGACGTTCTAGCTGTTGTTCTGAATCCAATATAATACAGTTTCCTGTGCTATTAGGTACTCATGACTCAAGGTGCTAGGTAATTAATGCTCTCGCCGGTGCCTCCGTAGAAGGCCCGGTGGGGCTCGGATTTTATAGTTTCTTTTTTATTTGACATCTTCAAACCCCAACGTTGTTATCTATTTTACTAGTGGAACATAAACAACATCTGCAGCGCTGTATCTTCTGTGATCGTCTTCCTGTGTTCTGACAGCTGCCTCATAGTCGTTTAGTGGAATCATCGTTTGATGTTATCTATTCTACCGCCGTATAGCTTCTCTTCTGATATCTGGAGTACGATATCGCTGGTGCAAACCTTGTACGTCCAAAAAGTTTTTTATCATCTTAAAATTATTTTAAATTGGTGGAAATGGTAGATCTGCAAGCGCACGAAGCGTTGCACCACGCCACGTTGTGAGCTTGTATCGGATATTTCCGACACTTTTGTGCGACACTCCGGTATGATGAAGTGGTGCATTCATTTACGATAAAACGTTAAACGCTGAAAAGTGGAGATTCAATAAGCCACACACATGGCTTCATATAAAGTATACATAGTTCCATTATATTGATATTCCACTGTTACGTTCTTAGCTTACGTACTGTATGATTCATGATAACTACTTTTTATGTATGGGATGTATTGCCATGCTTTTTTTGTTCTTGCTTAATGTAAATCGCTCTGGATTAAGAGCGTCTGCTAAATGCCTAAATTGTAATACAAGGTTTCAAGGTTTCTGCCCCAACAGCAACAATTTAGTGCGCTGTCTCCTTTGCTTCTACCTCTTATTTATTTCAGTAAGACGTTTGCTTTCATTGGATGGCCTCGTATGTATTGGCATATTGCTAAACCACTTTCTAAAAATGGATATATATGTTTTATTTGAAAGGTGCATGTTTCTGAAAGGAGAGTGCACAGATCCCCAACCCAGGTTTAGGCAGGTCAGGTGCTGAGCGACGAACAGTATATACTGTAGAATAAATTAGTCTGAAGAAGAGCTTTGTGCTCGATCCGTCACATATGTTGTCGCTGCAAAAAAAAACATCTGTCGCATTGGAGCCCTCAGTGTGTGAGCGTTTATTTGTTTATTCTATGTACTTTGGTTTTACACTGTTGTCTGTCTGTCTGTCTGTCTGTCTGTCTGTCTGTCTTCAAGGAGTTTTATTGCCATTCCATACAAGTACAGAACGAAATTTGATTACCCAGGTCCTGGTCAAGCATAAAATAAGTAAAAGTACAGTACGTCTAAAAACACTAAATATAATTAAAACCTATAGTGCAAAAAAGCATTTGCACAACCCACTGATATTGCACGTGCCCATAAAGAAGCAACAGTACTAAAAACAGCATTAAAAAGAAACAGTTCATGACTGTGTCACGGCTCAAGTTCATAATGCAGAGTGTAGTCAACAGATCACTAGTGCAAAAGGTCCCAGTTCAGGGTCTAGAGTTCATGATTCTCACAGCTACAGGGAAGAAGCTCTTTGTCTTCCTGGTGGTGCTGGCCTTAATACTGGCCTTAATACTTAATACTAAGGGAGGGTTGACCAACAGACCGTGTGCAGGGTGGGTGGCATCCTTCATGATGCTGGCGGCCTTATTCTTGCATCTGCTGGTGTAAATGTCACTGAGGGCAGGAAGGCTGCATCCAGTGATCTTCTGGGCAGACTTCACAGCCCGCTGTAGAGCCTTCCTATCTGCCTCAGAGCAGCTTCCATGCCAAACGCTGATGCAGGATGTTAGGATGCTCTCCACTGCACTCCTGTAGAAGGAGGTAAGGACGCCCTCTTCAGCCTCCTCAGGAAGTACACACGCTGGTGGGCCTTCTTTATTAAGGAGGCCGAGTTGAGCTTCCAGGTCAGGTTGTTGGCAATATGCACGCCCAGGTATTTGAAACTGGGGACCACCTCTACAGCATCTCCACCGATGAAAAGGGGGCTTTCTGAAGTCCACTATCATTTCTTTTGTCTTTTTGACATTGATGCAGAGGCACCACGACTCCAGGTGTTCCACCTCATGCCTGTACTCCACCTCGTTGTTGGAGATTAGCCCCACCACTGCTGTGTCATCCGCGAACTTGACAATATGGTTGCTTGGGTACCTGGCCTTACAGTTATATGTCAGCAGGGTGTACAGCAGGGTGTACAGCAGGGGACTCAGGATGCATCCCTGGGGGGAGCCAGTGTTGAGGGTGATGGGAGCAGAGATGATGTTGCGGATCTTCACAGTCTGTGGCCTGTTTGACAAGAAGTCCAAGACGCAGTTCCACAGGGGTGCGCGTATGCCAAGAACAGACAGTTTGTTCACTAGGGTCTGTGGAATGATGGTATTAAATGCCGAGCTGCAATGTCCTTGTTTACAGAAGGGACCGTCGGCCCCCTGTTTCCCATGGAAACCCTGTCTGTCTGGATGGCAGCGCGCCTGGCTCTGTGTGTGTGTGTGTGTGTGTGTGTGTGTGTGTGTGTGTGTGTGTGTGTGTGTGTGTGTGTGTGTGTGTGTGTGTGTGTGTGTGTGTGTGTGTGTGTGTGTGTGTGTGTGTGTGTGTGTGTGTGTGTGTGTGTGTGTGGCAACACATGTGAAAGCTGGCATGGGTAGACAGTTTGACATAGCTGCACTGTGTGTCCCCACCTACTTCTGTGTGGGGGACTGGGGGTGTGCAGACAGTCAACATAGCTGCCTAGTGTGTTCCCTTGGCTGCTTGCTGAACTCTGAAAATAAGCGGCGCTCATGCAGTCATAACACTGTGTGACCTTCAGGAAAGAGGCTCATGAAACCGCCCGTCTCATTTCCCTTCATCTTTCTGCGGTTGCACGCACAAGTCGACGCACGCGCGCGCGCGTACACACACACACACACACACACACACACACACACACACACACACACACACACACACGGCTTCATCTCTGTAAGAACAATAAGTTGCAGTGGAGCTGTCTTGTGAACGGGGGTGGATGCCTTTTCTGGTACTTCGTTGCAGTGTTGATGTTGACAGCAATATTTTATTTAGTTTTGGTCATATATATTTTAAGTAAAGTTTCATTTAGTTTTAATACTATTTTAGTCACCTGAAATGGTCAAACGCTAGATCTCTTCTTTGCGCTAAAATGATATATTTCTTCTTTCCATATATTTTTTCTTTCCACCGGTGGCCCCGCCCGCCCCGGTGGCCCCGCCCCAGTGGCCGCCCGGCCCTAAAGATTAATGAAGCCGTTGAGCAACGAGGAGGAGCCTTGATTAAAGCCATTGGAGCCAGATATTGTTTTATGATATATTTACATTTTAAAGCTTGATTTAATTACAGCCCGCTAAGGGGGGGGGGGGGCTGGGGGAGAGAGATTGGATTGGATTGGTATGACTCCCTCCTGCATAGCTGAGGAGATTCACACTCATAATAGAGTTGGAGGACAGACGGACGGACAGACAGAGAGGGAGAGATGGAGGACGGATGGCTGGACGGACAGATGGACGGACAGAGAGGGAGAGATGGAAAACTAAATAATAACTCGTTCTTCGGCAGGGACTAGTGGAGAAGAGATCCAGTATCGAACTAAAAGCCAAGTCATTTTTTATGGTCGCGACTGGGTGTTGCACTATAAAAAAGAAATAGCAGACCTACAAGCTCACAACGCGTCGCTCTGCATTGATGAAAATGTTGATATGGTATTTGATTGAATATAAATTGTGCAGAACATCTTGGAGAAAGTGGGAAAAATGTAAGCATGCGTTTCTTGGAAGCTTTTGTTGTAGGTCATCTGGATCCATGTGTACTTTATCCAGCAGATGAATCACTTCACGCTAATGAGCTTGATATCCAGATAACTTCTGATATCTATCTCTACATCGCATTGATATGCAAAACAATGTGGAAAACTATTGATCTATGGATTTGCCACGGGAAGAAATTTACATGAACAGCGTTACCCAGTTTAGAAGTAAACCGTAGCACCGACGAAGCGAGACGTAGAAACAGTACGTAGAGCCTGAATATACTGTACGGCTTCATCAAAGTGTTTTTTATTTTTAAATTATGTGTACGTTTGGAACACACATTCCTCCTGTGTCTTTCTGGGTGCTGTTCTCATACAGTAATATACTCTTGGTCAAAATATTACTCTACTACAAAGTTCTTAAACCCAGTACTCAATTATTACTCTACTACAACATGAAAGTTGCTCTCTCACATGTTAACTTGAGATAAAGTGCTTGTGTACTTGTATTTACTTGTAGTACTTACAGTGTACGCACATCACTTAGTTGAGGAGCTGACTTGGAAAGCGACATCAGACAAAACAACTCATCAGTTCCAATATAATTAATTGACGCTTGGATGATGATGGGAGCAGATGAGTGTGCAGGTTTCTTCTTCATTGTTCAATGCATTGCATTGATATTTGGGAATGTTTGCATACCCAACTGGGTATACTGTACCAGGTTGTGAAAGCGGTTAACTAACTTAAAAAGTTTGATTTCACACGTGATGTTACAACAAAGGAACACACATTGTCTTAACTCCACCATGGCTACATCTCCTACCCAGCTGCTTGAACAGAAGGCCCACGTCAATCTTTGGTGACATGCCTGGCTTCTAAACCCTATGTGTGCTTCATCGCAAGAAAACAGCAGACGAATGCGACGCGCCGTGAGCTTGTAGGTCTGCTGTTTTTGACAGTAGCGAGACGATTCTCTAAGTCGCACACGCAGAGCACACATCTGTCATTGCGGTATTGGTGCCGCTGATGCTAAGGCATCGCCTTAACTCAGCGGTGGCTGAGTGGCTGAGTTTGAACCCACAAACTTGTGTTCCAAAGGCAAGAGCTCTACCAACTGAGCTATCCAGTCACAATCAGTTGTTCTATTGTTGACAGCAAAAACATCCAGTGTTTTAAAAAAAAAAAGTATGTGTCTCCTAGTTTTGGACATTACTACAGTGTGTTCGCTGTTCATGTGTTCACGTACAAACTTCTCAATTCAGATAATGGTCCATAGATTGTGTGTAAAGCGTTTCACACAAATCGCTCAAAAGTCCAGGCAGAAAATCAGGCATTAGCCTTTTTCAAACTGCTCCAAATGGCGGAATATCTGATATTGCTATAGTGCCCCCCATTGGCCAATTGGAGTAAGACTGGTTTCAGTGCTATTTGGCATGACCATCTACCATACTGTAAAGTTTCAGTGTGATCTACAGGTCAGAGGTCAAAAGTCAGAGCGAACGAAAGTTGTTCGGCATGAGGAGCCACATATGTGTATCAAAGTTTCATTGCCAACTGTCAAACGGTTCATGAGCTGTGTGCTTTCAATGTTTTCATTTTCAATTGACTGCTATAGCGGCAGCGCCACCCTTTTTTTTGTCCCTTAAGAAAGAAAGAAAGAAAGAAACTATGTATGATTATTGTCAGTTCACACTGAAATGTGTCTTGCGACCCAGCAGCCATGTACTGTATGCAGAACACTACAGGCCTACACACATTTGACATACCAGATGGAACAAAAAACGAGATGACATGCCCACTTGCCGCACAGACTCCCCCATGGCAAGTGCTCTTGTAGCACTTGACCCAGATAGTGACTGAGGCACTCTACACTGTCTCTCTGTGTTTGATGTTAGGTGTTTACCTTGCTTATTGTAAATCACTGTGGATAAGAACTTCTGCTAAATGCCTACGCATTGTGAACTGTACTAGGGAGTCACTTTCCAGGGGTGCCTTGCTTGCATGCCCACCGGCAACACTGTGTGTGTGTGTGTGTGTGTGTGTGTGTGTGTGTGTGTGTGTGTGTGTGTGTGTGTGTGTGTGTGTGTGTGTGTGTGTGTGTGTGTGTGTGTGTGTGTGTGTGTGTGTGTGTGTGTGCGTGCGTGCCTACGCATTGTGAACTGTACTAGGGAGTCACTTTCCAGGGTTGCTGAAAGGCTGCATTGCATGCCTTGCTTGCATGCCCACCGGCCACACTGTGTGTGTGCGGCTGTGCGCGTGCGTGCGCCATGCCTGGGGAGTAGCTGTCTGTGGTGCTGAAAGAGAGCTCAGCTCTCTCTCTCTAGCTCCCTGTTTCTCTGTTTCCTGGCAGCAGCAGACTACCTGACTGGGTCGCTGATTCTCTCTGCACTCCCTCGGGGGAGCGGGGGAGAGTGTGCCTTTGTTTCACCTTCTCATTGGCGAGGCACACAGGAGCGTCACAGGCCAGATCAGCATGGCGTTTGCCAAGTGGCGTGCTGACAAAGTAACTCAACCCCGCCAGTGCTTTAGTGAGATAGTCGACATATAAAGGGCCTTCCCTTAGTCCTTGGGCCAGAGGCCTCTTTTGGGGTTTTGGGTACCACTAAAAGGAACATGTTTGTATTGCTACATGTCTGTAGTTTATGAAAATATATGATAGCAATCTCAAAATAGTAGTTGCATTACTTGTTTTCAGCCCTTATATCTGATATAAAAATTGGTACATATTGGCATATAACTCTGCAACTAATGTGCCGATTTGGATGATTCTGCTATCAAAGTATAGGTTCTCTGGGGTGCTGAGTTGATTTATGAGATGACTGAAGCAATTCAAGTTCAGTCAAAGCTCAATGTCAAGGTCATTTTCGATCCTAAATGTTGTTTGAATGTCTGAAAATCTGGGGTTTTCTTCAGTAACCCCATGCATTCAGTTTTCCACGACCAGCAAAGGCACTCACAGTGTCACATCTTGTAAATTCGAGAGCACAACTGGACTCTTCCAAAGTAACTTGTCCACAAACTGTGTGCGGTTTTGTGTACCACACTTCTGATAGAAAGGACAAAGGATGTGTTTTTGGACGGCTAAACAAAGAACCATAACATCAGTATCTCTGTCTGTCTGTCTGTCTGTCTGTCTGTCTGTCTGTCTGCCTGTCAAGTTGCCATCCTCATTTACAGTACATTTTTTTACGTTTATTACATGTCTTCCTGAGTTGAGTTGTGTGCTGGGGTACAACATTGAGTTTCAGAGTTCCACTCTTCAAACTAATATATAAATGGTTTCTACATCCTTATAAACCCATAAAAAGAGGTACCACTCATGGTTCTATGATGTTTCATTCAGAAGATGTTTGTGTCCATTCATCGTACAAACGTTTTGCATAATCAGATCATACCCCTAAAACAGTATTCAGCTACTCTTCTGAAACTGCTATCACACATTTTCTCACTCCTGGATGTCAGACGAACAAAACAATACCACATACTCTATGTCTTGTGCCTGTTAGTAGTACCGATATCTCACTCTGCCTAAGGACTACTGGTCAAAATGTTACTCGACTGCAAGTGAAAAGTTTGTTCAGTCGAATTTCGACGAGTTGAGTTTGGGAGGGATTGCTTGAAAAAGGAATACTTAGCCTAAGTATTCAAAGGTTAGCTCCTATCGCGTCGTAATGCAACACGTTAGGAGCTTGTAGATCTGATATTTTCACCCGGGAGACATAGATTTTCTCTTTCAGAGCTAACAGGTTTGGGAACCAGTGCTTTCAAGCAGTGGTACATTTATTCTTTACCCCATTAAGACCTGAGCCACGAAAAAAATGTAAGCTCTTTGTTGCAGTTTTGTTAAATGTTCGCCTCAGAATAGGGATGCGTTATAGTGCATGTGGCTCACTCCTAATAGCTTCCCACCAAGCATGCATCTGGGCAAGCCATCTTCTGGGTGAAAGCACAAAAATAATTTTCCTCTCAGGACGATATAATATTTCTCTATAAATTATTTGCCTTTCTCTCTGTCTTTCTGTCTCTCACTGTTTCTGTTTATCTCTCTCACTCGCTCATACACACATTTGTTAGATTCTACCTAAAGACGTGCGTGCGTGCGTGCGTGGTTGTGTGCCTGTAATATCCCTCTAACACGTGACGCATATGCAAACTGTGGATCAAGGGCCTCAGAGAATATAGAACCTCCCTGGAGACCGAACCAGCTTTTTTTAGCCCATAAAAACGAGTCCAAGACAACAAAGGACAGTGTTCTGTATGTTCGGCGATGAGACAGAACTCGCACAGCAAGCTGTTCATGCTACCAAATGGACTCATCAAATCACACCAATGAAGATGATGGACGTGAACGTTGTTCATAGGGGGGGGGGGGGGGGAGCCAAATTTGACTGAGGGACTGCCATTGGATTTATTTTTAATTTTTTTAAGTTTTGTTTCTTCATGTAATATGAAAGTAGGGTGTTCTCTCCCAAGATTGACAAATCAAATCTGCCACAACAAAAGTCCCTTTGGCAAAACATATAAAAAAAATTTCACAATATTTTAAATCTATAGTAAATCCCCACAGATAGAAGACATCTTGTTAGCCATAATTTCCCTAGGCTTGAAAGGTTCATGTGGTCTCTTAACATTACACCTAGCTACATGTTTAAGCATTTATTTCAAATTTGCATGTCAATTTCAGCTCTATTTATTTCAGACATGCTCTATATGTGAAGAGGCTGCCTGTGCTATTAACTAATTTTGGACTCGAGTACAAAATGTGACTACTTTCTACCACTGCAGATTGCTGCTGCTATGAGAATGTTGAACAAGAAAAAATAACTGCTCGTTGAAGATACTGATAAGGGACCACTTCAGATATTTAAACCCTTCATACTTGGTAAGATGGACCACCAAACCTCTTTGCCAAAAATAGGCGATCTACAAAGCACCCCAAATCACACCTTGGAAAGCATGAGTGTCTATTTCAAACAAAGTCCTTTTTGACTGGAGTGGTCATATTTTGACAGCAGGAATTGCCTGTCATAATTTGACCCGCCAGTATTAGGATGTATTAGGATGTTGATATTCATTCATCATTAGTCCTACTCCTCCCAGCCATCACTCCCAGTCCCCACTGACAGGTAGTTACCCCCCCCACACACACATCCATTTTGTATTCATCCTTAGGACCCCAAATCACACCTTGGAAAGCATGAGTGTCTATTTCAAACAAAGTGTTTTTTGACTGGGGGGTCATATTTTGACAGCAGGAATTGCCTGTCATAATTTGACAGGCAATTGTGGCCATTTTTGGAAAAGATTGTGGCAGAGAAAACACCTTCCACACACACGACCTTGACAACCACACCCAACCTTCAAACACACAGACCAACGGGGGAGAGTGGACAACTGACCTTTCACGGTTGTATTATATTAGTGCCGCTTTTGACAGGTGTGTGTGTGTGTGTGTGTGTGTGCGTGCGCTCGTATGCACGTGCACAGGAATGTTTGTGTGCATGTACATGCCTGAGGACATCTACTCCCACCTTCTTGCTTCTGCACAGCTGTGTGTGTGTGTGCGTGCGCCCCCTGGGAGCACAGTCACGCAATATGCTAGAGCCCGCCCCTCGTGTTACGATACAACACGCTATAAGATATCAAATCGTATCGCTCCCAGAAGCCTATGTACAGTGTTTCTGCCAAACCTGCTGATATAAATTCCACGTTTGCGTCATTTTAATAAAACGTGGCCTCATCTTTCACTGTCAGATGCTGTAAATGTGGAACAAGACATTGAACCACACGATCTGCATGCAGAACACAGTCACACACACCGCTCAGACCAGAGGTTGATTAAAAAAAGTCTTCCGAATCAAATCAGTGGTTCTCAATGTTTTACGGCCGTGACCCCCCCCCCCCCCCCCCACACACACACACACACACACACACACACACACACACACACACACACCGTGACAAGCACTTCCACAGATAAATATTGTAGCCGTTTTCACTTTCACCGTTTTTGTTGTTGTGCCTAACCACTCCAATGACATGGCCACATCTGTCTGCCAGCGGTGTTGTTGTTTTTACAACATTTTTATAGTATTTGTTGATTACATTTGACGCAGTAAAGGACCCCCAGAAGCAAAGATTTGAGTTGAAATTGTTCTAAAAAACTAGAAAATTATCTAAAAATTCCAAAGGTTTGCACACATTTTCACTTTTTTTTAACACAGAGTCTGCCAGAAACGAGGAACACGAAGGTTTAAAATAGTACCCTAGCCCACCAAGAGGGCTTGTATTCTTTAATGCGTTTTTTGATCCGATCGTATCGCTAGCTGATGTTGCTAACCGCATCAACACAGAGTGGGACACTGGCCGCCAGTTCACCCTGCCACTACCAGCACTAACAGCACATCACACTCATAACACTCCACTACAATACACCATGACACAATAGCCAGGGGCCTTGTTCATTAGTTTGGTGGGTGCACACACTAAAACCGGTATTAACATTGTTCCTGTGATGACGTCACTCCCTGTCTTAAGGGAACAATGCAATGTCAAGATAACAGCAGTGCTATTATTGAAATAACGTATGATTGAACCACATACATAACAACACCACACACAGCAGTTTGTCATTGTAATATTCGGTTACGGATATTTGGCTCTTCAAAGTAAGTGTTACGAGCGATAAAACCTCAACCGCAATACTCTATCGAGGGATTAATTCATGCTGGCGCGAATTGAGTTAAATTAGCAGCCACTTCGTGCCACGCTATGAGCTTGTAGATCCGCAGTTTTTTTATTTAAATAGTGGGATATATGAGGAATATTTCCCAGCCCTTCAGATGTTCGCATTGGAAATATCTCATCGCAGGGATGTGATTTGTACCCGCCGCCATGACGAATCCATTTAGATGTCGCGGCCGCCCACTGAGGCTGAATAAATTCGGGCATCGCTTGATTAACAAGCATGAGTCCCATAATGGAAATTAAATGAGGTAATATGCAAACATATAGAGTGGGTTGTGGGGAGAGGGTGGGTGGGGGAGGGGGGGGGGTCGTAAAGGGGAAGAAAAGAAGGCGTAGGGAATCAGGCTGAGACTGAAAGTGACAGAGAGACAGAGAGAGAGACAGAGACATAGACAGACAGAGAGAGAGACAGAGACATAGACAGACAGAGACATAGACAGACAGAGACACAAACAGACAGAGAGACAGACAAGGAAGGATAGACAGAGGGGGAGAAAGATGCCTCCTTAGACTCCACCTTGCCCTAGCCTTGACGACCTTGCAGGCTTATGCAAAGGCTAAACATGCATGTCATTTAGATACCATGACATGTAATCAGATGCCAGGTCATTATTGACCTGGCATCCTATAGTGTTTATAGTTTCAAAGGAGAGATTATAGATTTTCTTTGGATATTAGATATTAGACTGATGATAGGTTTTTGGTTTACTCATGATCCTAGATCTATATAGAATTATAGATTCTATAGCCTGGTTTCCAGTATGCATTTACTGTACTACCTTGCGTTGTTCTTGCTTGCTGTACTGTATGTTGCCCTGGATTAAGAGCGTCTGCTAAATGGCCAGGGGGGCTGGAGAGAGAGAGGGAAAACCTTCTGAAGAGAGCGTGCCCGTTAGGGATAGAATGAGACAGCTCGCCCGCCTGCCTGCGTCTCTAAGCCAGGGGAGACTCTTCTTTTAAGCCAGGGATCAATGTTCTCCCTCTTAGAACTACATTTAAACTATTTATTTCCGTGGAGTCCCACTCCTCCACCTGCCGTTTGACCCCCAGCCCATTTCCACATACCCCCCAGCCCATTTCCACATACCCCCCAGCCCATTTCCACATACCCCCCAGCCCATTTCCACATACCCCCCAGCCCATTTCCACATACTCCCCAGCCCATTTCCACATACCCCCCAGCCCAATTCCACATACCCCCCAGCCCATTTCCACATACCCCCCAGCCCAATTCCAGCTCCATGTAGGAAGAGGGAACGTGTGAACTCAATACTGCCCCAATCTGGTGGAGTCAGGTTAGCTGTAGTCTACACCCGGTATGGACACTAAATCTTTTCCATTTTGTCAGTGAAAGAGGAAGCAAAATCATTGCAGGCTCAGGTGGATACAAATTCATAGACCACTGACACCACTGATTTTGCCTCCTCCTTCACTGACAACATGGAAAAGATTTAGCGTCCATATCGGGTGTAGACTACAGCATAATGTGTCCACTTGAAACTAAGTCAAACACCATGACAGAATTGAGTCTGATCCATCATGAAAACTTCATATGCCATCTGAAATCCTCCTCCCGTTGCCTTGAGGGCCTTTAAGAAACGTGTCCTCACGTCTCACACGAGTTGTCAACAAATCTCTTCAATCAGGTTGCTGACCCTGAAACGAGCAGCCCCTCTTGTCACTAACAATAACATATGAAACATTTAGAATTTTTACTATAAGCACAGCAATGATTCTGCTCTTGTTTAAGTCTTCAATAACAACCACTTAAATACCGACAGTGGAGAAAACATCCACAATGTTGCCACGTGTTTTTAGCTGAATTAATATGGTGTTCTTGAATCTAGATGTATCGTATACAGCAGGTGCGTGTCTTCTACAGGAGCATACAGCATTGTTTTACAACCACGTCGATAATAAAATGCTGAATAGGATTATTTATTTATTTTTAACTTCGGGAACATCACTGTTGACATCTTATCTGATCTTATCGTATCCATTTGGATACTTCCTGTATCATGGTACATCTCTCATCTCATCTCTATAGGCCCGTCACAATTATAATTTACACGTTCATCTAATCGCAATCGAATTCTGCTATAGCTTATTTGATTTGATTTGTTCTTTCATTTTGTTGTTACATTTATTCATTAACACGTGTAGAAAGGTCTGGGATGTAATGAAAGCCCTTGTGTGTATGTTTTGTCGATGTTATTCTTGATTGCTGTGTGATTGTTGTCATTGTTTGTGCTTTGTGCTCGGAGTACCCTCTCGAAAACCCCACGTTGCTGAAACTCAAGGGACTTATTCTCCAATTAATAATAAGAATGTTGCAGTGGTGGAAAAGGGGCTCACATATACTTAAATTAAAAGTATCAATACTGGAAATACTGGGATGAAATACTGTTGGTGTACTGTATAAGTAAAAGTCTGGAATTAAAAATGTTCTTGAGTAAAAGTAATAATAAGAGTAAAAGTACAATACTTGCCTCTGAGATGTAGTGGACTAGAAGTAAAACTATTCACGCACGCAGGCACGCACGCACGCACGCACGCAGGCGCACGCACGCACGGAAGGAATCAGAGACAGAGAGAGAGAGAGAAAGAGAGAGAGCATTGTGACATATATCGACGTTCCCTTGGCAGCAGATGGTATCGATTTGCTAGTCAGTGACGCAGGAACAGAGAGAGAGAGAGAGAGAGAGACACACACACACACACACACACACACACACACACACACACACAAACACACACACACACACACACACACACACACACACACACACACACACACACACACACACACACACACACACACACACACACACAGAGAGAGAAGGCGAGAGAGGTCGTATTAACACGGGGAAGCTGCCTTCCAGGCCCCTGTGTGCACAACATTACCACTATCTAGAAACTACTTTGTGATGCGGTCCAAACCAAATGTCCTCGCAGACAGGCAGCAAATGAGCACTTCAAACACAATGACTGTCCATGTACAAGTCCATTTGATTCCACAGTATAGAGGCAGGGGCCATTTACCAGGTGGCACTTTGGGTCAATAACCCATTCCGACCGGGACAGTGTCATTTTAGATTTGAGCTCTCTCTTTTAGCACCATTGGTTGGCTACAAAAAAAATTGCAGATATACAAACTAATTGTGCAGCCCAAAGTGACACGCTATGAGCTTGCAGATCTGCTATTTGTTCTTAAATCGTTGAATATATGTATATTGGGTGGACGACATACGACATACGTTTTTCAGAAAATTGTTTACGGATTTAGAAGACATTTTGTAGAATCAGCCTCAGGTTTTACTGGAATAATAGAAAGCTGGGAAAGAGCCGGGGCAGCATTTTTACAGCTCTACTGTAGTTTTAATGAAGGGGGGTGCATGGGAAATAACTTGGCCTCCTTTATTCCTGGGACAAACGCTCGTGGCCACGTTTTTCACGTGCCTGCGTTCAAGCCGCCATGTGCAGCGCATACTCGGAAGTTGTTGTTGTTTTTTACTCAAGTAAAAGTAGAAACATCACAATGTGGAAGTGCTCTGTTACAAGTGAAAGTCCTGTGTTCAAAATTTGATAATCACATTACCAATATTTGAGTAAAAGCACAAAGGTTGTGGCGTCAAAATATACTTTAAAGTACCAACAATTCAATATATATATTTTTTTTATTGTGTAAAACTCTGTTTTACATACATGTCACAATGCCGAAATAAAACAAAATAAAACTTAATGTACGGTAAATCTACAAATTAGTAAAGTCATAAAAATGTACATAAATAATGTAGTGGAGTGGAACAGAACACAAAAAGTTAAACTATGGAGATAAGAGGTTTCTGCCCGACAGCCAAAAAGTATTTCCTCTGAGATGTGAGTTGTGGAGTAGAAGTAGAAAGTATCGACATCAAAGTACAGTATACCTCAACATTGTAGTTCCGAGTACAGCACTTGAGTAAATGCACTTGATTACTCTCCGCCAGTGTTCATGCATCAACCCGCGTGCGCGTTCCATCTGTGCACGTTTTCACCCGCGCACGTGTGCGCATATACAGACAGGGGCGTTTGCGTTTACATGTGTACACGAGAACCAGGCCACAGCACGATGGCACCGTTTTGTCATGTAAGCGGGAGATTTAGCGCTCACCTTGGTCAGGCGCGGCGAGGTTAATAGTGGGGCCGTATCAGCCGCTGGCTCGGAAAGTGTTTAGCGCCTGTAATTGATGGAGCAATTACTGTCCAGATAAAGCCTCCCCCCCACATTCCGCTGTTCCCTTCGCAGCGTCTCGGTCCCACCGAGACATACATCTCCACCGCCATGCGCGGCATCATGGCGCAGCGCGGCCTGGCCTGGCCCCCTCCGCCTCCTTCACCACTCATCCGTCATCCAGGCCTTTAGACGCACTGCCTCAGCAACACAAAGGGCCTTGGGTCGGCCACCACGGGACCAGCGTTGCCAGATGTTGTGAGAGAAACAAGCAGACTGGGTTCTATTAAAAACAAATGGGCTCTATGCACACAGAATAACTCTTCCTAGTTCTGGGTCCCTTCCCTATACTTCCTTCACATGTGTTACTGATGATATTATAGTAATTAATGAAGGCTCTGTTCTATTTAGTGTACAGTGTTTTGTTTTTTTCAAGGACCCCCATAACTCTGAGTGTACAAATGACACCACTGACCAGTACACACACATTACATCCGGAAGTGTCTTTATTACCACCCGACCTGTATACGTGAAACTGTACACACACACACACACACACACACACACACACACACACACACACACACACACACACACACACACACACACACACACACACACACACACACAGGGGGTCCCCAGCAAGTCAAAGTCGCTTATAATAAGCAGACATGGCAACACTGCACGGGACACCATATCAGTGTCAACAGAAGTGTTCAGACATGTGGAGCTATGTAACGCAGAGCTCATTTCTTAAGATGATTGGAAAATGTCCGAGGAGCAATATGAATCCGACCCTATACACTACCTCACACTGAGGCTTCAACTGCAATGTAATGGTGTCATATGTCACTCTGGGTATAGGGTAAAAACGTGTACGTCACCAAGAGGGGGCGGTGTCTGAAAAGATAGCGGCGCCATTCTTGTTGGCTTTAAACTCTAGCCCAAATACCTTGCAAGGACAAGGAAATGTTGTGAACAAACACGGCTGTGCTTAGATACGTTATGTCTCTGCGCCGTACAGCCGGGATCCAAGCCATTCTACTGTACGTATTTTTGTAAACTCGTCAATCTGGGTTCCGTTTTCTGGCTCATTCCCTCGACGTGACCTGCTGTGGCACTTATTTATTGAGCAAGTCTGCACCATTGTGAGGTCAGTTTAAAAAAAGAACGTATACAAGCACACCGGATAGTTGCTCAATGTAAACAAACCAGACAAGCCAACAAGTATGGCGGCCGGCGCGGTCGCTACTACGTGACACATATGTTGACGCCCCCTCAAGGAGATTTTGGTACCCTCTATAAGAGCGGCAGGGATAATTGGCTCCATGATTTGTTTTAGATTCTGTGTTGTTTTGATGTATTGTCTAATAAGGTTTTTTTAATGTAATTAATGTTGGCGGTTGACAGACACATGTTGTCGGGCAGAAACGTTACGTTTTTTTTCCTTGTTTTTATTGATGCCGTACTTGCACATACAAGGGTGTCACACAAAAGCAGCGAAAATAGCCGATGTACAAGCTCACAATGTGTCAATATAAAAATATATAATAAAAAGGGTAGGCCAATACGTTTAAAGACGCCATCTTGAAAATTATGCCTTTCCAGTATTTAGAGTATTTATAACATTTTAGTATGTTATTTAGCATACCCAATATAGCAGCATTCAATCTGTCAAAATCAATTATTTGTTTCAACCATAATTTACTGACTTATCTAATATTGGATTCATTGCAAGTAACTGTAGCTGCTGTCCATGGTTCTAGACAGTAACTGTGGCTGCTGTCCATGGTGCTGAAGTAACTGCAGCTGCTGTCCATGGTTCTAGATTAACTGCAGCTGCTGTCCATGGTTCTAGACAGTAACTGTGGCTGCTGTCCATGGTGCTGAAGTAACTGCAGCTGCTGTCCATGGTTCTAGATTAACTGCAGCTGCTGTCCATGGTGCTGAAATCTGAAGTAACTGCACCTGCTTTCCATGGTTCTATAGCGATGCAAATTGTGAGCTTGTAGATCGGCTATTTTCAAAAGATGTGTACATTTGAAAAGCTCAAAATGGGACATTCTGCATAATGAGTACTTTTACTTTTGGTAGCCTACTTTAAATATATTTTGATACCAATACTTTTACTCAAGTACATTTTTAGTTCCGGAATGCAGTTTTGATACTTTTACTTAAAACATTTGAGATTTTTTTTCCACCAATGCTCATGTGTTCCCTGCTGTTAATATTAAGCGCTTCTCGGTTTAGGCTATTGTTTCTGAAGGGGGTGGTGCCATTGTGAGCTTGTAGATCTGCTATTTTTGCTATTCAAGGCATACAAGGAACAGTGTTGATTTCAAATCAATTGTAGAATTATACGACTAAAGTCTTATATTTAATAAACTAAAACTAAACGAAAACGAAAACATTTCACATGACCAAAATGTGATTTATCAATGGAGTGTAAATTCTGCCTTTGAGCGTGGGTTTTGGCATACGCTCACCTCAGCACGGCATTTATCAAGTGATCGTAAACAGCTGATCCTTGCGTAAAGTCATTCTTAGCGTTGATTAATGTGACGGCTGAAATCAATCTGTCACGCCCTATAAAATCAAGCCTCGCCCTCGTTTCTGCCTAAACAGTAACGTGTGTGGTACTGGTGGTGGCTGGTTGGGTTACCTATCTCCGATCTCCTGAGTCCCAATGGCCGATGCGGTCCCCACTTGCACTGGCTCGGCACATTTGGCTTTCGAGCGTTGCATCGGGTGTATCCTTAAACGAGGAAGAGACGAGGAGATTGCACATAACTCCAGAACAACATGGCATTAAAGAACCCATTGGGAGACTTGTCTCTCCAGCTGCAGCAGTCTCCAATGCCTCTCCATGTCATGAACATATTCCAGCACAGTGCGTCTCCCAAAATCCTTGCATGTATGCGCTCAGGCAAAACATTGTTTAAATGCAAGCATCTAACTTGCAACATTTTTTTGCTTGTACACTTGGGAAATATCCTACCAATTTCATATTACATGCCTTTACAATTTCACATATATATGTATTAGTTTTTATATACATTTTAGTATAGTGAATACATTATGTTTATTGTTTAAATGCCTGTCACAGCCTGTCAGCTAGTCAGTCAATGCTGCTCTGCTTGTCTACGACAGAAAAACAGGTGTTGGACAAAGTCACGCTATATGACTCAAACTACATCAACAGTTGCTGTCAAAATCAAAACTGGTACTGTATGGCTCAGGGTGTTTATAGGACTCTCCACAGCTCCGCTGCAGTCTTTCATGTGAGTGATTGTAATTACCTTTGGGTGTCCCGGCCCGGGTCAGACTTCAGTGCCATTCCACAGTGGATCAAACCCAAAAAAAAAAATAGGAATAATTCTGAATATTATTATCTCGCCCCGCGTCGTTTGGACGTCGCTAGGACGTCCACAGACGTTCAATGTACCACTCGTTTCTGATCCTTATGACGTTTCCAGACGTATTTTGTACAGAATGTGTTAAGGCGTGGGTTTGGATAGCCCACAATTCACCTAATTAGACCTTGGCGGGGACCCCCCCTCCCCTGGGTCATTGGCCAGCCAGTAAACACTGACTGGCCAGGCGATATGCATGCATGAGTGGCTCTGGGTTCATTTGACCCAGCAGGGGGGTGTGGGGGTCTGGGTTCATTTGACCCAGCAGGGGGGTGTGGGGGTCTGGGTTCATTTGACCCAGCGGGGGGGTTATCACCAGGGGTCTTGGAGGGAGACAGATGCCGGCGCAGCGGGCGGTGTTAGTTTGAGTGGTCCACATGCACTCTCTCTCTCTCACGCACGCACGCATGTGCACACACACACATGCGCACGCACAAACATGCACACGCACGCACACACTTTCTATCTCACTCCAGGGTGCACACTTGTATACATTCCTGTCTGCATGCAAATGATGTGTGCATAAACACACACACACTCACACAGACATGTGCATAATATACACACAGGCCTAGGGAGCCTCCGAGTAATGGGGTTGGCATGGTTACAAAGTGATCTGAATCTTAAGTGCAATAGACACTTAAAAATCATTCCCCCAAGACAAAACAAAACACCACACATGCAGTGTTACGAGTGTTGATCTTAAAGGACAACTCCTCCAGACTAAATAACATATACGCTCACTTTCCTACTTATACTGTATTGATCCAAAATGACTTGCCATGGGGTCTATTTTGTAGAATTTCCCCTGCCGTTTCCACAGGAAACCCCAGCACCCCCCATGCATTCAGTTATTAGTTTCCATTACACACATCCATGCCTTGACTGTCCCACACGAGCTGCCGTAGTCTGTTCAACAGATATTATGCTGTTATGTGTTTTGCCAAGTCCTGGAAAAGACGCGCTGTGATTGGTCTGTATACAGTCACTTTGATTGGCACCCCAAAACATGATCTGGGAGATTATGTGGTGGCTCGTGTGTTTCTAATGACAAGTAACCAGTAAGACGGCCTGAGGGCGAGAAGTGACCTCGCCCATTGGGCAGAGGTTGCTTGAACGCATCCGCCTGGGTGACGGCAGATGGCAGACTGCTGGGCGATCGCTGGCGTTTGGCATGGGGGGGTCAGATCAACATATGGAATGAATTCTGTCCTGGCCTGGAGCGTGTCTTGAGTGTTCAGGGTTTGATAAGGTCAGATCAGGCACCTGCCTAATGCTCTGCCGCCCCCTGGCGTCCAAGGAGTTAATTCAGTCATTGTCGATGGCCCAATGCATGTTGTGCGGTCCCTTTGGCAATAGAAACGAAGTGTTTCCTTGCAATACAGAAATAGTTACCAGGCTATAGGAGACCTATGTTATGCCTAATCATTATCTGAAAGATACAGTATGTGAGTCATGGCTGATATAGAAGTTGACAAGACGGAATATGAACATAGCAGTGATGGAAGCAGTATACCGGTACTCCATTGTTTTACCCCAAGTACAAGTATCAATACCCAATAGCCTACAAGTTCTGCATTAAAAGTTTACTAGAGTAAAAGTACAATACTTTTAATACAAGTAATACACATATATTAAAGTCTAACTCATGTTGATTAGGTGATGTAATGGTGATGTAAAACAAACGGTGTAAAAAAAACCATTACATTCTATTTATTGTTAATGACATTTAAAGTTTGTGTTAGGGACAAGATGACGTAGATTTTCCCTTCATTGTCAATGGCAAACATTGAACTAAAAACAAACCTGTATATAGGTCAAAAAATCAGAACCGTCTGAAGTGAGTGGTTGTACTGTACTGTACTGTACTGTACTGTACTGTACTGTACTGTACTGTACTGTACTGTACTGTACTGTACTGTACTGTACTGTACAAGCCCTCCTCCCTGGCCTGTGTGTGTCTGTATCTGTGTGTTAGGCTGTGCAACAGTGACACTTGGTGGTGAACAAACCCTAACGCTATTTTCATGGTCGGACACAGCCACACACATAGCTGTCTATAGGAGTGGTTGCACCACTCAAAGAGAAAAATAACATATTGGCATCAAAAAACATTGAAAAAAGGCAGGAGCACTATATTCTGCTGGCTTATCGTCGATACAAGTACGTTTGTTTAGAAGTGACTTAAAAGAAGACGCAGCTTTAACAAGCCCTGAGCTCCAGGTCGCTATTGCAGCCACCCACATTCATTCACACAGCAGAGAGGTGCAGGCAGCCATGCAAGGCTCTGGCGGCGCGAACGCAGCCACCCACATTTATTCACACAGCAGAGAGGTGCATGCAGCCATGCAAGGCGACAACCTGCTAATCGGGAGCAGTTATAGGGGCTCAGTGTCTTGCTCAAGGACACTTGCCACATGATTGAACCAGGGGACATTCTAACCCTCCTGCGTGCGTACGTTCCATCCATCCATCCATCCATCCGTGAATTAAAAAACTAAGCTAAACAAAAATAAAGAGATACAAACATAACCCAAACTGAATTCACACGCCAGGCAAACACTTTCACACAAATGTATCTGACTTTCTTGTTGTTGTTGTTGTAATTGTTGCATAAGCTCAATCGGCTGTCAAAATTGGCCTGTCAGTCATTCAGTGTGAAAAGCGAGACGGTACATTAATCATCGGGAGGGCTAAATAACATCTGGTCCACTCCCGACGTTCCAGAACCGCAGACGGATGGAGTGGGAATGGAAGCAGGCTAGCGGGAAGCACAGGTGTTAATTGATAAGTCCTGCATTCCACTCTAATCAACAGGGGCCGACCGACAATCAAGATTAATGCTCATAACTTCGCTCCTGTTTGCGTGTTTGTTGTTGTTTTCAGGAGTTGTACGGTTTGTGCGTCTCAGCGTGGGGCGGCTGTTCAGAATCATAACCAATGCTGTGTTATATTTTCACATGGCATTGATCTATAAAAGAAAAGTTGCAGTATACATAAAACATAATAATCAAAATACCAGGGTAGTCTTGCGTAGCCAGACAACTATTCCACACATTCCGAATACTAGAGTCTGGAACTACAGCTCCCAAGAGCCGAGTAACAAAAGCTGTCTCTGCTGCGAGCGGGAGATTCATGCTATTTGTACAAATGTATCATGGAAATAACACCGACAAAACTAGTGAAAGAAGAAATAACGCTTCGAGTAGATCTTGTTTTTGCAACTGCACCAAGTGAGAGGGATGCGTCACATCCGGTTTATTGCTTACTCATGGAAAGAGCTTCCTCTCTTCAGACTGTATGTCTGAAGAGGCAACAGTCTGGCCACGCAATAGTTACGCTCACAGCAGGTGGATATACCCGGTTGTCATTGAATTACGGTAGCTGTTTTATGCAAACATTACAGTTACGCAGGAAAAGGAGGAATAGCGAAAGAGATAATGCAAAGGAACACAGAATAAAATATAACCATATAATCAGGTACAAAATCCTGTATACATAATTGGTGCACGATAGAAAAATAGCAATGGATAAATGGAACCATACGGAAGCAGAAATACTTGTACAGATTGTAAATGTAGCCTTCCCTGTCGAGCAGAAACCTTGTATCTCCATATTTTGACTTTGGACTATCTCAGTGGCCACGTACCACCATTATGATATAATATATGATATAATTATGATATAAACTAAAGAATATCTCCACATGCTGTATGATGTTGGTAGCATAGGATAGATTACAGGCACAGGAGAGATTACAGGTTTAGTGTTACACTCTAAAGAGTTAAAGATCTATAAGAGTCCATTTGGTTACCAACTCTCCATCATGTATCTGGGGACCACCTGGAACCCCCTCAAGGCCTGGTGATCCCCGGTACCACTGGTTGAGAACCACTGGACTATCTCGTGGTGGATGAAACTAAGTGTCAGTTTCTTGAATCCCATATGGTGTAACATTTGTTTCTATTGGCTAATGCTTGGCATTCTCTGAAGGATAGTATAGTACTGTATGAATAGTTGCACACCTAAAATAGCCTTCCTGCGAGCTCTCAACACGTCACGCCACAACTCACGGGAGGCAGTGGCTCAAGAGGGAGAGGGAGCGGCCGCTTGGGAAACAGAAGGTTCCCAAGGGTTCCATCCCGGACTGGATCCCCCCCAGAGTTTGGTGTTTGCTTTGGTGCCGCTGTGGAGTGACAAACATGCATGACGTCCATGTGTCTTTGGCACGTCCCTCCTCTTAACGCATAACGGCACAGCTGCAGGTGCAACGCAATTATACGTGTGTTTGAGTACAATACACAATAGAATATATATAATGATATGAGTATAGCCTGCGCCTGCACCTGCACCTGCTCTGTGTGTGTGTGTGTGTGTGTGTGTGTGTGTGTGTGTGTGTGTGTGTGTGTGTGTGTGTGTGTGTGTGTGTGTGTGTGTGTGTGTGTGTGTGTGTGTGTGTGTGTGTGTGTGTGTGTGTGTGTGTGTGTGTGTGTGTGTGTGTGTGTGTGTGTGTGTGTCAGGCGCACCTGCTTTCAGCATGTGAGGAAGTGGCAGTGCTGTGAAGTAACCTGCTACATTACTGTCTGGAGGCATTTGTTTTTTTTACTTTACTGGATTATTTCAGTACTTCTACTCCACTACATATCAGAGGAAGAATACTTGTTCTTCTTGTTTACTTGTTTACCCCACTAAGTATGTGAAACGTTTATTTTCTGTTGTTACTTTGCAGTTTTTGAATGTCATTACAATACATCAGTGGTTTTCAACCTTTTTCAAATCGAGGCCCATTATCTATTCAGCATTTGAGCCATGGACCACCATTTGATGACATATAGGGCTCTATTTTTGTCCATCCTTATCCCTAAACTACTGCTTTTGTTGAGGGACAGATGATTTTCGTCTTACACAAACATTAAACTCCCATTGACAATGAATGGAGAATAGTATTCACGTCATATGTGTCGAGCAAATGGGCTATTTTTGTCCACAGAGATTAGAGAATTTGCGTCATGATGTACAATGATAAGCCCCTTTTGAAAGGTTAAAATAGCCAAAAACAACTGCAATAGGTAAATGAACCACTTCAGGGGAACATCATCCCAAATGCGAGACAGGTGGAAAAAGTGGTCAAAGTACAGTTTGTAACTCAAGTCCAGTTCTCAGACTATAGGGCTTTCAATGAGTTAAGTATTACATTGACGCCAATACTTTTGCACTTCTACTCGAGTACAAGTTGGAATGCCAGACTTGTGCTCGTCAGAGGGAGGTATATTTCTACATTGTGGCATATATACCGATATGTTTACTTAAGTAAAGTAACTTACACAAGTATACTTCTCCCTGCACCCCTTGGGAAAACAGGCCAGGAAGGGAAGGTGCGTGTTTGTTCTTCCTAGGTGCTGCTGGTGTCCCCTGGGAGTGAACTCTCTAAAATAGACCCACATGCCGGCTCACTGTGATAGCCTCCTGCTGTGCGTCTATTCACAGCCTAGGAGACAGCAGGGCCGGCACCACATGCAGAAATGACAACAAAAAAGAAATAACACACACACACTAACACACATACACACAAAACAGGCCAGGTCGCCCATAGCGGAACGGGTGCTCACAAACCGTAATAACAGAATCGACCCACCTGAAGACACGGAAGCCGATTGACAAACGGCGACGCCCGAACTATAGGGGACCGGGGTGCAAAAGTTAATCGAAGTTGATCTCCTTCCCCCCACTTCTTCATCCCTTCCTTTCTTTCTCTATGAAAATAAAAATAAAAACGTCCCAATGGTTGCTTCTTGGCCCACTAAAGAACCCCTGCGCTTCTTATACTTAAGTCCTAGTCTGAAGACGTTATGCAAACTATTGGTTATTCAGTGCGGTTTGGAGCAGTCGGAACTCCCACATGATATCAGGTGGGAATTAGGGCTGGGACGTTGTAAACGTTCCAGGAGTGAATGATTTATAAATACCTCATAAAATTGCAGATCTACAAGCTTATCGCTGGACTGTTTCTTGCGCGGTGCAGGAGCTACACATGTGTTCAGTAAACATTTAACCTGCTGCTAGTTAATAAATTGCATTCTCCCAATTACATGACACAAGTACAAATGAATGGAAATGCGTTTTCAACGGGGAGTGGTTATCCATGCTATGAAAATCCCAGGAGTGGATAGAGTGGATCACATAATTCATACAGTCATGTAATTGGGAGATATAAAGGTCAGAGGTTCTTTGACGAATGACTGTGAGCTTCAGTTCATGACAGTTTCCCATGATCCTCTACCATATTGCCGAATTTCGTGGAAAGCACACATTGTTTTTTTTTTTTTTAAATGCATAGGCAGCCATCGTTTATTTTTATTTTTTTACCCAGTTCCAATTGTCTAGTGTAATCCTGGCGTTGAACGTTGTGCGTGGAAGGAACACGTTATTTCAACCAGTTCATTTCCCCTCCATCAGGTGACCCGGCTGTCCAAGGGGAGGCAGTTTAGAGACCAGGATCACTGCATATTACGGGGAGTACATGCAAACGCCACAAAAAAAAGGCGCTTTTGCAAACCCCACCTAGGGTATGGGCACTGATGACGCAGAGCAGATACCCCCCCCCCCCCCTCCCCAGCGGGAATCGAACCCAAGACCATCTAGCTGCCTGTGAGGCGACAGTGCTACCGACTATGCCACCATTCCCCTCGGGAGACATCCTTTATTCTATCTGTCTGAGATGGTGTCCTGGAAAAATGAGAGCTGTAGATCGAAGGACTTACTTTTACTTAAAATCCCTGAAGGGCACACAAGTTTGGCTAATCCTCTTCTTTTCTTTTTTCCTTTAATGCCACCAATTCCTGGATTTCCCTACAGCACATTTTAAAGTTTGTTTCTGTGCCATCGTTTGCACAGTGTAAATCCATTGTTTATCTGTTCGTGTTCGTAATTGGCCTACTTAGTAGTATTTATATATTTTAGCATCAACGTTGTTTTATTCTGTATAATTGATTTTATGTTTCTTCCCCATGGTTGTTTCATCGTTTGCTGCTCTTGCGTTTTATTTTGTTCACTCGTCATCACTGTACAGTAAATGAACCACAGAATACATGGTATTCTGAATAACAGCAATCATATCTCAACAGGAGGGGAGGAGTGCTTGAAGTGAAGGCATGGCGGGAGTTTCTTCTCTGTCCCGTTTCCACGCCGTGACAGAAGATAGATGCTTTGAGAGGAAAACGGAGGAGAGGCGAGAGACGATGAAGCCTTCTTCTCAGAAGGTAATCAAGCCATTCTCTGCAGGGATCCGTGTGGGCTTTAACGCATTCAAACCGGGAAAGCATCTGTGTCATTTTAGATTTTAGCTATATAGGCCCTATTAAAACTGGTTTTGGAAAAGTGGTTCACAGAAAATAGCAGATGTACAGTACAAGCTCACAGTGCGTCACTTTGTGCCGTGCTGCAAGCTTGTACATTTTCGAAGAATCTTGAATAAATTAGATTTTTTATTTTTTATTTAACACAAATCTTCTTTCCTGGGGGGCAAAAAGAAAAACATGGCAAAAAGAAAAACATTTTCAGATGGGGGAGGGGGGCGCAGCCAAATTATCATATTATTATAAATCGGGGGGGGGGGGGTCGTTGTCACGGAAAGGTTGGAGAACTACTGATTTGGAAAGGCACCTGTATGGTCCTCAGGCCTTAAGGAGTTAAACACAGCTCTATATACACCTAATCATCTCCATTCACAGACTCCTCCAAACGAGTGTTCAGCCTTCAGTGTTTGACGGTGAATGCCACAGGGCTGTGTTTGCCGTCTTAATCAGCGGTATATACTGTAGGTGTTTGGTGTTTGTCCGGGTTGTTGTGAATCCGCCGCACCCCGCCACCAGCACCCCGTGGCCAAACGGAGACTGACGAACCTCGTACGAATTTCTGAGAGCCCTCATGATTTGTTGTGATCCTAATTTCTTAATGTGGCATTCAGATTATAACATTCATGCTCTGAAAAAACTGGAAGCCAAAAAAAAGATAAACAAATAAATACTTGAAATAATGTATCTATAATCTATGAAAGTTAAACTTTTTGAATGGAACTATGGAAATAAATCAACTTTTCCTACCTACCTACCTACCTACCCACCCAGGAGTGTGTACATAGTTTGGTGCACCATGACAGGGGGATTAGGATGGGGTAGATGGTGCTGGCATGTGAGGTGATGTAACAGCAACCCATACAGTATATTGGTTTTGGCTGATGTACTGAGGTGAAAGTGGCAGAGAGCCTGCCATTGGCACTTCAATAGGACATCAGTGATTTGTCCCAGCATTGTCACGAACAAACAGGGGGAATTGGTGCCAGGTGAAAATTGGCCTCATTTCACACCAGGCAAATTAAGGCGCAACCATTTTCAGGGAAAGGTCAGAAAAAGTGAGTGTGAAGTGTGAAAAGGTCCTATCTGTATGGTTCATTATTCTGCTTGTGTGTTGACGTTGGTATTTGGTCCACATTATCATCATGGATGGATGGTGTGAAAACGTTCACATCTGGACTAGAGCTGATTCTTTTCACGTCCACATCTCTGATCTGCTCTCCTGGGCCACGGTTCTCTAGCCTGGCTGGAGGATCAATCAATAAATCAATAAATAAACAGTAATTTCCCCTTTTGAGTGTCAGTCAGTCAGACCCCCTGCTACTCAGAGAACAATGGGCCCCTGCTGTTAGACACGGACACATCTAAATGAAACGACCTGTTCCCTGATTCGAGACAGTATAAAATAATTCTCTCTCTCTCTCTCTCTCTCTCTCTCTCTCTCTCTCTCTCTCTCTCTCTCTCTCATTAGTCACATAATGCTGTTACCTCGCACTGAGATGAGCCTCCAGTTCCTCCGCCGGTGCTAATTGTAAATGAGCTGTGAGTCCTGTGCTGTGTGTGTGTGTGTGTGCATGTGTGTGGGGGGGGGGGGGGGGGGGGGAGAGTCAACCAGAGCATTGGGATTGTTCCCCGAGCACAGCGGGAGGGCAAAACACGGCAGGTAAAACCCAGGCGCTTTCTGTGACAAATAGCAGCTGCTTTGATGGCACTTTTCCCCCACCATAACCATTGCATCGACTCAACACTACTATAGGAGGGGCGCCAGCCCCTCCTATACACAGGTTTAATGTTTGTCTTAGGTCAATGTTTATGTTGTAAACGCATTAACAATGAAGGGCAAATGTACGTCATGTGTCATTTTCGTCATTGTCCCTTTATTGTTAATGGCGTTTAATGTTTGTGTTGGCACAGTTTGTTTTACATCACCATTACATCACCTAATCAACATGAGTTAGACTTTAATATGTTAGAGACCCTCACTTCACACAGGTGTGATTTTTGTAGTTGTAATTTTAATCTGTATGGTATAGTATACAATATACCATATACAATTGGGATAGTTTGATCTCCCTGCTCTGCTATTGAGACATTTACATTGTGTCAAAGGTCATCACCTAGACGTGTGAATCTGACAAACATTTTGACCTGACATTCAAGATTCAATTTATCCCCTGAGCAGGCAGGCAGGCTCTATTGAGCTATGTGTCAGCACTTGTGCAGGAAACTGGGTTCAAATCCAGGGTAGAAGAGACAAGTTATAGTGCTGCTTTAGGACAAATTAAAGGCATGGTATTGTTGGGTTGAACCAAAATGTTTTATGTAAAACATGTAAAGCTCTATATTCTCATGGCAATTATTAATAATAATAACTTGAATTTATATAGCTCCTTTCAAGAAACCCAAGGACGCTTTACAATACAGAAAAATACTAACAAACTAATTGCCAAAAGCTCTTTCGTGCAGACTTGAAAGAGTCCAATGTAGGCATCTGGCGAATGTCCAAGGGGAGAGAGTTCCAGAGGGTCCGACTCCTCTGATGATTGCTATATAGAGTGTTTGTTACTGAATTACTGCCTCCCCGTCTCATACATTTCCAAGTGGGTTGCCAATTTGTGATTTCAATCAGAATCCAGTTTCAGTTTAGTCTTCTCATCTGTCATTTCACTTCCAATTTCACTTGTTTATCTTGTATGTATGAGTTCTCTTTTCTGATTGGATACAATTACTACAACAACCCGTGATTGTGTGTTTAGAGACAGGGAGAGTCCTGACTTACTGCACCTTTAACTGGTAACTGGTATTTCCTTTTGGTATCACGTGTCTGCTGAGGATCCAGCCCAACTCGGAAGATAGCAAAAGGTGACGTGAAAACTTGGGATCCGCGATTAATCGGTCGTCACATCGGAAAAACTATATCCCTATCTATGGTTTCTTATTATCACTTTCCCTCCCGACACATAGACGGGGATCGTGAGGCCAGTGCCAGTCAAATGCGCGAAATGCCACAGTAGAAGAAGAGATCCCAGGTCAACCAGGAAGTGTAGCCCCCCAGCACCATAGAGTAATAAAAGGATAGAGACCGAACCGGAGCGTTCACCACCCGTTGATTAGAAACGGATCAGCTAAATGGGGACCAATCGGGAGAACTCTCTGATGAGTGATCAGCTAAATGAGGACCATTCAGGGGAATTCTCTGATGAGTGATCAGCTAAATGAGGGCCAATCAGGAGTACTCTCTCTCTCATCTCCTGTGGTGTAGCAGTGGTGTAAAGCAGGTTTTCCCAAACTTTTTCATGTCAAGGACCCCCAAAATGACAATCATTAGCCCGCGGACCCTCATTTGAAAAGATATGCCAGGGACCCCCATAAGAGAAGATTTTTACGGCTCTAGCAATGATTCTCAACCCGTTTGATTTCAAGGACCCCCAGTTTGACATGCATTAGTCTACGGACCCCCATTAAATTACATTTCTATCTCTGGGACCCCCAATTCATATTGGGGGATACCATAAGTGTCCATTTGGTTCCTAATTATCATTTAGCTGGGGACCCCCTGGAACTCCCTCAACGAGCCAGGTCCCCGGACCCCACTTTGAGAACCACTGGTGTAAAGTTACTATTTACTTTGTAGATTGGGATTATTATTACAAAACATACTTCTGATTATGATTACAAAACACAGGCCTACATTAAGGCATTGTGAGCTTGTAGATCTTTTTTTTAGTTTTAATGAGATAGTTTCTTTGTCCACCGTTTGGTATTCAAATGCCATTCAAATGCCACTGTCGATTTCCATTGTTCATTGGCGAAGAGTTCCCAAATTTTCCGCAACAAACTCATCCGTCACGATAGCACTCCAAACTCGCTCCCTTGCATAATTTCATCATTTCTTTGTGATTTTTCTGGACCGTCATTCTTTTCCCTCCCGTTCCTCACAACAAAAGGCCGGCCGGTCGGCCGGGGGACAGATTAAATTCCAGGCATAAATAAATATTGTGAAAAGGTCACCTCTCCATCTGTTATTTGTGCAACCTCTAAAAAGTAATTACATGTAAGTGTTTGTGTTCTGTTGTCTGAACGACACATCTCCCCGCGGTTCATCCCGCACGTGCGCGCACACACACACACACACACACACACACACACACACACACACACACACACACACACACACACATACACTGGGCCAACTGCATGGTAAACAGGAAACAGGAAGCCAGGGTGCACACATGGCCACATGCACACTGTTTTTTTAAACGACATTAAAATGCAGAGATTGGACACACACTGATAACTGATAACTTATCAGATGAGCTAACAGATGCACTAGTGGCTTTTTTCAACGGCTGGTTCCCTCCCAGCGGTTCCATCAGTGGTGAAGTACCTTTACTTAAGTACTGTACAATTTCTATATTGTACAGTACTATTGTTATTTGCACTGCACTTGAGTATTTACAATTTACAGTATACAGTATACTTTTACTTTTAATCTACAAAGTACCACTTCAGCACTATATACTTACGTATATGAGCAGGAAAAAGCGAACAGGAACCTACTGTATACAGTATACTGTACATACACACATTTCTACATCTACAAGCTCACAATGTGTCGCGATGCAGCATAATTAGTACTTTCTATACTTTTGGTACATTTTGATGCCAATACTTTTTAACTTTCACTCACATAAATGTTGTACTTTTCCCTTACGGTCATGGTCAGATGGGTCATGGGTGGTCCGCGGGTCCAGAAATGGAGTTTGGGAAGCGATGTATTAGAGCTGATGAAGCGGCGATGGAGGCATTAATGCATGTATAAGACATGGCGACCGTGATAGGTGTGCACCGCGTCACGGCACCGCGGCGTGACGTCGCATCACACCCCATCGCGTGCCTGCCTCCGCTCAGAGGAGACGCCACGAGGAGGTCAGACCTGACACATCAGTGATCACAGAGAGAGAGAGATGTGGGGGGAGACGGAAAACACTAGACAGCACTTTAGAGCTGGCCTTCTCAAAGTGGGTGCCGTGATGCTAGTCCAGGGCCAGGGTATATATATTATTTGGAATATTTGGATTTTTTCACGTTGTGACACGTTGCGAGGTTGTAGTTTTTTTTGTTGTTGAATTTGTTCCCATGCACTAGAATATAGGGAATGCTGGGCTTCAAGTTATATGAAATTATGTTCAAATGGAAATGTTTTCTCAGGACACAGAAATAACAGGCCTGTTTGTGCGCATGCACGCTCTAAGCACTCTCTAAGCACCACAGGCCTGCATGGTCAGACAGTGTGATATTTGTTTAAAGAGTTTCTGCACATCGGAGGTATGTTTTCTCTCTCTCGTGTGGTTTTACAGGGTGCAGGTTAACCCTCAGATTGCATCTATGGTAACCACAGAACAAGACCCAGGCAGGTTCATGAGGGCGCGTACCGGTAAGACCCTAATTGCCTCAGCTGTGTCTGCTGTGAACAGATAGCTTTGTCGGGGTTGTTGAGCAGTACAAGCAGAGTGCCTTTTAATCTGGACTAGTTAAGTAATCAGGAAAAGCTTACAGTCCTTTGGGACACTAATTGAGAGAGAGAGAGAGAGAGAGAGAGAGAGAGAGACACACAGAGAGACAGAGAGAGCTCAACACAGACTGTTGAATATGAGTCTGGAGCCCGCATTTAACGTCGTTTGTGATATCGGGTGAACTTGATCCCGTTGTTCTTTAATGGTATTCTTGTAAGCATTAAACACAGGGAAGTCACATTAATGCTGCACATTCAAATAATGCGAAGGACGGTACATGCCTATGTTGTTTTTTGGCATTGTCTTTGTGACGTGCAAAAAAAGTCCACTCTGGTAAACTCGGACCCTACGGTTGCGCCGCTTGTGAAACAAGCTTGTAAATATCTGGAAACCCTTTATTTGAATTGTAAATAATATAAGATAGACCCTATATACGGCGAGACCCTGCGAGACCCTGCGAGTGTGCTGTTTGTGGAACAAGCTTCTAAATTGTCTTTCCTCCCCTGATCTCCTTACACACCCATGCCCCATCCTCCCCCTCTCTCTTCTTCCTTTTCTTTGTTTTTTGGAAGAAGTAACACGACTATACGACTATGCACAAAAACAACCCACTTTTTTATTTGTAGAACTGTGATGTGACAATAAAGACTATTCTGATTCAGCCATTTAGTTTCTATGCATTTCAAGCTGGGAACGTTTCATCTTCTTGGATGTTATGTAGCAGCAACATTTTTGTGTAATATTTTGATTTTTGAATGAAGATTTGAATGTCTTTTTTGCTTCTTCTTTTTTTTAGCTTTTTTGTCTTTTTTTGGCTGAATGCGAACGGCGAGGTTCCCCGTTCCATCCCGGGCTCCCTCAGAGTTATTGTCGAAGTGTCCTTGAGCAAGACAACTGAACCCCTAATTGCCCCCGATGTGCAGGTTGGTACCTTGCATGGTTTCCTCAGCCATCGGTGTATGAATATGTGTGCGAATGTGGGTGACTACAATATATGTAAAGCGATTTGGATAAAAGCACTATATAAAATGCACCATTTACCATTTACGGCAAGCTGCCTCCCGCTCCTGCCCCTATGGACACACAACGCCTTGGTAAGGCTCACTTACTTTCTTCACAAGGAGTACGCTAACCCCTTAATGGGTCTCCACCACCTATCGGGCGTGAGCTCGCTCCACACAAATTCAGATTTATATTCATAGTCTGAGTAGTCTAGAGTGCCGAAAGAAACACGATCTGTTTATCCTTCCACATGGCAATAAGCAGCGCTTTCTCAAGGGGCGACGCCAACCTGGCTCTATAGGCGGGTAAATATATGAAAAACAGCACCTTACCTGGAGAAAAAAGAAATGAGCCTCGAGGTCTGTCAATTAAACTGACTTTTTTCACGTGGTATAATAACAATAAATAATAATAGTGTTGTCTCTCTTTGGGATTTTGTTTAACCTGTTAAAACCAGCAGTGGAAAGTACATTTGTCAAATTTTATGGTAAATAAATATATATAAAATAAATAATGGTAAATATGAGACGTGTGGGGACAAGATTTACGTCATATTTGGCGGACATTTGACCCAATTTCTCCTTTCATTGTCAATTGCAAATATCGAGACGTGTGGGGCCAAAAGCTGTATATAAGAGGGGCTATCGCCCCTCAAAAGTGTGAACCATCTGTGATAGGGGGCTGTCATAAAGTCTTTCTGGGCCCTGTGCGCCCCACGGGGCCAACAGGGCTAATAACATTATGGGTGGTGGTGGTGGTGTTGATCCGCTGTTAAAGTTTACTGTGTTTTCTCGGCAGTGGGTCGGGGGTGGGTGCATGGGGGGAGAGGAAGCCTCCAGGTGATCAAAGTAAATCAACTCTTAGCAAACCTATAAAACATCAGCAGCTCTGCACGCACTCTCCTAATGATCAACCCTCTTCTCTTCTCTTCTCTTCTCTTCTCTTCTCTTCTCTTCTCTTCTCTTCTCTTCTCTCTCGCCCCCCTCTCTCCATCTCCTCCACAGCTTCATCACACTTAATCTAATAATGGGAATTTACAGCATCCTCTCTCTCTCTCTCTCCTTTTGTCTGCCCCCCCACCCCTCCTCCCCTCTCCACACACTCCAGCGAGATAAACAGGCCGATTGATAAATCAGGCATATAATGCGTAGCAGGGGCTTACGGGCACAGACAGCCTGCGCGGGCCGGGCCCCAACAGTAAATATCTGTAGACAGGATCGGATTTCTAGCATTAGCTGAAAGTAGGCGGGAGGATGCATCTATTTGCCTCTCACCCAGACTCATAACAGTCTAGAGAGGCTTCAATTTGGCCGTCTGAGAGAAGACGAGATAATAGGACGCGGACGGCGGCACCACCACTCCACTCCCGGCACCATTAACAGCACGCGCCACGTACGTCTACGAGCTAGTTTAGCTCTTAACGCTGTCTTTGTCTGCCTGTCTGAAGACGCCGGCACTCAATTTTTGAAGAATGTTTGCTTGGAAGAAACTGTGGTATAGGCTATAGACGACGGGCTGGGGGGGGGGGTGCTTCTGTAACTAAAGGCCGGTTTATGCTACATCGTACGACGGGAGTCGCACGCCGGAAGTAGTGTCCACGACGCCTTACAATGTGGAAATAGTACTGTTACGAGCTGAAATCTGGTATTCAAAATGTACTCGAGTGAAAGTACAAAGGGAGAGAGAGAGGGCTCTTATCAAATATCTCTCGCCCCTCCTTCTCGGGTTCCCTTTTATGTAATATGAATTTCATCTGATCAAAAGCAACATGATTGAAAACAGGCACCACTCCGGGGCCCAGCCCATTAATTTTTTTATTTGGCTCTCTCCCATGGGAACCATTACTAATGCATGAGGGCTAATAAGGTGCCGGCCACCATGTCATCTTTAAAAGAAAATAAAAAATAATATAATCCCCCACCGAGGCGCAGTGACATTTTCTTTAGAGGTCTCAGCCCCAGAGGGCCTCCTCTGAACTGCTGCTATATGGTCACCTCTTATCTACATTTTATTTTTTCTTTAAAAAGTAGGCCTACAAAGTACAATATTTGGATCCGATATGTAGTGGTGTATAGAAGTAGTAAATGCATTGGAAATTCAAAATACTCATACCGGTACTCTCTATACATGCAGGTAAAGAGAACGTACTTACTGTAGGCCCTAAGTAAATCTATAGTTTATTTCCACCACTGGTTATTTTTACATGTGTAATAATGTCTATATGCATATGAGTATACTTATTCCACCACATCCAGCAAGTCAGCCGCAGTGCAGTGCTCTCAGCCATGGGTGAGGAGTGGAGTGTCAGCCTCCTCTCCTCTCCTCTCCTCTCCTCTCCTCTCCTCTCCTGCCACTGCATGTCAGCCCTGAATTGTGTTTTGATGTTTCCACAGACCTATAATTGAGCTCCGCTCTCGGCAGCCACAACATACATTTGTCCTTTCATATGCACCAGGGCACTTTCTCTCTCTCTGACTCTCTCCTAGTGTTCTAACACGGAGACCCCCCCACCCCCCGGTCTGTCCGAGGACTGTGTGTGTGTGTGTGTGTGTGTGTGTGTGTGTGTGTGTGTGTGTGTGCGCGCGTGTGCGTGCGTGCGAGTGCGGTGTGGGAGGAAGCCCCCCTGCTGCGCGGACGTGTCACATGCGATTACCATTATTTATAAAAACTCACTCGGGCTCGGTGGAGAGCGAAGCAGGGCCTCGCGGGCCCCGTGTACTTGGAGTCAATATTTGCACGCGATCCTGAACTGTTGAGAGTATTTTCTCTCTTCTTCTCGTGGTCGGTTGTGGTGGTGGGGCTGGCCGCGAGCCTCCATTACATGAAATATTCAGGGCGCGCGGAGGACGGTCCCACGAGGGTCCCGGTTGCAGAGTTTTTACTCCGATTTGATTATACGCCATGATTTTTTCATGAGCTATGACAGTCCTGTTGAATTAGAGTCAGGCCTGGATCCTTCTGATAGTCACGGAGGCTACGTTCACCAGAGAGACCAGGAGAGAGAGAGAAAATCTCTCTCTCTCTCTCCTGAGCGCTGGGCGGACAGTTTGAACCAGAGACTAAGTGTCTTACGTGCGGAGCAGATGTAGAACAAAGTGACACCATCCTCGGGTAAACTCCTTAACCCATTAAGGCCACGTGTAGATGACAGTGGTCTGCAGAGAAAATGACAAAGTCCCGTTGCGCTCCCACTTTTTGAGTGGTGCAACCAATAGACCCAGCAATGTCCGTCCATATGTCTGTCTGTCTGTCCGTATGTTTAGGGTAGCAACAGGGGGCGCTGTTGCACCACTCACTTCAGAAAGGTCTGATTTTATTCTGCGCTACCCTACTGCCCAAAGCTGGAACTGCAGCACGTCTATGGAGGTGGAAGGACGTTCAGTGACGTCATGACGCAGAGGTGGACCTCAAAGAGCCCGCCAACAGTGGTACTTCTGGGGTGCTTCAAATGCCACTGAGCAACTTCCATTAAATGAATAGCTGAGGGCGGGGCTGTCCAGTCTCCAGATTATATATAACTCTATGGGTGGCGGTGACGCAATGATAGACCTCCGTTCTACTTTCTATCACGTGGCTAGTTGTTTATGTTCGCCCGTGTAGCATGGTTTTGCGGCTCGCTAAGTTTGTATTCCTAGGATGAGCGTGTCGAGGGAGCTTGCTCATCACCCTAATAGGAACTCAATTAGTCTCGTAGTAGAAGTCAATTCTAGCCAATCCGTGTGTGTGTGTGTGTGTGTGTGTGTGTGTGTGTGTGTGTGTGTGTGTGTGTGTGTGTGTGTGTGTGTGTGTGTGTGTGTGTGTGTGTGTGTGTGTGTGTGTGTGTGTGTGTGTGTGTGTGTGTGTGTGTGTGTGTACACAGTTTCACGTAGGTTGGGTGGTTATCCCATCAGGGTATATTTCTCAACAATTATCGGCTCGCCGCCAGTTGCTTACAAATGTGATTAGAATGCACTACAGAGGCGACTTGGTCTTACCACAATGTTATTAACAGTGTTTTATCTGTGTTGTTTTGACCGTTAAGTCTCAACAGGCACACTGTTTGCCCTGCGACGTCACAATAATCTAAAGGTACATCTAAAAGACGGTGATATTAGCGGCTCATCCGTGTACTTATCTGTGCTGCTGAGGATGGATTGGGAGCTCTTGATGTTCGGGGAAGCAGTGGGGCTTTAATTTACTGCCAAAGACTCCAAGAAAAAACACTGCAATGTCAGACCAGGATATACTGCACAGTACACACTGCTGTTAGACAGTACAATCCTCAGTGTCAATGTATCCGTTTGTAACTCTAAAGGTCTTTACACACTGGTGAATTAGCGACATGATTTTTCCGTGCGAATAATTCGCTTTTTTAAAACCTCATAAAGCGAGTGCAAGCTTCAGCGACGACTTTCCACAGAGCGAAAATGCGTCTGTTTTCGCATCTAATTCTTTTTCGCTCTATGGTGTTGAATTTTGCGGACATTCGCTGGCGAATGATACACCTCTGACCAATCAAACTGCAGCCCAAACTATGTTGACTATAAACAGGGGCGTACCATACAGTATTTGTGAACGGAGCAGCAGCCGGCCTGGCCCCGCAGCTCTGCAAGGTCAGGGGAGCACAGCCACACACTACCCTTCCTCCCCGCCTACAGAGCTTTTGTGGGGGGGGGGGGGGGGGGGGGGTTGTGATAGCAGCAGCCACCAACGGGCTCTGACAAACTTTGGTCAATTCAACTCATCATTGCATCTCTGCATGTATTTCTATATTTATTTATTTTTACCGACGGCACGGGTGGGTGGCCGACCAGCACTTTTAGGACTTTAATGTTTAGGGCACTCAACGCCGACTTAAGACGCCATGTGGCCGATACCATTACAACGGGCACCCCTCACATCAAGTGTGATTTTTGTTTGCTCGTTTTTTTTAAATTAAAAGTTAAAGCTCCATCATACCGATAGCAATCATTACTGTAGTTTATGTATGTTTTGTAATAACAAGAGGTTCAAGCAGCTATGCGGCCCTCACTCACTCTACTGCCGGTCCGGCCAATATCCCCATACAGTATATGGAGATCTCTGTATCCCTTTGATGCCCATGGAGCTGACTGGTTTGTTTGCGTCTAATACCATGATGATACATTGAAGGTTGACACTTTGACTCCTGAACACGAGTTACACAAGTTGGCTGGCGTGTAATGGGAAATAGTGGCCAATGCATTCCAATTGCGGCGGTGCTACGCATCGTGCGTGCTCTGTTGTTGTGATCTGCACTTTGGAATATTTTCCAACACTATGACAAGCGATTACACCGTTTTAAACCTAATGTTAGGTATAGGGACCAGTGGAGAAGAGATCCAGTAGAACTAAAAGCTCTGTAGATCTGCAATTTTCAGCATTAAACTAAGTGTAAAATCCATTATGACGCCATCTAGGCCCACCAAAACAAAAGAAACACACAAAAGGTTCCAACTAGAATCTAGAATGGAACCAAATCTAGAACCAAAGTTATTTCTCTCTCTCTCTCTCTCTCTCTCTCTCTCGGCCCCCCTGTGGTGCTCTACCAGGAGACCTTGTTTCACATTAAGATAAGAGACATCATTTGCATTTCACACTTTTAGGCTACACGTCCACACTAAAACATTCTCGCTTTAAAACCTTTAGGCTACATGTCTATACTAAAACGTTCATGGATTTGAAAGCGAAAACGTTCTCCCTCACTAGCGAGCGTGTGACAGAAATAATCTTCTGCCCATACACACGCCAGAAAATGCATACATCACATCTGATGTTTGACAGCCATCTGACAGCGACGGCCGTGCCCGTGAAACGGCATGTCTACTCGCACAGCACTTGGACTGGATAAATACACTGCATTTATTCACAGAGTGGGAAAAGTACTCACTTTTTTAACTTAAGTAATCAATATACTGTATAGGAATACTCTGTTACAAGTAAAAGTCTGGAATTCAAATGTTCATTAAACATAGGCATCAAAATGTAGACTACAATGCTCACAACTATTTTAAAATGGTCAAAATGTATACAGTATAGGGTCGAAGTGGTTAATTTAGCCTATGTTTTGTAGTAATAATCGTAAATTAGTTTACTTTAGTAAATGTACTGAGTTATTTTTACAACAGTGATTATTTCAGCCATTTCCATCCTGGATTGTTGTCAACTCCATGACGTGTTTACACCTCATATTTTTATACCGAGGTTCATTAGCATGCTGTCACTATCGAGAGAGAGAGAGAGAGAGCGAGAGAGAGAGAGAGAGAGAGATTTGATTAAAAGAACGTCCTTTATTTATGGATTTTATAGAGAAAGGGACAGACAGAGATGTGAGTGGTGGATAATGAGATTGTTGATGAGGACCGTGTTGGGAAATGGACGCTAGCTTCAGGCTGCCTCCGACCTCAGGCTGCCTCCGACACACATGGCTGTTCACTGGTGCACATATCACCTACTGTATAGCAGCATGTACACTGTACACAGTGTATGACGTGCTTCCAAGCCCGTCAAACCTGCACACATGGGGCATAGCAGAGACACCAGCATGCCCACTGTGTTCCAAGCGAGGAACCCTGAAACACATCCTCAGTTGCTGTACAAGGTCACTTGGAGATGGATGGTACAGGTGGAGGCATGACCCAAGTCATTAAGACCATTGTGGGCAAAGCAGGTCCGACCCTCCAAGAAAACCATCGCCTTTGTCAGAGCTGGGGACAAGCCAACTCCTGTCAGAAGAATAGCATCTGCAGGCATGATGTCTGCAAGAGACTGGCATGTTGTTGGTGGATCTTGAACATCAGCTGAAGTTCCCCAGCCATATTGCAGTCACCACCCTGCGACTAGACATTGTCCTTGTTTCTGAGTCCACCAAGCAGTGCTGCTGGAGCTGACAGTCCCGTGGGAAGATCGCCTGGAAGAAGCCTTTGAAAGGAAGCTCTGGTCAGCGACTGCCAGCAGGCTGGTTGGAGAGCAAGGTGTTTCCCTGTGGACGTTGGATGCAGCCCGGTCCTTGGCCAGAGCCTTCAGTAGCTTAGGCATCGAGGGAGAGCCAAAGAGAGAAAGAGGAGAGCCATCCGCAGTGCCACCGATGCGGCAGAGAGAGTCATGGTATACTGTAGCTAGCTAGCCGTCTGCACACAAGTTGGGGTCTGATCAGCCCTGGAGTATAAAATGGGTCTTAATTGTTAACGCATGTTTTGTAATAACTTTGACGTCTTTATTGATACTGTAACATAAATATATTTACAATTTCATATCCTCATAATACTCCTTGACAGTGACTGAGTACATAGTTAATTTTCATAGGCCTACTGCTGTAAAGCTGCTTGTGTGTGTGGCTGACAAGTGGCTGTGTGATGCACCGACACTGTGTGTGTGTGTGTGTGTGTGTGTGTGTGTGTGTGTGTGTGTGTGTGTGTGTGTGTGTGTGTGTGTGTGTGTGTGTGTGTGTGTGTGTGTGTGTGTGTGTGTGTGTGTGCGCGCGCACATGTGTGAAGGACAGTGAAGGTCGTCCGGTGCCACCTGTCTTTGGTCCACTGCTCTGAATGATTGTCAGCCATGTCGCCACGGTGTCACTTCTGTGTTGTCGTCCCCCCCCCACACACACACACACACATATTTTCCTGGACACAGAGAGAGAGAGAGATTGCGTTGCTGTCGTACCTCCATATTTCAACTTTGTAGTTTTTATTTTTTTAAATAAATTAACCCCTCACGTCCATCATACATGTGTCACACAAAAGTAGCCTATAGTATTTACAGTTTCAATGTACGGATATTCTATTGTTAGACAGATATTAGTTTACTTATGATTCTAGATGACTATTTCTATGCATGTGATGTATTACCTTGTGTTTCTTGCTTACTGTGCATCGGTCTGGATTAAGATTGTCTGCTAAATGCCAAAATTGTTGTAGGCCCTACATTTTAAGGGGAGAAACTAACAATAACATGCATACTTCTCGATTTTTAGAGTAGGCTATTATTAGAGTCAAACTGCACAACCAATATGTCAATTTGAACTAAGCTATGATTCCCTGCTTTCATATGCTATGAAAAAACGAAAATTAATAATTGCCCAATGACTTAGCCGCGGTCAAAATTGGTCACAAATGATAATGGATAGTTACAGAGATTACAAATCTCTCTCTCTCTCTCTTTCTCTGCCTCTCTCTCTCTCTCTCTCTCTCTCTCTCTCTCTCTCTATATATATATATATATATATATATATATATATATATATATATATATATATATATATATATATGTGTCTGTGTCTCTCTCTCTTTCTCTGCCTCTCTCTCTCTCTCTACTTTGTGACTTAAATGAACACTGATGTAACAGAGATGCTATTTGCGTTTCCTCGCCTCAGTTTAGTGTCGCTGTCAATATCTCACTGAACAGCCGACTGTGAACTTGTGATGCTTCTATGTTGTCTTGTTTGTTATCAGAGTCCTATTGATGCCTGGTAGTTCAAATAACATCGCTGTGGCCTTTGGGCAACTTTGGCATTTCTTGACAAGTTAGCGGTAAATATGAAAATCAATGTTGTTATGTTCTACCTCTCTCTCAGACTCTTATTATGTGTCTGTTCTCTCTCTCTCTCTCTCTCTCTCTCTCTCTCTCTCTGTCTGTCTGTAATTGTATGCAATAATTGTGAGTATGATAAAAAGGTAGCATGGAAGATGTTCTCTGTGAAGCGTGGAAGATGTTCTCAGACTCATGACTTAAAGGTCCACATCACCCATTTCCAACCATCTTGATATAATCGGTCCTCACCCCACTAATGGTCTTGCCTCTGGTCTCTGGTCTTTGCTTCTATTTCAGAGTGCTGAATAGAAAGCCTGCCGTTTCTGTGAATACATTTTTTCCCCATTGATGTTATGAACTGTCCACAGCCCTCTTCTCAGACGCGACCCCGTTTTCCGCGCGTCACAAAGGGAGGGGTCAGGAAGGAGCGCCGCGGCTTGTGATTGGGTGAGGCGGGCCGTCAGTGGGGTAGGTAGGGAGCGCTCTGCTGTGTAGGAGGGATGAGGATGTACTATTATCATGCCTATCGGCTGGACCCTGAAGCCAACCCTGCAGAAGTCTCTTGATGGGTGCTACACCAGAATGCTGCGTGCAGTACTCAACATCAATAAGAGCACACATGTTACCAACACAAATCTGTACGATGGAATGCCAAGGGTGAGAATAGCACCAAGCGAATGAGACTAGCAGGACACTGCCAAAGACACCAAGAGCTGCCAGCCAGCAAACTAGTGCTGTGGGATCCAACACACGGGCACAGGTCACGAGGACGTCCCACATTTACATACAAGTGGATGTACTCAAGAACGACGCAGGAGCGTAAAGCACCAACGAGCTGGCCAGATGTATGGAGTACCGGGATGACTAGATCAACGATGGAGGGCTCGTCTGAGGACGACCGAGAGGGTCGCAACTCGGACGGGGCTGAGTCAGCTCAAGTGAACTTCGCAACATTCAACACGGCAACCCACTTTCTATAGCTTGCTCGGTGGTGTCTCTCGTGGCTCAAGTTGGCTCCTCCGTAGCGGTCTAAAACCACTAGGGTGAGAGTCCCTCCCTTCGTGGGGCAGAAAACTGTGTCACATCTCAGACAGATTTTGTGTGTCTTAAGTACCAGATCTTATGACTTAACTTAAGATCTGAGGCAAGGCCAATGCTATTTGGCCACTCAAAACAGCCAAATATATTATTGGCCATGCCGTCACGTCTTAAATTAAGTCAAGACCTGATACAGTTAAGACATGCAGAGTGAGTAGACAGAAATGGTACCATATTATTATGTGTGAGGACCAATATAATTATGAAGACAGGTTAAAAATGGGTTAAGTTTTGGTTCTTTAAAGGCGTAGTGAAATGAAAAATATGTTTTTCACACTTTTAGACCATAGCTGTGGTCATCATATGGGCATACCTAACAATTCTCATTTATGTGTGTTTTTATATCAAAAGTAAAAAAAATATATATTACTTCCTGAAAACGAAAACGTGCTGCGTGATGACGTGTAGAGATAAACATTGCTTCCCATTGCTTCTTTCTCCTCCTGCACTGCTACACTGATTAAATAACTACTCAGTTTTTAATCACATTCAAGAAGACATCCAGACAGTGTATTACTTGTTTTAAACATAATCATCACGCTAAAATATGTATATATAATATGTATATATGTAAATGTATGTAAATATGTTTACTTCCTTCGAAGTACAATCAGCATTTCTTCGCTTGAACACTCGCCTGAAAAAGTATTTTCTGTGCATCAGAGGCACAGAGGCAGAGAGCTGGAGAGACAGTGAGAACCCTGTTACTGAACAAACACACAAACATCACCCTATACCTTTAAGATATTCCACACACAGTTGACATGTGTTGGCCTGCATTGCATATTTCACAAAATATTAAATATAGACGATAGCTACAAGCGTGTAGATCTGCTATTTCCACTAAACTGTATATATTTTTTTGAAATATGACTTCAGTGGAATTATACCTTTTCCCTTCCTGGAAATGTAGTAGAGTGAAAAGTACAATATTTGTCTAAAATATCCGAACATAATACTCAAGTAAAGATTATCACCCAAAAATGACTTACTGTAAGTACAGTACTCAAGTAAATAGCCTGCTTTACCACTGGAAAAAAAGAAAATAAATACACAGCAGTATGTCTGATCCATTTTTATTGCATTGGCATGGAATTATACTTCTGCTTCTGAAATGGTATCCCCATTCTGTTTGGAATCTAATGATGTGATGTGAAGATTACTTCCCATTAAGCAATCATTCAGTCTGTCCATAATGTCAGTCTCCAACCATTATGCTCATAGCGACTCCAGACAGTGCGTATGCGGTATACAATTGTATGTTGTCATAAGATGTCACTGATGTTTTCTTTCTAAGGAACTATTGACCCATTAATGTTAGTTTGAGACAGTTACTGACTCCTTTCAATGTCAGCCAGAAACCTTGTATCTCCATTTAAACCATTTTTTTCCACGAATGGATGGATCGCATCGCAATGCGTTGTGAAGTGAGGGGTGCCTTTGGGGGGCACCCACTACGGATTGTAAAAAAGCCATAGACTTGGCTGTCACATGACATCACGGTGGGCACGCACAGAACGTCATAGTAAAAAGTCCATAGACTTGACTGTCGCATGACATGAGATCACGGGGGGCAGGCACATAACGTCATAGTAAGTCGATATGGTGCGTTCACACGGGCCGACGCAAAGACGATTGGCAGTATAATTTGGAGCAGCTGCATGCATCATTGTGTCTTTGCAACGTCATGTCACTGGCTTCCATTGACAATGAATGGTAGACTGCATCTTTTTTTTGCCCGTGTGAACGCACCAGGAGACTTGGCTGCCACGTGGCGTCACAGGGGTGCAGACCTTGGTCCGACATGCAACAGTCCGACACATGCGTGGGCGCTGGAAACCGACTTCCTATTGGTTCACCAACCTATGAGCCCGCCTCCCCTCCACCTGCTCCCCTCATCCTCCGTAGTAGAACACAGCGGAGAACACTGACATCACCAAATTTGGAGCTATTGGATTTATTGGTTTGGCGAAATACACTCCTACTCCTATGCCACTTTTCCTGCTTGGCTCGCCCAGGCTATTAATTTGTTTCTCCTTTGAAAACAAAGGAGGCTAGTGACTAAATACTAACCACATTGGATCCATTTGGAACACGGGTCCGTTTTCTGAAACGGACCCATTTCCTGAAATGCAACAGTTTTGGACATACAAGATTGCCACCCGACAGCGAGGATATAAATGTTATTATAATAACGGCAGTTGTCGCTTCTCAGTGCAGTATATAGACATTGGAGCTCATAGGAAAGACACATTTACAACGCCTCCGAGCGATACTTATTGTTAACACTTAAAATAGCAATAAACGCTGTGTTGCTGAGGTCGTAAAGCTGAAAGATAAGCAGATCAACGTGAACAGAAATATGGCTGACATGTGGAAACACACTTTCATATAGAATAGAGTATATATGGATGACATGTAGGCCTACAGCAGTGTTGATTTTGTCAACTTTAACTATGTTGAAAAATGTTTTCCTTTTTGAGTCGTGCAACCACTCCATTATACAGCTATGTGTGTCCCTGGGTCTGTCCCTGGGTCTGTCTGTTTGTCCCTGCACGAAAATAGCTTGGTTGGTAACTCTTGTCATTTCTCGACCGTTTCGGAAGCAGGGCGGCTCAACCGGAACTTCCGCAAACCCCCACACGGAGTTGTACCACTCACTTCACACGGGTGTGATTTCCCCCCCCCTTTTTTTCACAGACGAAAACTGAATAAAAACTAAACAAACTAAGGCATGATGACGAAGACTATATATATTGACAATGTCATCAACATACAAAAAAACTAGAATATTTGGAGAAGAGATCCAGTAGAACTAGCATTTCTACAAGTGGCTATTGTAAGCATGCAACCAAGTGTCATTATATGACGTAATTAAGACCTGCCAACATTTCAGATGACTAAAATGCTGTTGGGCAGAAAACTTGTATCTCCATGTTTCCTTTTTTGTTTCTACATAAATTAATGCCCCACTTCGTCTTCATGTTACACTGAACTCGGTGGTGCTCTCTGATCTTGAACAAATATAAAGTGTTGCAGAGAGTTCAATGGCACTCAAAACTGCAGAAGGTTCCAGAGGAAATGTGTGTTGATCAGCGATGATTGGTGTTTCCATTAAACACGTCTAATCCATATTTAAGCATTTTGTTTCTCTTCCTCGCGCTCCATGTCCATGTTGAGACAACACAATTGGTAATTGTGATTGTGCATTACATTCACCCATTCACGCACACATTAATTCATACACTGATGGCGGAGGAAACTATGCAAGGCACCAACCTGCTCATCGGGAGCAATTAGGGGTTCAGCGTCTTGCTCAAGGACACTTCGACACTAACTCTGGGGGAGGCCGGGATCAGTGTTTTCCATCCTGCCACTCTACCGGTAACTCTACCCCCCTGAGCCACTGCCGCCCCAATGAACATATAGTTTAGGAATCATGTACTGTATGTATGAATTTCGGAGGAATATACTGTTCGGGCATAAATAATACATTTTAGGAAAAAGCATTATATTGTAAAAGCATTAGATTATAAAATCTGTCCTTGTGGGCGATCCCCATGTCGGACTTTGGACATTTGTGCGGTATACCAACCTACTGTGTACATTATATGTAGACATGATTCTGGGCAGTTGGAATTGGGAACCTTGTAGGTGCTGAAACAAGGAGCTGGCGTATAGTTGTCCAGAATGACGTGAACTTTACAAAGGATGCTCTTATTAACGAGACAACAGTCAAGACAAAGGTAGTGACTCCAGGGAAAGAGGTATTAAATGCACCAAGCTTTTCTCTAGGATTTTCCTCTATTATGTGCATATAGCTACGTGTGCGCGTGTGTGTATGTGTGTCCGTGCGTGTTATGCCAAGATAAGTAGTCAGATAGTTTTCATCAAAGCACTGCATGCTCTGCTTTGTCTGTTGTGTTCATGTACCTGCCTTCCTGCGTTTCATCTGAGCACAGAGGTTGGGCATGGGCCCTTCCTGCGTTTCATCTGAGCACAGAGGTTGCATAGGCGGCGGGTGAGTTTTACCTTTGGGTAGGCTATAGAATTGCGTTTGGGGGGGGACTCTCGCGGCCGAGCGAAGCGAGGCCGCCGCCGCGGATTTATTTATTTGTTTATTTCCCAGATGGTCTAAAAATGAGTTATTTAGCATACTTTTACCAATGCTTTAGCCTATACACAGACAACGACTTTTGGACGTCTTCTTCTCAAGTCTCGAGTCAGTCAGTACTCAGTGTACATTACCCGGCGGTGTTGCTGCCCCTCCGGGAGTCGCGGCTCATGGCTCTACAGACGGCACAGAGACAGCAGTCACTCCGCTCCAGGGGGCAGCGACAACACACACACACACACACACACACACAATAGCCTTCTAGAATGCTGGCATGCTGCGCACATATATTATATATATATAAAAAAAAAAACCCAGCATAATTTCTGGGAAGGCTAAGCCTTCCCTAGCCTTATGCACCCGCCGCCTATGAGAGGTTGCTGTGCATGGGCCCTTCCTGCGTTTCATCTGAGCACAGAGGTTGCTGTGCATGGGCCCTTCCTGCGTTTCATCTGAGCACAGAGGTTGCTGTGCATGGGCCCTTCCTGCGTTTCATCTGAGCACAGAGGTTGCTGTGCATGGGCCCTTCTGGCCAGTGGTGTGAAGTAATGAAGTACATTTATTATTTAAGTACTCTACTTACTGTAGGATATCTGTCTCTCTGTGTCCCTTTATTCCTATATGGAGTTCTGTGTCAGGCATGCCCAAATATGAAGTGTGTTGCCTAATTTCAAGTTCTCGAGTTATACGTGTAATACAGACGTACACACGTATACGTATAGACAGACATAGAGACGTGGTACATTGACAGAGACAGACAGACAGACGCTCGCTGAACAGACCAAAATGCTCAGAGATAACAACAGTTCAGTACAGTATGGACACTACACTATATGATGACGCATATGTGTTGCTAACTCCGGGGTAGTTATGAATATAGGCTTCACTGAACAAACACTCTATAGCAATGGCTATCACATTATAGTGTGTTAACCTTTTAACTTAAAAAAAGGTTTTGTTTTAACCAATAAATATAAAATGTACCCTACACTACTAACTATATAGCCTATAATACAGTATAACCTCCTGAGAATCAGATTTAGTGCAGTCTGTGCTGGTTATTTGAGCGCCCCCACTGTTCTCACCTTTACAGCCTATAGTCCATTGTCGAAGTTTTATATTGGGCTGAGTCTTGTTTTTATAAGCCTGTCGCTGTGGCCTCCTATCTCCCTTTGTTAATAGTGTGAAGCCATAAAAGTTTATTAAAGTCCCCTTCCAGGCACGTTTTAAAGTATGCAGAAATACTCTGCTATGACTAATAATGACGAATAATAAACATGTTTTTCTCTGTGATAAAAAAAAAGAAGAATAAGTAATATACTAGTCCTACCTCTGGAAAGGGCCTGGGAGCACAACTAGTCTTTCCCTCATTGAGAAAATCTGGATTTATGAATATTCAACTATGCAAATGTTATAGGCCTGGAGCCTCCCCTGCTCAAAGCAAAGTGGTTTTGTGGTTTCAGCTTCCACTTCTAAGTGTGGTCATTTGCATATTGGACCGTGATAGGTTCACGGGATCACACAGCAGGCTCCCGGTTTGAGGAAGTATACAGAGATACTCCAGTGCGAAGAATCAAAGATGCTTAAATTTAAGAAGATAGACCAAACCCACCCAATTGGTCTCCTGAGTGGGCGCCGTCTGATGGCAGATCACGTCCTATGTTTTCTGGTGATATACTGTATAATAGATCTCGCCAGAGTGTGTGACAGAGAAAGGTTGCCGATTTGTCTCTCTGAAAAAAGCCATTTACAATTCAGGTAAATTAGCAGACGCTCTTAATCCAAAGCGATTTAAAGTAAGCAAGAACAGGGACACGGTGTCACAGTCGGTAGTGCTGTCGCCTCACAGCTAGAAGGTCCTGGGTTCGATTCCCGCTGGGGACGCTGTGGGCGCTGGGGGTGTGTCCTCTCCTCCGCGTCATCAGTGCTCATACCCGAGGCGGTGTTGGCGAAAGGGCCTTTCTGTGTGGAGTTTGCATGTTCTCCCCGTGTCCCCTAGGGTCGGTACCCTCACAAAAAACATGCAGTAATCCTGGTCTCTAAACTACCTCCCCCTGGCCAGCCAGGGGGAGGTAGTTTAGAGACACTAGTTTAGAGACACTCTCCATATAACACGTCAAAGTCCCGTTGCGTTCTCATTTTTTTGGACCATTTACATGAGAACGCACACTTGAATGAACACGCTACAAAGTGCATGCATATATATGCCAGGTCGCTAGGTGGCGCGTGTCCTTGTGGGGTCCGTGTGACGCAGCGCTTATATAAACCATAGACATAAGTCACGTATGCGCAGAACTACTTCCGTTCTTCTTCTACACAGAAAGTAAACAAACGTCGCGTCCTCATCACACCTCCAGCAAACCGGACTATCCGACATGGTTGTTGTTGTTCGTTTCCCCTGGCAACTGACGCATGCCTATGACACCATGTAAAAACGTAGGACACGGGGCGAGCCGACCAGAGCTGACGTAAGCCATGATGTCACAAGTTTTGCGGATCCACCGTTATGCCTGTTTATATGGAGACCATAGGAAACGGCGTTCTAAAAGATTTCCACTCTGGGAGGTGGTTTCACTTCGTTGCGTTTTCACCTCCTGTGAACACAGTTCTCGTCTAAATGACAGCAGCAAACGATACTTTATTTTGCCGTTTTTTATGAACACCATCCTCGTGTAAAGAGCACCTGAGTCTGCAGTGGAAGTTTGGTTCATTCCATATTTTTTTTATAGTTATAGTGTCACATTTTATAGTGTCAGAATGCTTGGGAGATTGTGTGGCTTGTAGGGTGCAATATTTAGTTCAGTGACCGTTTGGGGTAAAGAATTGTTCACTTTTCCCATTGAAATAAATAGACTCCGACCTGCTTCTCGTCAATGGCATCGACTGCCATTCACTCGTCACTCGTCACTTGGTGTTTTCAGTGGTTTACGATAGAGGGCGGACTTCCGCAAACTGTGAATGATATTAGGAGTGCCAAAGAAGATTACAACCAGAAATACAATGTTGTCCAATCTGCTATTCTACTGAGACATTTAGGTCGTGACAAAGGTCATGTCTATAGACACATGGATGGATCTGACACACATTTTGACCTGAAGGTCAAGTTTCAGTTCATCCCCTGAGCAAGCAGGCAGGCTCCAGTAGCTCAACGGTAAAAATGTCAGCACTTGCCACAGGAAACCGTGGGTTCAATCCAGGGTAGAAGAGGAAAGTTCCACATGCAGCTTTAAAGTGGTCATGTGTCCCAGAAGAACCCTGATGGGTTTGATGGCTTTCAAAACAGCAGGTTTGGCTCCAGCATCAGAGGGTTTGAGATTAAACTGAAGTGAGCGATCAGAAGGGCTGGCAAATATGCAAACCTGACCTTTTTCTGCTGACAAGAGTGTGATTTAGACATTTTTGTGTGTGTGTGTGTGTGTGTGTGTGTGTGTGTGTGTGTGTGTGTGTGTGTGCGCGCGCGCGCGCGCGCTTTTACGATGGGAGTCACCACCTTCACACAGTGACTGTCTGCTCCCTGGCTTTGGTTCTAATTGCAATTTGCATAATATGACTCTTATAAAAGCATTTCCATTTATTGCGGTATTACTACTTGTTCATTGTTATAGTTTTACGGTGTATTTTCATTGGTGTCTTCACGGGAGACTTTTATTGTTATTAATGTGAATTTTTGGAGATTATATTGCTGTTTATTAAGGCAGCTCTCTATGGCTACCCTGCCACCCTGGCAGGGTAGCTTCCCTCCCGGCCCTGGTCAATGTGCTGAAATGTTCCCGAAATGTCACATACAGTATGTGCCATACAGTGACACAAATACCCACCAAAGGAAAGGGGACAGAATTATTATTATTCGTCAAAATTGGAAATAGCAGAAGGGGGCTGTATATGGATGGGCCACTATAATAATATCATCATATCCCACCAGTAGGTTGAGAATCACTGCTGTGGTGCATTACACTATCAAAAGGACATGTAATGATTTACATATCAACTTGAATGGTTAAACTGTTCAGATTATTACAGCCGCTCTGTGATCCTCATAGACCGGTGAGAATTCATTCCAGATATTTGCCCTGTGCAAACAGTTCAATGAAGAGGTCTGCTCTTTGTGATGTGAAGCATTGTAATTTGTTTTCAGCCTGCGCTGTCACACGGTTATTGATAAGCACTCCTTTTGAAATAGCACAGCTAGGCCCCATCGGGCGTGTTAGTGCACTGTCAATATGCATCGTCTGCGTGATTATTCCAGCCAAGGTTTGAGTTTAAGATAACAGAGACAGCTTTTCTTGTCAAGTATCAGGTCAGGGACGGAATGCAATAGGGTGTATAATATCAATATGCACACAGAATAACTCTTCCTACATCCGGGTCCCTTCCCTAGCTACTTCAAAGGTGTTATCGGTGATACTAATGAAGGCTCTGTTCCATTCTGGTCAAACAGGGCCAGGTTGCTGCTGATATTGTGCATGTTGGCTCACTGGAAACACTCTGCTACACCAGTGGGTCTCAAAGTGGCCTTGAGTGGGTTCCAAATGGCCCTGTACAGGTGTGTAACTCTGAGTGTACAAATGGAACCAAATGGACCCTTGCATTTATACACTCTGTGGTTACATTTGTACATTCTCTGTGCTAAGGTAGTAAGTAAGGTTTGAGTGTTCCTTATCTGTTCTTTCCTGTTTTGTCTCATCCAACTGATTAGTTTTAATTTTGATTAATCACCTATAGCTGTCTAGTTTGCTCCAGCCAATCCCTGTGTTGTTTGTCTTTGAGTTATACCTGTGTGCCTGTTTGTTTCATTGTGTGTTTGTCAGATCCTATACTGTTTGCATTCTGTCCGTGTGTCTGTTTCTGCCACTTTGTTATGCGAGTGCTCTGAGTATAGGGCCGTCCTTTGAATACAGAATTGTCCCTTATTTGGAAACTAAGCGCAGTGTTAGGCCTACTCCGGTGCTGTAGTCATTTATGGGGATCAGCCCTGGGTTATACGGTTTGGGGGATAACATACTGGGTTGTGAAACACTGCAATAGAGGGTAATTACACTAAATTTCAGGCCTGGAAAAAGCTGTGTTAAATCCATGCTGTATATTGATGGCGTAATGTGGAGCAGTCATTTGCACAGATAGAGAGAGAGAGTGCTGTGTTATCACAGGTGTAATTGAAGCGGGAACAACTTCATCACTGTAGCCACGGGGCCGCAGGCAGGGCAGAGCAGCAGATTGCAGAGTAGTGCGCTTATCTGTTATGACGCTAATTATAGGAGCATGCCTCGGGGCTCGACTGGCCGTCCTGTTGCATCAGTGATCTACTCCACACAACACTTGAAAGTGCATTAACCATTTAAGCCCTATATATTTCATCAGCATTTGACAAATTGCGGGGGGGGGGGGGAATATATATCAATATGTACCATTTGAGTACATACCTGGCATTCCATATTCCATCTGTATGTTGTCATATTATGTCAAATGCTTATCATGTAACAATGAAACAGTCTGCCATGGATCCATAATTGCAATATGTTAGCAGTTTTGGATGTTATCAAACTAACCCTTATCAAGACCATGCAATGGAGCCAGTCTGGACATATTGATGTTGTCAGCCATTGTTCGACGTCACGTTGTCCGACTACTAACCCTATTACTAATCCTAACCCTAACCTCAGTCTTACCTGGCCATGTAAGTGAAGTTGTATATAGTGGAGTTTCAGGTTGTTTTCGCTTCAGTGACAGTACTTTCACTTCCGCGTTTCCTAGTCGCCTACTCGCGGTAGGCAGTATGTAGGACATATCCATATTGCGCCATTGCATGATCTGATATGGAGCATATTGGTGATTATCGGTTGATAACATCCGAAGGGGGTAAATAGGTTTGATAATGTGATGTGAATGTGAGTATTTATGTTTCAAGTTTCAGAACTTTAGATCTGTGGCACCTCACTCACTTGATCAAAGTCAGCAAATGCTGCCCACCCTGTATTAAGGCATGCGTTATTAGCCAGGGATGCTTTTAAGACCACAGTGAAAGATAGCGAGGGTGGCTGAACGCACCGCAGGGAGCTCTCTCCCTCCCGTCTCTGCAGGACATTACCAGAGCAGGTGCTTGAGCAGGGTAGAAAGGATCATGAAGGACAAACATCCTAGTAATGGACTGTTTGTTATGCCACGGAATGGGGGGGATAGAAAACGACTGAAATGCCTGTCACAGCCGTATGGCTCAAGGCTCAACAAAAGCTTCTTCCCCGTCAGATGTCAGACCACTAAAAGAGTATAAAGGAATATACAATCCACACTCTCTGTGGAGGTCAATGACTGGCCGCGTGTGTATGTCTGTCTGTTTGTAGGAGTACAAAATGTCTGTTTAGAGTATGAACAGCTGCTGTTGAGCAGCCGGCAGCCCTGACTGCGAGTGTATGTCTGTCTGTATCTGTCAGTCTGTTTAGAGTAGACTGCGTCGCTCAGTTCACACGTGATTTTTGTATACGTCTTTATGATCAGCAGCAGATTGTCTACCAAACTAGAGGCGTTTTGGCACGCAGGTCTTCGTCAGATGGTGTTGGTCTCAATAACACAGACTGTTTGTTATGTGAATGTGCACACAGACCTTCATCAGTGGGTGTTGGTCTCAATAACAGACTGTTTGTTATGTGAATGTGCACACAGACCTTCGTTAGTGGGTGTTGGTCTCAATAACACAGACTGTTTGTTATGTGAATGTGCACACAGACCTTCGTTAGTGAGTGTTGGTCTCAATAACACAGACTGTTTATGTGAATGTGCACACAGACCTTCGTTAGTGGGTGTTGGTATCAATACCACAGACTGTTTGTTATGTGAATGTGCACACAGACCTTTGTTAGTGGGTGTTGGTCTCAATAACACAGACTGTTTGTTACTGTATGTGACATAGCTGCTATATTGTTTTTGCGTAATGCTCTTTATACCTTCACAGTTGTCTGTAGGCTATGTTCATCACCTGCACACGCCTGGAACTGCCACATATTGATAAGCTAACGTGCTTAAGACAAGATCTGTTCCTCACTATAATTTTTATATTTATTCATTCTTCTCTGTCCCCCATATACGTCATGTCCTAGAATGAGCCAATAGGGGAAGGGGATCAACGTCACATGACTAGGGAAGGGACCACATAACTCAGATGTGTGTCTCAAAGATTATGATTATTGGCAGAATGGCGGGAAGTTTTAGAATCACTGCATCGGTGGATCACCTGCACTACAAAACAGAAATAAATAAATAAACGTTAATGTAACAATGTAGCACCTGACTACCGTAATTTCCGGACTATTAGCCGCTACTTTTTTCCCATGCTTTGAACCCTGCAGCCTACACAACGGTGCGGCTAATCTACAGTATGTATTTTTACAGCTAACGGCCAGTAGGGGACCTTCTAAATATATCTCTATGGCCACCTGCGGCTTATAGTCCAGTGCGACTTGTATATGTAGTATGCACACATTTGTTTTTTTCCCTAAATTTAGTTGGTGCGGCTTATATTCAGGTGTGCTTTGTAGTCCGGAAATGACGGTAGTCTAAAGCATTGGTTCTCAAAGTGGGGTCCGTGGACCCCTAGGGATACTTGAGGGAGTTCCAGGGGGTCCCTAGCTAAATTAGAGATAGTTACTGTATGAACTAAATGGACCCTTATGGGTCTGTAACTCCGAGAGTGTACAAATGGAACCAAATAGACCACGGGTCCATTTCGTTCCATTTGTACACTCTCAGAGTTAAATCAACAGTGATTTAACTCTGCCATTAAATAGGGGGCCGTAGCCTAATGCATGTCAAACTGGGGGTCCTTGAAATGAAAATGGTTGAAAATCACTGCTGGAGGGGGCACAGTGGCACAGTTGGTAGTGCTGTCGCCTCACAGCTAGAAGGTCCTGCAGGGTTCGATTCCCGCTGGGGACGCTGTGGGCGCTGACGGCGTGTTCCCTCCTCCGCGTCATCAGTGCCCATACCCGAGGCGGGGGTTGGCGAAAGGGCCTTTCTGTGTGGAGTTTGCATGTTCTCCCCGTGTCCCCTAGGGTAGATACCCTCACAAAAACATGCAGTAATCCTGGTCTCTAAAACTACCTCCCCCTGGCCAGCCGGGGCGCCTGATGGAGGGGAAAGGAACTGGTCGGAATAACGTGTCCCTTCCACGCGCTACGTCTGGCCAGGGAAATTCCCATCTGTCAGGTGAAAAGAAGCAGCTTGGACTCCTCATGCATAGAAGGAGGCATGAGGTCAGTCCGCTGCCCCCCCAGGTTGGCAGAGGAAGTGTAGCGCCCAGGATTACATTAGATAATTGGCACAGGGTGAAAAGAAAACTGGGTTACAAAATCGTGGGATAAAATTTTAAAGGAAAATCACTGCTGGAGCCGTACAAATCCTCTCTTAGCATGGTTCCTGGCTATTATTATTATATGGGGGTCCGCAGACTAATACATGTCGATTTGGGGGGGTCCGTAACATGAACAAAGTTTGAGAACCACTGGTTTAAAGTGTGTGAGACACAAAGATGTTAAATAAAGTAAAGACATGATGTCAGAGAGCGAGAGGAGAGAGGGATAATATGGCAGAACACTACAGGCATGTCTATTATTTCTTCATTTTGCATGTTTCGCTTTCAAAATGAAAAGTGCAAATGAGTCTGAGATGTTATATCTGGAATATCTGTCCTCTGTTAATAATAAGCCTGTCATGATTAAACAGTTTTGTGAACTGGCTTTCATACAGCTTTTGAAATTCAAATACGGGGCCAATTTAAAAGTAGAACAGATTAATGTTTGAGAAACTTCTGGATCTAATTTATGGTATGATTAGTCATTGTCAGGGTTTGATTAACCACTAACATTCTTATTTGTATGATCTGCTATTTTGTCTGTTTTTGTATTTAACCTTAACATGATGTGGATCATTGGACCGATTCCAAACTTTCTTTTCACTCACCCTTTGTGGTCGAAATGATAAAAACATTGGTCCTGGTGTTCAGAAAACCCAGACTGTACAATTGTGAACCGTGCGTGTCCGACCATGGGCGTGTGTCCGACCGTGCGCGCGTGTCCGACCGTGCGCGCGTGCGTACATGTGACTGTTGTTGTACCAGTAATGAACAAAAGGCAGGTCGCAGCACAAACACACTAATACATTATTTAGCAGGCTGCAGCACACACACGACTATTAGACAGGCCGTGTGCACACACCGCCATCACCTGTCCACATTTTCCCCCGTCATTGTTTGCACGTTGGGACTGTGTGTGTGTGTGTGTGTGTGTGTGTGTGTGTTTGAACGTTGTGACGGCGATGCCATCGATTCCTTTGAGTTGGACAACAAGCTGTGGTCGGTTGGACTTTAACGTTGTTTGAATAGAAACACTGAAAGCCTGGCCGCAGCGACAGCTGAAAGTTTCAACAGGACAAGGTGCTCTGCAGGACAAGGTGCTCTGCAGGCATCCGTGAAAGTCAAACGTACCGTGAAGAACCACTGGCTTTTTAATCAGCGCTGGAAAGTAACTGAGTACATTTACTCAAGTGCTGTACTTAAAGCGGTATTATGTATGTTTGTTTTTAGTGAATACAATGTGATGTCGACCAACCTATGTTAACACAATATAACTTTCAATTGGTGTGGTGGTTTTTTTGGTCTGAAATATTTAGATCCTTTGTCTATCTAGGTTGGAAATGACCTTTGACACGTTTCTGATTTGAGACACAAATCTTTATCTTTAATTCTACATTTAATTCCCACCCTCATCAAATCAAATCAAACTTTATTCATATAGCACATTTAAAACAAAATAAGCTGACCAAAGTGCTGTACATAGTGTGAAACAAGCAGAGCCCATCGACGCACAGACAATAAGAACATCATTAACACAGGCTAGTGGACAAGCTCTATCAGCTCAGTGGTTAAATCTAAATCTAATTTCAGGAGACTTGGGTTCAAAGAGAACAGAGAATTGGCACAGTGCAGTTTCTGTACTATTGGTTAACTTTTGTATTGTTTGCAGAGAGCGCCTGAGATGTCTTTCACGTCTTTTGGGGTTTTATTGATTCTGGTCTCGCTACCTGGAGTAGTAGCGTTTTCCGTCACTAGGCAATGCTCGGCTCAGTGTATTTGACTGGACCAAAATGGCCGTTTTTCTCCGAATTGAGGCTGCCGTGGTTACAATATTAACACTTCTGATGAAAGTGAAAGTAACGATTGGCAAATTAGTTATGGCCGATCTTTACTTCCGGTTAATTTGGGTGATTTGGGTTTTTTTCAAAATAAAAGGCCCCGTGCATCCTATTGGCAGTGAAGGGACAGCGCCGGAGTTCAATGGTGGCAGTCAAATGAATGGCGTCACGGCGACAAACTGTGGCATCGACCACAAAATCCATGCCCCACTGCCATTACCACGGATGATCACCCGAAACACACACGCAGCACAAAGGGACAAAATGGATGGCACGGAGCAAAACAACGCATGAACCCACATAAAACATTCCAAGTATCTAATTATAACAACACGTTAATGGGTGAATAAATACATAAATAGAGATTAAGATCAATGCAAAGTTTTCCTCTAGTTCAGGGGTCTTCAACAGGGGGTCCTGTGAGTTACTACAGCACTTCAACCCTATAGAGCACCGAAGTCCTGACGTAACTCGCTCATCCCAGCGATTCCCCTGGTTCGCGGAAGTAATTTCTCTATGGAGAATAACATGGGGTGATCTTAATATCGTCTACTATAAGCGTTGTGGTCCAAAAATAAACAAGCTGTCTCTGCGTTATTGTTAGGGAGGTGTCTCTGTATCGTTTGCAACAGTCAGTCACTCATATATGATACAGTCTGCTTCTAGCGGAAATCTAACTAATTCAGCAGCAGTAACATTAGCGTTTTCTCTCAGTCAGTTGATTCTTCATATCCATATGAGTGAAGCGGCCGGGGTGACATGTTTATTTTTCAAACACAGTTGTTATATGAGGCGATCTAAAATCGCCTCAATGGGGATTTCAATGCAACTAAACAAATACATGAACCTGGGGACTGACGCCCTCTAGTGAAAGTGACGTCAGACTTCGGTGCTCTATAGCAATCAATATTTGGAGGTCGACATTAGCCAAAAATAGCAGACATATAAGCTTGTATTTTTGGCATTTTCTAAATTCATTTTTTGACATCCGCAACACTGTCTAACACAATCTAAAGCTAGAGCTTCAGAAGTCACGTATGAAGCCCGTTGAGCCGTCTGGCTTTATAGGTTACACACACACACACACACACACACACACACACACACACACACACACACACACACACACACACATTGATCAATGAGGCTAATGGATGACGTGCTCCGTCTCAGTAACATGCATGCACAGTGCTACTCCACTGTTTAGTCGCAGAACATTAACCCGGACGATCCGGGAAAGCATCTGTGTAATTTTAGATTTTTGCTCTGTGTGTGTGTGTGTGTGTGTGTGTGGAAAGCAAGTCTGTGTGTCTTCTGTCCTACACTACAGATTCAAGTAGTTCCCGTAAATGGTCCCGTGAATCAGTCGCAATTTTTTCTTTTTTTCTTTCTTTTTTTAAAGTGATAGTGAAACTATAGTTCATTGTGTCTCTGGGTTTAAAAAATATTGAAACAATGACAAGTAGGTATTAACAAGAGCGTGTGACAAAATAATAACATCCATCGGAACACAGGTTATTATGTTATTTCCCATTACATGAATCTAACTTTTTTTGAAGGCCTACAAGGTTTTTCCCGGCAGTGACGATATGCTTGGCACTGTGGCGTCTCTCTCTCTCACCCTGTTTAGCCCGGGTGATGGATGGCTCATTTTATACACCATTAATCCATCCATTTGTCAATTACTAATGGAGATTCTTTGGGGGGTGGGTGGCTAGGTGGGTGGGTGGGATAGTGTCAGGTGGCTGAATGCCACCCTGGATCACTGCTGTCTTCCATTATGAGACCTGTCTGAAGAAAAACACATAGGCTGACAGAGGTACGCCTTTTCACTGATAATAACTATGTCATTTGAGCTCATGGCTTCATGTTAACCACCCAACATTCCATTTTAAATCAGTGGTGGAAAGTAAAAGTGCATTTACTTAAGTACTGTACTTAAGTACAACTTTTGTATAAGTCATTATTGTATCAAGTATCATCATACTCTACCATACAGATTGTATAAGTTATATTGTATCAACATACTCTAACATTCAGATTGTATAAGTTATATTGTATTTATTATGTTTATTGACCGTTATTTAATCAGGGAAGACCATGCTCTGTTTTCCATGGCTGCCCTGAGTACAACATGATCACACATCACACAAAACAACAGTCATTATGTGTTGCATGCTCAAGTAGTAGCCTATACATTAAATGATATATAGAGACCAGCTTGTCCAGTTTCAGAGAGTCCTGGATTTTCTTCCATTTGTCTGGAGCGTAAAAGATGAAAGCAGTCTTTCCTTGTTCACTGTTCATTCATGGAGTTTTAAGTGTAATGTAGGTCTTTGAGCGCATTAGCGATATCCCGTGGTTTGGGGAATTAAAAGCGAGGATAAATACAATGGGAGCTTGCCTGCACACAGAGCCTTATAAATACATAAAACACAATGTTGTTCTCTACGCCAGCCCAATGTTTCATAGAATGGTGATGAATAGTGATGAGTAAAAGCTATCACCGGTAATGAAGCGTAAAGCACTGTGGTAGACTGCATCGAGAGGCTTCAGTATAGTAAAGTGTGCATTTATATACTCTACCATACAGCTTGTATATTAAAAACAGAACATCCCACTGAACCATTTACTGGAAACAGACAACACGTCAACATGTTGTGAGCTTGTATATAGTCTCTGTTCACTGTTTTTGGGAACTTGGGTCGCACTGAATGGTTTACAAGAAACCAGGTGAAATGTCTGCCCAGTCAGTCAGTCAGCCAGCGTTTATGGGCTTGGCTACAGCTCCATACATAATCAGAGTGCTCTCAGCTTCATGCTGCCATTCAGTCTCTTTCATGGCAATTTATACACATTCAAGCCCACACGCACACTGGCACGCGCACACACATGGGAAACCATTTACCTCTTCAACCCTATCAATTTCGGCCATTTGAAAACGGCTGCATTGTGAGCTTGTAGTTCTGCTATTTTCAAAAGTTATTTCTGAGTGGTGCAACCACTCCTACAACCAGCATTGTCCGTGTGTATGTATCTATGTATCAGTCATGAGCACGAGTATGTGACTTATTAGTACCAGTAGGGGGTGCCAGAAACAGAGAGAGAGATAGTGATGTGCCTGCTGCCTGCTAATGAGAGAGAGAGTTGGGGGGGGGGGGGGGGGGGAATTGCACCACTCAGTTCACACGGGTGTGGTTTTTAATAACTTGTAATGGGACATTCTGCATAATGAGTACTTTTACTTTTAATTGGTAAAAATTTGATGCCAATAATTGTACTTTTACTCAAGTACATTTTATTTCTACACATGCAGTATTGATACTACTTAAGTTAAAAATGTTTTTTCCACACTTTGTGTGGGTGTTTTGAGGACCCGAGGTAGTGCAACGTCCAGTGTGAAGTCAAACTGCATGTACTGTATATAGCGCACATGACGGTGGGCATATTACGTATACTAGAGCGATGCCAGTTGGGCACTGGCCTACTTGGAACGATGCAAGTTGGAAATACATGCCCCACCCAGTTATGTCTGTGTCGTTTTTCTGCCTATATATGGAGTTCTTTGCAGATGTCAGAACAGGCCAGCTCCATATATTGAGATCTGGTGGTGATCAGGTGTGATCAATTGGCTAATTTGGGCCCTGTCCAGAGGCTTTGGTGCTGATTCTGGACAACGGTGTATCCAACGGACTCAACACCGTCTTTTTTCATTGTACCAAACGCGGGCAGTTAACTGTACCTTCCTTGAACTGTACCCAAGCGATTTTTTTTTCAATCAATCTGTATGTATGTTTAAATACATTTGTATGTTTCACTTTAATCTGTATGCATCTGTAATGTCTGTATATAAGTGCAGAACTGCAGGCTATCAGAAATGACTTTGGACAGATGGAAAAAAACTTTAGTTACTGTATACTTGCAGAGTGACTTACTTTACCTGGGTTACATCTTCTGATAGTTGTACTTGAATGTTGACATGGATGACATAATAATCCCATCTAGTGTTTCATTAGCGCAACAGAACGTGACAAAATAGGCTACAGCTGAGCTATGTTGTGCTGCTGACAGGCAGCTGTATGAACACAGTAACACACGCGTTGAAACAAGGCTGTGGTAAAGATACCAAGGAATGGTCAGTGATGTCACTTATATGCAACACGGAAGTAGTACAGACTTGAAGCTGTTTATAAACCAGTCAGTCAGTGACATCACTGACGAATCCTTAGCGTTACTCTTCCTCGAGCCTTTCTTTTCACCGTCGTCTTGACACTTTTTTCCCCCTTCTTCCCCCTTCATGGGCCCCTTGGGGGGCTGGGCACCGGTTGCACCGTTGATATTTTCGCCTGTGCATATGGTTAAAAACAACCTCAGTCACGTGGGGGGCTTTTCACGCCATGTTCCAACAGGCATGTTGAACAAATTACATGTCGTACTGGAGCGTCCTTGAGCAAGACACTGAACCACATCTGCTCCCGATGAGCAGGTCGGTGCCTTGCATGGCATCCCCCGCCGTTTGGAGAAAGGCTCCGTAGCAATACACCCTTTACCATTTACCATATGACACATGATGACGGATGGAAACTGCCTTGTCTAGATGAGTCTAGGGCAGGTTCAAGGTTCAATTGTGTTTATTGACTCACACACTCAGTCACACGCGCACACACACACACACACACACACACACACACACACACACACACACACACACACATCAAATAGCGCTGCTAGCAGCATCATAGACAATGATGTTATGGGCAACAGTGGGCATAATTGTGAAATAAAAATAAAACGAGATAGAAAGGCATAGACGGGTAAAATTGTGGTGGTAGTAAAACTATCTCCATATTTCATAAACGAATGCCCAACTTTGTCATACTACAGTGTCGCACAAAAGGAGCAAAAGTAGGCAATTTACAAGCTCAGAAGGCGCCCAAGCGAACTACACTAGTAACTAGTAACTACATTGGATCTACTGCAAAAACAGGCAATTATTATTTGTTGGACATATGAGGTTTCCACCCTACAAGGTCGCTGTAATAGAACACTGATCTGTGCAACGCCTGTTCAGGTGGCAGGCCATTCGGAAAGTGTGGCCATTATTTTGTAAACAGGCCGGTTCCTAGCCTGGCATACCATTTATATACTGTATATTTAGATACTGTATAATACCATGTAAACATGATAGGGAGGGACTATAGTGGAGAAGAGATTCAGTTGTTGTTTTATTCTTTGTTGAGCGCAGGTGTATGTACTAGTTATGTATTCAAACAATGTAAATCGCAAAGTAACTCGTAACTAAAGTTTTCAAATAAATGTATTAAAACTACAATATCTGGATCAGAGATATAGTGGAGTAAAAGTATTGGAAATTGGAAATGCTCAAGTAAAGTATATGAATACCTCAAAATTGTACTTATATAATAAGAAAATATACTTACTTTCCACCACTGGCTATAGCGCAGTACGGTGTGAGCAGCTAGCTAGGCTATTAGCGGCACATCATCATCGTTATAAAGTCTCATCATGGCCGCCTGTCAGATGTGCTGATGTAGTCTTTGTTCCGGCTCTGATGAGGACGGATGTGATACGGGCACAGCTGAGGACACCCGAGGGACTATAGCTCACCGTTAGGACCCCGACAGCCTTACATTCACACCTGGTTGACCACCATTATAGCCGGGAAGGGGAGGAGCCGCCTTTGACCCCATATTCCATCACAACACCATCTCATTGCAAAAACGTACAATGGATAGTAATGGTTAAGGATTACATTATGGTTGCGCTCGGCAGGTATAAAGTAAAGCCCCTGTCCTCCACCACCACAGAGGTGGTTGGTTAGAATCCACCGTGGTACGTCCGGCTTTGTCTGGCATCTACAGTATGTTAACGCAATTAGCATGTGTTCGAAGGAGGGTGACATTTGTTGTTTTAATATGATATTAAAACTGTAATATCATATTATTTATGTCCCTCAAATGTATTTCTAATGGTTTGAGCCTAAATGATATAACCAGTTCAACTCCTTTTTGTCTGGTTTCAGCTGCATGCAGCACTATACATTGTCCTGATGTGGCGCTATTTAGCAACCGCAACCTTTTGGTTATACTTTTATTTCAGTCCATATATCGATAGATATGATATTACCAATATTACAATGGCAGGTATTTAAAAGAAAATGCTAATTTAAGACTGAAGAGGCCAGCTGGGGGAGGGATTATACCAAGTAGGGCAACACATATGACATCACCGTACCACCAAATCAGAACAATTCCCATAAAAACCCATAGGCTACTGTATGACGAGAAAGCCTGATTGTTCAAAATTGATTATTTGTGGTGATAGAAGACACATAGACAATGGTAAAACTTGACATTCATGGTGCAGGACCTTTAAAAAACAATCTGAGCACTTCTTCCGCCACCGCCTTTGAGGTTCGGTGCGTTGCGGTACAGTACAGCAAAGATACAATGTCAGTGTATCGAGCCTGCAGACGACACCGGAGGGGCATGGCTGATTGGCTCAGGGCTAAGTGCTCGTGACGGCGGTTGATGTTGATGTATTTACCTCCTGCGTGCTGACAGGAGAGGAGACAGCCAGCCCCTCCTTCTGTCCCTCCGTCCGTCCTCCTGATTGACTTGGGTTCCGGCGGCGTAGCCGTGCCAGAAATGGCTTTGTTTAACCCGTGCAGGACGGGAACCCCTTTTGGTGTTTTAAGCATTATGTCATACTTTAGCTGTTGATAAATAGCAGATCTAAAAGCTCATAGCGCTGCTGCCGCACTGAATGACGGGCTACAAGCTTATAGATCTGCTATTTTTCAAAAATAGCAGATCTATAAGCTTGTATGTGGATGTGGCGCAAATCTTTCAGAGTGACCGTTTTAGCTCAAATCTTTGCTTCGGGGGGGGGGGTCCTTACAGATAATTATGGGGGTCCT
>NC_137877.1:18044218-18104218 GCF_963924005.1 Protomyctophum bolini | reverse complement strand
TTCTCATTGATATGCCTGTAGGACACTGACACGTGCCCTTGTCCGTGGCAAATACTAGATTTAGATGTTTACATAACATTCTAATCTTATTTTGATCACAAGACCCCATTACTGAATGTCTAGTCTCCAGGTTTTCTTTAGAATAATGTATGACACTGATTTAATATGACACTATGTATGGCACTTTAGTAGTCCACTAGGGTCAACTTCTCAAACGTTCTTTATTTCCAAGGACCTGCACCATAACTCAGTGTAGCCTACAAATGGAACCAAATGGACTCTACCTACGGGTCCATTTGGTTCCATTTGTAGGCTACACTCTGAGTTACAGAACTGTAGTGGTCCTGCAATGGCCATCGTGACATTTGCATGTCCATGTCCACCACAAGCTGGAATGCCCCTTGCTCCAAGGCAATGCTGCAGGTGTGGATGGAGACGAACGTGTGTGTGTGTGTGTGTGTGTGTGTGTGTGTGTGTGTGTGTGTGTGTGTGTGTGTGTGTGTGTGTGTGTGTGTGTGTGTGTGTGTGTGTGTGTGTGTGTGTGTGTGTGTGTGTGTGTGTGTGTGTGTGTGTGTGTGTGTGCGTGGATCGCCCATTGTCACTGTTCGTCATAAGAGCTAGACATGTTTGACAAACATGCGTGTGGATCGCCGTTTCGCTATTCGTCAGAAGACATAGAGCTTAAGTGGCTTAACGTGTTTGAAAAACACAAGTGTGCGCACACGCATGCGCATACATATGTGCACGCACATGAGTGTGTGTGTGTGTGTTTTATGCCTGTGCGCAGCGTAGCTACAGCATTTGTTAAATAAGTGCCAGGAGGTTTTTTTTGTCTATATCAAAGCTTGAAAGTGTAGTGCTGTTTTCCAAGCACTACACTCTGCAGCTTGACACACGCACGCATGCATGCACACACACACACACACACACACACACACACACACACACACACACACACACACACACACACACACACACACACAGTGTGACACACACACCACCTGGCATTGAAAAACAGCCCTATTGATTTGGAATCTGCCCCCCCACACACACACACACACACACACACACACACACACACACACACACACACACACACACTCTCTCATGTTATATTTGTATTGTTGTCTCTCAGTTCGATAAGAGAAATGCAGCCCTCTGCCCTCCCAGACAGCGCTCTCTCTCTCTCTCTCTCTCTCTCTCTCTCTCTCTCTCTCTCTCTCTCTCTCTCACCATATACGGCTCGTTCCCCCCTATCCGCAGATAGAATGATTGCACCCAGCAGCCCCTACTCTCTCTGATGTCTGTTGTACTTCACTCTCCTATATATTGACTCGTTTGCGACCTCACCGCTTGCAATCATACGCCCTGCTTTCTTTGGTATTGTCATTGTCTTGTTCCACGGATCCGTGGCTGGATATCACAGATGTGGCGTATTATATCTGTGGTGGGCAATAATAACTTCAATAACACAATAAGAGTTATCTATGTCTACCATAAGACATGAATTTGTTGTGCTTCGGGCCGCCAGGATTTTACAACATGTTTGTGATGAGAAAACAATAGGCTGCTACCCCTCTCTCTCACACACACACACACACACACATACACACACACACACACACACACACACACACACACGCGCACGCACACACACACACACACACACACACACACACACACACACACACACACACACACACACACACACACACACACACACACACAAATAATAAGGGCTCTGTTTGGTCGTGTTGTAGTGTGTGTGTTTGTTAGCTTTTTTTCAATGCAGAGCAACGGAACAGCAAATATCAGGGATTTCACACCGACAGAAATTGGGCTAGATCTCAGCCGTATGAAAGGGAACAATAAAAAAGCAATCACCTCCGGCTCGTTCGCCTGTGTGCTCTTTGACGACAATCTGTCAACCCCAATGGGGAATCCTGGCAGTTATTAACAGGGCACGCTCACTGCCAAGTTTCAACAAGTTGCAAGTATTTTTTTTCCCGCACTCCCGTCTCCATTACTCAATAGCTCTCGTCGTCGCATAATCTCTGTGTTCCCCCATCAGTTTCCTCCCATGTGGAAATTCTAAAATGAATAACGCCGGTTCCAGGCAGGCAGTCAAATTACAGGAAAGCTATTCGCAGAAGTGATTATAAGCTCTTATGGGACTCTGTTTGGTTCCTGTCGTCCTTTCTTTCGGGGGGTAATATATTCGCTTGTCCCGGCGAGAGAAATGTCACTGTGTCTGTTCAAATGTTTGAAATATTGTCGCTGCATGTTGGGTGGAAACCCAAAGTCCAAAAAAGGAGAAGATTATGTCATGTGGCAGACAAGTCTATGGACTTTTTAATGTTTGTTTAGAGCACATATTATGCCATGAATCATTTGCCAGCCAACTTCATTTAATATTTTCTTTCGGGCACTAAATGACGACGTTAGACGTCACGTGTCACATTATTGTGACTGATTCCGTTTTATGCAATAACACAATGTATACATGCATCGTGGAGGACGATGAGGATGATGATAGTGTCAGACTGTGTCAGTGGTAATGATCGGGGACAGCAATGATTTTGAGTAATGGTACGATGGCAATTATCTCTTGTCTATTTTTGAACATTTTCGAAGAATCTTGAAAGTGTGTGAAACTACTGATTTTGGCCTGCAGGTGTTGTACTAGTACTTGGGTACATGTACTCGATTCCTCTCCACCGCCACAAGGTTTTTTCCACCCGACTGCGTGCTAACGGTATTTTCTGCACCGTGTTCCATTTGTTCTGATGTATCAGGGCTGTTGTTCTCTCATCATCTGGTGAGAGGAAACATGTCCGCGTGTGGCGGGCGGGCGGATGGACGGTGTGCCTGTCAGATTGCCTCTGCTATGGATAGCCTTCAATTTCACAGCTCTCTCTCTCTCTCTCTCTCTCTCTCTCTCTCTCTTTCTCTCCCCCTCCCTCTCTCTCTCCCCCTCCCCACCGGCGGCGCCGATCAAGCCCTCCGCTGCTCTGTTGCAATAGCTTGTTTACACGGATAAAATGACAGTGTGCTGGTCTCTCTCACTACTATCTGCACCTCTCTCTCTCTCTCTCTCTCTCTCTCTCTCTCTCTCTCTCTCTCTCTCTCTCTCTCCCAAATCAATTCTTTCCAACTCTCGGTTCATTTGTCAAGCACGTCGTGCTTGTTGTTTTTGTTTTTGTTTCCGCTTGTTTTTTTCTCTAGAAACAAGAGTCAGGATCAGGCTCGACTTTTTATCACCGTATCACAGGATTACAGGTATAAAAAAAGAGGGTGGATTTTACTTTATTTTTTGTCAACATTGCAGTTATAACAAGAAAATTTTGTGTATGATAAGAGAGAATGGAGAAAACTAAACTAGCAGGAAGGCATGTCCTAATCAATATACAAAATCCAGGGTGCATTATTAATGCCAATGACTCAATGAGCAATTGAGCATTGGATATAATTCAAACTTGAACTCTCTTTTTAAACAATAGAATCCTCTTGCCACCAAACGGTGGGACACCAAACATCCTCTTTTACTCTGACATGTCCTAGACTTAGTGAAGTGGACCTGGGCTGGCTCAGTGGCTCTGTACTTGGACTGCTTCTTTCTATCTACACCAGAAATAACCAATCTACAATCTCACAATTTGCTGCATTGCGATGTGTTGTGACGCTTAAGAAGTGGCTAATCTTTAGCTAATGTTCCATCCCCAGTGGTTAAATTAAATATGTGTTGCTTTGTGTTGAGCAATTTTTGATTTAGTCATAGTCTTTTGAATAAAGAATATTGTAGACAGTTCCACAAGTGAGGTGCATAGTAATGAAAAGCTGTCTTACCCAGTTAATTAGCATTTATATAAGGTAGTGTTGAGAATGGGTGTGATGCTTTCCAATTTTAGGATGTAATAGGCTGTTAAGATAGTTAGGCAATTTGTTGTGTCGAGTGGGTTGTGACAACAGAGCTTAATGCGTGTAGATAATATCGCCATGGTATATAACTGATACAATTGTGCTTTCTGCTTCCTACTGTTTGAATCAAAGCAAGCTTTGTTTCTGTAGAGAAATGCAAATTTTGGTATTTTTTTTGTTTCGTTGATTGAATTGAATACTTTATTAACAGTTTGCAAAGGGTACACATGTGGTGCAGTTGTACAATAATGCTAAAAGGACATATTCAATTCATCAAACCATATACAGACATTCAATATTTTACAAGAAGTCATCGATACTAGTAGCAGTGAAAGTAATTAGACATTGCGTATAGTTCTTTCCTTCTCATGTTTTCTAAATCAGTAATCCATAGGCCTGTCTGGGCTCGTTTTGGAAAATGCTAATGTTTTAGTTTGAGCATAAAGGTAACGCCACCACCTTTCACCACCTTTTTTGCGAACAGTGCTGCGGAAGTTGTTCCTCTCGCCCAGGGACTTGCAGAGAGTGTTAGAGAGCGTAGCGTGCGTGAACCATGGTTATTTTTTTGGGGGGGGAGGGTGTTTGTGTGGCCTGGCAGCCGCCCGGGGGCTGTGGGGTCGGACAGTGAGTTGTCATGGTTCTGCTTTAGAGAGCTCCCTATTTATTATGCTACCCTGGCTAGCGTTCTATTTATATCTCTGTCTGTCTGTCTGTCTGTCTCTCTCTCTCTCTATCTCTCTCGCTTTCTCTCTCTCTCTCTCTCTCGCTTTCTCTCTCTCTCTCTCTCTCTCTCTCTCTCTCTCTCTCTCTCTCTCTCTCTCTCTCTCTCTCTCTCTCTCTCTCTCTCTCTCTGTCCCACTGGGGCCCATAGGGTCCCCTAGCTCCACTACTACCAGACGGGGAGGGGGGAAGCGGCATGGGAGAGAGAGAGAGAGATATAAGTGAGAAAGCGGGGATGGGAGATACAGAGACACACAGATCGTATTGCTATACTTGTGGGGACATCAACATTTTGTATCACACTGTTGTATCACACTGTTCGCACGCAACTGTTCGCACAAACGCACGCACGAAGCAAACAACAGCAGCATCACAGCATGTGAAGGCATTATGTAGGAATATCATTCGTTCCTCACCTGTGCACAGCCATGTTTATGTTGTGTTGAGTGACAGTGCAACGTGAGCTAATTAGCCCCGCCACTTGACCAGCACACTGCTGCCCGATGTGACCATTATAACATGCTGGCACTGCAGAGAGAGAGGGAGAGAGAGAACGAATTCAACACACTGACTGCCATGGACAGAGATCTCTGTCTTTTGATTTTTGAGTTCCTCCAAGGAACAGCAATGTCCGTGTTGGTTAACCTACCTATGTGACGTTAACCTATGTGACTATGAGCACCAGTATGACTATGAGTACCAGTAGGGGCGCTGTTGTGCCAGAAACAGAGAGAGAGAGAGAGAGATAGTGCTGCACTGTTGCCTGCTAATGAGAGAGAGAGAGAGAGAGAGAGAGAGAGAGAGAGAGAGAGAGAGAGGGAGGGGGGGGGGGGGAGATAGGGGAGTTGCACCACTCAGTTTTATATTATTGATTCAGTTTGAGATTGCACTATACTACTGTCTAGTCTACCAGTGTCTCCATGTCTAGGATATAAACTGTAAGTCCGTCAGTAAAATGGTTTCCCCCTCGTCTCCCCCATCCGTGAGCTAACTCCGGCTAAAGCCTGGGGTAATGTTTGCCCCTTGAGTAGCAATAATAGAAGTTAGAGAGTAGTAATGGCTGTGATTGTAATGGAAAGACAGGAAAAAGATAAATGGTTGAAAAAAGATGGATGGTTGGATGATGGACGGACGATATGCACATTCATGACACGATGGTTGTAGCCAAAATAATTTTGCTTAACGATATTATCCTGATAATCAAAAATGTGCCCAAAACTCTTAATTTTCCACCTTTGTTAACCACAGCATCTATATTCTTATATTAGCCAACATGTGGAAGAAGAGATTTGGTGGAGATCGGGGGATAAAGTACTGACAGAGTTCTTTGATTCTAGCGCTCTCTCTCTCTTTCTCTCTCTCCTTCCTCTGTGACTTAGGATTCCAGTCTTTCCGCCCTCTTCATTTCCACCTCCTGACTTCAGTTTTCTTGGGTATAGATTTTTATATAGATTGCATTTCTGCGATGCAAAGGCTGAGTGAAACACATCCTGTTCTATTGCACATGCAGCCTCTCCATAGCTCACTGATAATATCACCCAGGATTCATAAACCCTTCGATGATAGCGGCCTTCGACACTCGCATGACTGACTTCTCTTTCCTACAGCGTAAACTCATACTGTTCTGGGTCCAGTACCAGTGTTCATCCTGTCAACTATATACAGTACTGTGGTTCCCAAACTGTGGGGAAGGTCCCTAAATTACTTTACGGGGTCCACCAGATGATTGCGACCGAAGGTGCAGTTAACTATGGAATTATGCATTTCCTTTCAGTGTGTCAGGCACCAGTGTGTGTCGGGCACCATAATGGTGCCCAGGTCTCGTGACACCATGTGACATCATCACGGAAGGTGATGTCATAGTAAATGCGACCTGCTGTCGCAGTTAAGCCCATATGGAGATCCCTGATGGCATCAATATTGGCCAGCAACTCTACATCTGACCTCAAACCTCAAAACCCTTAGATCTCCATATATGGAGATCAGCCGATGAAAACTAGAGCTCTCATGCCAAAGTGCCAGCGCTCGCCTAGCAGTCTGCCGTCAACGAGGCGGATGAGTGCATCGCCCTCAGGCTTAGCTTAGTGTGCAACGTTGTTTTCTCAACGGTAAACAAAATAGCTGATCTACAGGCTCACAATGTGTCGGGATGCAAGCTTGTAGATTTACTATTTTCAAAAGATTTACAATTCATACATTTGAAATCTTGCAAAATGGGACATTCTGCATAATGAGTACTATTGGATACTATTGGATTGGTACTTTAAGTACCGTACATTTTGATAGCAATATAATGTACATTTACACTTTTACTCAAGTTGACTACATTTTGAATTTTGATACTTTTGTACTTTTTCTTACTTTAAAATACGGGATTTCTACTTCTACCAAACGCCGATCGAATAAGATCCACGGTCCATCTTTGGCCAACTCTCCCTCCTGGGCATCGGTAGTAAAGAAGGTGAGAAGGATTTCTCTCCGGTTGTGTTCACCTATCCAACTGTCCAGCTGTTTCTCTCCGCTGGCCAGAGCATGCAGAGAAAGCTGTTAGCGGGGAGTTAGAAATGATCATCCATGCATGTGTGTCTTGACGTCTGGATTATTGGAATTCCCTTTTCACCTGTCTCTCAAAATCATCATTAGACCACCAGCAACTGGTCCAGAATGCTGCTGCCAGATTGCTGACCAGGTCCAGGAGATCCTGTCACGTCACATTCATCTTATTTTCCTTGCATTGGCTCCCAGTAAATTACAGAATTCATATTAAAATTCACGTCATCACACACAGAACCCTCCATGGCCAGGAACCCCCATATCTTTGTGACCTGATCCACCCATATCCCAGAGCTTCTCCGAGATCCTCATCCCAAGCCCCGCTGGTTGTTGTTCCCACGACTAAACTAAAAACTAAAAGTGATCAAGCCTTTGCGATAGTTTTGCCCCCAGGCTATGGAACGACCTATACCCTACCACATGAAATATGTGGCCTCTGTGGACCTTTTTTAAAAACTTTGAAAGACCTTTTTAGACAGGCCTTTTTGTAACATAGTCCTGTATTGATTTCTTGATTTTTACCAGTGCCTTTTTACCAGTGCTGTGCCCGTTTCTTCTGTTTTCTATTCTATGCTTTATCAGACTTAAGGGCCACAAATAGCAGTTCTGGCTGAACTGTGCAGTCGGTTTTCGCGAAACGTGGCAATATTGTATAAGGCTCAATATAATGATTGACCAAATGGTGGCGCTATAGCACTCAATTGAAAATGCAAACTTTGAACCTGCATAGCTCATGAACCGTTTGACCACCGGCAATGAAACTTTGATACACATATGCGTCTCCTCATGCCGAATAACTTTCGTGCTCTGACTTTTGACCTCTGACCTTTAGAATACCCGCCATTTTGAATTATATGAAAAACAGTTCAAATCTATCTCGTCTCCAGGATATTTGATCAAAATGCACAAAAGCTTTGTCGTACATTTCTTTGATTTTCTTCTTCTTGAGTGATTTTCTTTATGAGCCAATGAAAATTGCCTCATAAAATCAGTATAGCTCTGCCCTCAGATTTTCCGCCACTTTGATCAGTTTAAAAAACACTTTTACCTGGTGTTCTACTCTCGCTGCACTCCCTGTACGTTGATGCGTTCTCAGGTGGGCAGTGAGCCGCGAGAGCAACGCCGTTGCGCTCTAGCCGACCGCGATGCCGATGTAAATGTCAAGTTTATCAGAGTGCTTTGTGAGGTCGATGAAAAACTACTTTATGTATTGTACAGTGCTATTGTACGCAGGTTTAATTAAGTAAGTCAGGTATTCAAAATGTAAAAGTAAAAGTGTACTTAAAATATACAATACGAAAAAGTATACTCATTACGCATAACAAATCTTTTGAAAATAGCAGATCTACAAGCTCAAGCGACACCCTGTGAGCTTGTAGATCTGCTATTTTCAAACCACCAAAGTATGTTTCATAATAATTATTATAATAATCATAATAATAATCTAAAGCTTCAAAATAACTAGTAACTAGTCTTCGGAGAAAGAAAATTGTGGAGTAAAAAAGGTGTAAAGCCACACTGAGCTCTGAGTCTAGTTATAGTTCTTCTCAGGACAGGTTTTAAACCAACCACCCTCCATCTCACGGGACAGGTTTTAAACCAGCCACCCTCCATCTCACGGGACAGGTTTTAAACCAGCCACCCTCCATCTCACGGGACAGGTTTTAAACCAGCCACCCTCCATCTCATGGTACAGGTTTTAAATCAGCCACTCCCATCTCACAGTCTATTGAGAAGAGCAAACTTTGTGCAAGCACACCTTCGGGTGGCCATGTCGTAGACCGTGACGTATGCAGAAGTGGCATTTATGCCTGTTCTTTGTGGCTGTGTTGCATCACTGACTTTACCTCTGCGTTTACAACCATGCACAGTTTGTGCCTGTTCAGTTTTCCACAGCAGGCCCAGCGTTTGCAGTTTCCCTTTCCTTTGTTGCGATGGAGCGATTGTGGTGAGCATGGAAAACCAATGTACGCTTTGTGTGCGTGCGTGCGTGGGTGCATGCGTGTGTGCATACGTACGTGCGTGCGTGTGTGTCAGTGTGTCTCACTCGGACACACGATATTCACGTAGAAACAACAGCACGGATGTGGCGTTTCTAGTACCTTACAATTGCGGTGGTTATATCTTGTCTCCCTGCTCTTCCATTGAGACGTTTAGATCTTCTCAAAGGTCACCTAGACACAGGGATCTGATCTGACACACATTCTTTCCTGAAGGTCAATATTCAATTTTATCCCCCCCGAGAAAGCAGGTAGGCTCTAGTTCTCAAAAAATAAATAAAATAAGGACTTTTACAGGAAACCTGGTTCAAATCCGGGTAGAAGAGGAAAGTGCTGCTTTTAATACATCGACATTGTAATTAAGTACTTGAGTATGTGCACTTTCCACCAAGAAAGAGACACTCTCATTAGGCGCTGGCTTCCATGGGTTGCAAGCTTTAACGAGACTATCTGCACTGCAGTTGACATTCATGTTGGTTGTTGTCAAAACGTCACGTATAATATAAGATGCAATTCCATAATGAAGCACTTTGGTTCAACTCTGAGGTTTAATAACAGTGCCCTATAAATAAAGTGGATTATATTGAATTAAATTCAGTTTCAGCCTCCACCCAAGGATGACTACTTTGTCCACCAATTTGTATTCTAGCTTTTCTTCGTATCTAAATCACCTTGTACATCACCTTGTACAAGTCAAGACCAAGTCCGAGAAGGGGCGATGCCGAGTGTGGAAGGGGGTCGAGTCCAAGTTGAAGAGGCCGATAGGGCTCGGCTTTATGAAAATCCTGAGTCTAAACAACTACATTGGATACATATGAATGCAGCTTCTTTGTAACACGTATGATGCTAAAGACGCCTAAAGACGTCTTATCAATAAAACCACACCCCTGTGAAGTGAGGGGCACTCTTATCATCATACGTCATCATACACCATCTGATTCTGGCCAATCACAATTTGGGTCTTCACTTTTGTCTTCAATGTTTGTGTTTACACAAACCCTCAAAGCTTAAGGCGTTTTATATTGATTAATGTAGGCTCCGGCCCTAAGCTACTTCTGGCTAGTTCTGGAATGCTTGCACGTATACAAGCCAATGAAGCCATGACTCGAAAATCAAAGGTTGCAAGGTGTTACTGTATGTTTCTGATTACTTAGATATGCGATCCGATATATTTAACGTCGGTGGCATAAGTTTCGGTTGACAGACCTGGGGTAATTTATTTGCCTCAAGCCAATCCGCTCAGAATGAAGGCACGGTGGAGGTCTACAATAATGAATTCATTAATAGCTGGCTACATAAGTGTTAAGTATAGTGTTAGTTACTGCCCACCACTTGTGACAGCTTAGCTAACAACACTGTAGAGCTATTGATCGGGTGGAAAACTCATAATTATAATGGATTGCATTTTTATAGCACCTTTCTATGTCCAAAACTGTTACTCTTCAGGAATAAAGGCAAACGCATAAATAACAAAAGTAGCAGATCTACAAGCTCAAAATTCGCTTCGAGCTTGCAGATCTGCTAATTTTGTGTGACACTGTAGTACGATCAAGTAGGGCGTTAATTTGCGAAAACATGAATAAAAAAAGACATACTGTAAGAGGTTTCTTCCCGACAGCAGCCATATACTTTTCATGCTATTTAAGTTTTTCTTTTGGTGACATTTTGAACTGTACCTTGCTTATTATTTACTTGACAAACTGACACATCTAGCAGCAGCAAAATCCCACTAATTGATAGGCCGACGCTTCAATCGTGCCGTGCGCACGATTGACGCGGACGGCATTTCGATAGTCAAAATGTAATTGTATTTGGCAAGGTGACCGGTATCGTATACCTAATAGGGGGACTTTTCGAGAAATGTGTCTCGCTCTGTGCACATTCTGCACAACGCTATATGACAAGCCTTATGTAAATGAAGCATTTATTTCCTCCCTGATTTGGCGTTTGCTTTGGTTAGACGCACACAGGCATCAATCCACTAAAGCCATACCCCCCCCCCCCCCACACACACACACACACACACACATACACACACACACTGTAAATCATTTAGCCGCTGACAGAGAGACGCCGGCCGACATGCTTCTGAATTATTAAATGTGCCGTCCTTGAGACGGGAAGGAAGAGAGATGTCAAGGATGTCGGTATTGTGTTCCTTTTTTGGTGGGGTGTGGGCGGGGGCAGCGTAAAACCTTATTTGTTTTGTAATCCCCCCCCCAATGTGATTGATTTGACATTGGTACCGGCCGGATGTTTCTCTGTCATATAATGTACTGTTAACACCACACAGCATCGCCACAATTGATTTGGTATATTAGATTATTTGAACACAACATAACTGACAGACAGTGCTTTCTTCTGTAGTGCAGTATAGCTGTCTACACGCTGTTAATTCCTGCTGTAACGATCCAATTAAAACCTTCTCTTCTCTTCTCCTCGTCCACATTTGGACACTTTCTTACAATTCCCACCTAATAACCTACCCCAAAACATGGACGACAGATTGCAAATGGTAAAGAAAAAAATGAATAAAATTGGGACACATGGGCTGCATAATTGCCGATACCAGGAGAGAAAAAAATAGAAGAAATAATTGACTAGTATATGTGGCTCCTCTCGTCTCTTCTCTTCCCTTGAATATACCGTTCTCTTAATCTATTCCCCCGCCATAACATTGTCCATGGATGGTTTCCATCTTCTGTTCTTCTTCAAGCCTGGCGAGCTCTTCCCTCCCTAACCCAGGCAGATGTTCTTTCATAAAACAGAATTAATATGTATCTGTGAGCCTGCCGTCATCTCCTGTCACACTCATGGCCAGAGGAAATGCGGTGTGTGTGTGTGTGTGTGTGTGTGTGTGTGTGCGTGTGCGTGTGCGCATGTGGCAGTCTGTGTTTGAAATTGAAATACCGCCGTATCGGTCAAGAAACCTTGTATATCCGTTTTTCAACTTTGTATGGCTTTTGTAATTTGGGTGTCCTACTTACGTTGTCATGCTCTAGTGTAGAATAAAAGTATCAAAAATAGCCGATCTGATGCGACACATTGTGAGCTTGTAGAGATGCTATTTTTTGTTTTTTCTTTAAACACATTTCTTATAAGTGGTTAAGAGTGTCTATAGGTTTTATAAATATTGAACGGTGAAGAGCTTGTGACTAAATGATAACTACATTGGATCCATTCAGTGGTGTAAAGTCACTAAGTACATTTACTCCAGTACTAAGTACAACTTTTTTTTACGTAACTTTTATTTATTTTTATAATATTATAACTTTTATTTATAATATTTGATAACTTTGTAGATTTTGATTATTATTACAAAACATAAATTAACGACTTCAGCCCTGGGCCTACATTATATATATATATATACCGTATATGTGTATATTTCGGGCCATTTGAAAATAGCTGATCTAAAAGCTCACAGTCACAATGTGTCACATCACCTACGTTTACTTTTGGTACTTTAAGCACATTTTGATACCAATCCTTATGTACTTTTGCTCAAGCAAATGTAGAATTTGGGGCTGTTACTTGTAACCTTGTAACAGAATATTTGTAAACGTTTCCACCACTGGATCCAATTGGAACACAGGTAATTTTTTTCTTCCATTTCCTGAAAAGTTACCGTTTTGGACATACACGTTTTCCGCCCGAGGCCGACACAATAGTTTATTCCATGTCCACCCCCTCCCCCCACACACCCCCTCCACTGCCGAGCATGAGAGAGAGAGAGCGAGAGAGAGAGAGAGAGAGAGGATTGAAGGAGAAAAGAGGCAATGGACTGTTGACAGCAATCTGACTGCAATCCATCAGTGTGGGCCTCAAATTGTAGTCGCAAAAAAAAATTGCACAAAACATTTCATAATAACTCATACATATTCATCTGCCAAAGCCATTCCTATTAACATACAGTAAAGCCCCCCACGGCCCCACCCCAAATAAAAATGCCTAAATGAACCCGTTTTATGAGTGATATCTCAATTTTGCGGTGTGTGTGTGTGTGTGTGTGTGTGTGTGTGTGTGTGTGTGTGGAGACATCCTATATAACGGCTTGTATTTATGTATTTATTTATGATTGTTTTTCTCTCTCTATCTCATTTCAGTTGTTCTCCTGGACACAACCTCCGTGCTGGGAGAGCTGGGATGGAGGACATACCCAGTGAACGGGGTAAGCTCCAGATACTCATAACCATCCATACCGGTAACACTGTCGCTTCACAGCTAGAAGGTCCCAGGTTCCCGCTGGGGACGCTGTGGGCGTAGTGTATCAAAAGCAGAAGGATATGGATGGGAGGGTGTCAGAAGCAGAAGGATATGGATGGGAGGGTGTCAGAAGCAGAAGGATATGGATGGGAGGGCGTCAGAAGCAGAAGGATATGGATGGGAGGGCGTCAGAAGCAGAAGGATGGGTGCCCCCTCCTGTGTCTTTATTGTGAATGTGTTTAGAGCAATCAACTGAGGTCAAACGCTATTGATCCTAATGGGTCATAACGGTTAACATGTCTCTCGCCCCTCTCTCTTTCTCTCACAGGGGACACACACAGATAAATAAGGGGACAGATAATGAGGTGAGGTCTCTAAGGACCACGCTTCCCTTCCGTCTCACTCCATTTATGCCCCCCCCCCCCTGCTCAGTTAAGACATGCCACTGGACTCCGCTGGGTGGGACTGGGTTCATTGAAAGGCCAGCGTTTAGCTTGATAATACCCCGTCCGTTGCACACATCGACTCCCAGTTCCTAGTAGTTCACGACTGATTTCAGTCATTTGGATACTGAGGAAGCATGCCACAAGCAATAGGCCAAAAATAGCCAATCTACAAGCTCAGAGTGTCGTGAGCTTGTAGCGAGGCTATTTTCGGTTATTAGCTATTTAAAGACTATTTAAAGTGTTCAAACGTAAATTGGTCAAGTTCACAGTGTGAGCTGCTTGTAGGTCTGCTGTTGATTGTTAGCCCAGAGAACAGGGACTATAGGGCAGGGCGGCAGTGGATCAGGAGGTCGAGTGGCCGTCTTGGGATCTGAAGGTTCCGGGTTCGATCCCTGGAATCTCCTCCTTGTCGGAATTGTCCTTATATAGCAAGACATTATGACTGCAGTCCACTTACCATTTAGCATTCAATTGACTAAATGTGAAAATGTAAAAGTGAAATCTTTTTATTTTTGTGAGATTACCAAGTAACTTATCGTCGTCCGAAACCTCTTATCTCCATGCAGTTATAGTTATACGTAGTGCTCAGTGTGAGTGGCCCTTTTAGGCTGCTCAGCAGTGCCACTTTAGGTCACCCAGTGGTATTGCAGCTGTTCGTACCCCAAACACACAGACATACATACACACGGCCAGTCTTTGGCGCGTTTAGAAAACCACAATGGAGGGAGAGAGATGGATGGATGGATGGGCGCACATGGCATTGTGAAATATAGACAATTCACCCTTTGTCAGACTTCTGTTTGGTCCCTGACTGACTAACCAGCAGGCTCATTCTGTCTTGTTCCGTTCTGGTTCCGCCTTGTTTAATTTGAATTTGCTATAACATCATTTTAGAAAAAACTAACTAAAACTAAAAACAAACATGATATGCCCAGTCACCATGCTGCACCTGTGATGTTCCTTTTTACTGACACCAAGTTGAAAATAAGAATTGAGTGCACAGAATATCAATACGAAGCAACTGAAAAAAATGGTAGTGGATGGAGAGAGAGAAGTTTTGTCCAACCACGAAACAGCAACCAATGGGTGCGAAGAGGGGCACAACCACGGGCGGGACTTGACAAAGGGTGAATTGTGGAAGAAGTGCTCACATTTAGTCATGGTTGTACAGAGGTACTGGCCTCAAAATAGTTGCACTTAAACTATGTAACTTTCCTCTTCTACCCCGGATTTAAACCCGTCTTCCGCCATGAGTACTGGCACATTTTACCATTGAACCAACAGAGCCTGTCTGCTTGCTCAGCGGATGAGCAAGCAGACAGGCTCTGTTTTGTTTTCTTGTTGTCCATTATTGATGCAATCATGGTGAAGTAATGGTTGGTAGCAGAGCATCAATATTTTGTGATAGATATGGACAATCCATGATATTTGTCTTCCTGCTCCTTTCTTTTCTTTTATAGAATATGTAAAAAAAAAAGTATAGGGTAAAATATATATATATAATCATTCAAAACCACCACCACAAAACAATTGCATAAGTTGTATTTTAGCCTACTATAGTGTTGCATTATTCTTGCTCAAATGTGAATCATGATTTTCCTTCACAAGAATTGTAATTCTCACACGATTCTCATTTTTGCCCTGAAAATATGTATTAGTAACTAAAATGAATTGCACAGCAATTGGATTGCTGCACGATTCTTCACAAAATATGATTGCATAGGTCAGTGTCAATCTTTCTCTTTTTTTAATTGTGCAGCACTACTACTAAGCCATACCCGGGGATGTGCACAGTTAAAAGTATTTGCAAACTTTGGTGTCTACTCTACACAGTAGGTGTATGCTTATTGCTTAGTTAAACTTTGGGAGACCAAGTTTGTCGTGGTCTTGCATGTTAAAACTCTTTGTGTGCCCACACAACACTTTCAAAAAGTGACCCAGGGTGCCCAATGTTATTTTTGTCATTTTAAAAAATATAGATGAAAATCACAAAAAAAAAGTTTTTTGTTTTGTTTTGTTTTTCAAAGACGTCCACAGACGGCTGCAGTAATAACTTTGGGGCAGGCCCGTCTAGAGTTTGAATGGACAGGTATCGGTCAAAAGGGAGACATCGAAGAGGAAGGATGGATGGGGAAGGATCAACCTGAATGTCAGAACCTGTTCTGGGTGTCCAGGGCTTAATTGCTACAGCAGATCACATTTACTGACATCAGATGTCATAGTGATGTCACGAGACCTTAGCACCATATATGGGGGCTTTCCCCTGTGGGGATTTTGAGTGAATCACTGACAGGAATTGCACGTTTTCATAGTAAATGCGACCTTCTGTCAAACAACAACAATTCAAGGGGCTTTATTGGCATGATAAATCATATGTTTACATTGCCAAAGCAAAAAGTGTAACAATACAATAAAAACAAAATGTTATGTGCAATAGAAAGTCAGAATCTCCAATGAATCAATTTCTATGTACCAAATCACTCGATGCAGATGCAGGCCCAATACACACAATGATTAGTAGTCTTTAGGGTGGTTGTGTTCCATTTGATATCCTTCTCCTGTCCCAGCAGCTCACTGTGTTTGCACATTGCTGTGCTGTTGTGCAGCACTTGAGTAAATGTACTTGGTTACTTTCCACCACTGCATATAGCAAAGTCTTGACAACAAACTTTGACATGGTGGGATCACATCAGTCTTCATGTGGTGGTGGGTGGGGGGTGGTCCGGTCCTATATAGGCTGTCAGTGGGCTGTGAGTGACGCGCTGATTGAAATGGTCTGGCTGCATGGCTGTGAAGGCGTCGGAGCGCAGAGCGCCCAAAGTGCCACTTGTGTGTGTCTGACAGATCTCCGCTCCCCCCCTCCCCCCCACGCCCCTGTGCTTGACAAGGCTACGTCCCCTGTGGAACCCCGTCCATCCCTCCATCCATTCCTCATGGGTGAGACCACCACCACCCCTCTCTCTCTCTGTCTACTGTCTCCCACCCCCTCCCTCCAGGGTTTCTAAGCGTCGACTAGACTTTTAATTTCCCTGTGACAGCTTTGGTCTCCATGCTGTCCATCTCTCTGTCTTACTCCCCCTGTCTCTGTCTTAACCCTAGAACGCTGAACATACATTTTGTCACAACATCGCTAAACATGGGTATATTTTACCCAATGTAAAATATTCCATAAAATATATTTCTCATCAAAATATATTGAAGTACAGCAATACATGGCAACTTGAGGTACTCTTCTTGATATATCATGGGGCGGGGCGGGGGCTCTCTCACGGTGGCAACGCCGGGAACTTCTCCTTTGGTCCACCCATTGTTGAGCCATGTGAATCTTTCTTTCTTGGGTCCAGTAAAAATAATGTATTTATAAATAAAAATAAATCCCATTGTGGGATTTTTCTCTATCACTAAACATGGGTGAAATTCACCCGAACACCTGCCTATAGGCAGGGAAACAAAACTACCTTCTCTGATGTCACTGAGCATCATGAAGGTACTGAAACACCCAGTCACCTCAGACATCAGCAACATTATGAAAATTGTCCGTCCATCAGATCCGTTCGTCCAATGAAAGCTGTCTGGGAAATGAAACCAGGAAATGGTCAAAATATTGCGATATATAGTCCAATACACGATTACACGCCAGACAGACCAGTCCGCAGCAGCTCCGGTGCAGGGTATACCCACTGGAGCTGCTGTGGACTGGTCTGTCTGTCTCTCCCTCTGTCTCTCTCTGTCCGCTGTGGACCTTGTTGGGAGTGTACAGGTGATTACATCATGTAGGTCGCGGTGGTACTCGCCCACAGCGCTGAGAGACAAGGAGACGAGAGAAAGAGATAGAGAGGCATGTCTATGGTCCATGATTAAGCTGTCAGCCTCTCATCTCCTCTCTCCATCGCATCTGTCTCTCTGTCTCTCTGTGTCTCTCTCTCTCTCTCTCTCTCCTTGGATTGGCCCACATTAATATTTCAGGTGAATGAGGTGAGAGGGCCTCAGGGAAAGCGGGAGAGAGAGAGAAGGTGAAGCACGTCTCCTCTCCTCTCTTACCTGGGAGCCTGTATCCCCATGTCACATTAGCAGTGGTGGACAAGTACATTTTTTTTTAAATACAGAGATGTAGAAATACTCTGTTAGGTGTTCTCTGGCTGTGTTTTTTCTCTAAATTGAGGCTCAGATTGAGGTGATTGAACTGTGCATTAGACACGTCTATTCACTTATCAGGCCAAAGCGTGCAGGGCAGCACAGTACACTGTCTGTCACACTTACACGGCGAAGGGATGGCAGACCCTGGCAATATGCCTGGTCTGTATGGATATGTGTCTCACTGTTTCTCAAACGTAGGGCCGTGGGGAACCACCACCAAGAGGCTCCAAATGGAACAGTAGACTGACTACCTAGTCAGTCAGTAAGACAGTGAATTCTTCCCCTGACTATATGGTACTGTATGTCTGGGTAGTATGCTAGCAGCAGAATAGAACGGAGGCGATGAGGAGGCAATGGGTGGGTAGTTAGGTATGGGGTTGAGGACATAAACGGACATCTGTGGACTGGATGGTGGTGGATTTTTGCGTAAAGGATTGAAATGGCTGTGCTGAAAAGTAGGGTGATGATGCATTTGAATGGAGGTTGGAGCACACAGGTTGTAGGCCCTCCTACATAAGATAGGAGAATATGGAAGTAGCGAGTTGCATTACATAATTACCTGCACATTCCATAATTCATAATTAGAAAAACAGACATTATTCGATGTTTCTCTGTCTTTCTCTGAGAGGGGGGCTAATCTCGCCGTCAAACCTCCCACCTCCCTGTCCCTGATCTGTCTGTCCCCCATTATTCTCTTCCCTGCTCCGGCTGTAAGATGGTTGTCTCTCTGACTGGCTCCCACCTCTTTCCCATTTATTCCATCTTATCTCATCTCTCTAGCGGCAGGAATTATACAAAGCAACCTCGTCTATATATTACTACTGCAAAGATAAGGCACTGGACGACAGGGAAGATGCCATTTGACTGGGCAACTATGGCCCCATTTAGACGGTCTCTAGATAAAACGACAAAACAAAATATCAGATGCGCCTTCCGTTTAGACAGCATTTTCGGGGATTGAAACCGAGACAAAGCGAGACCTACTTTCTGTGAAAAGTGAGAACACCACGTTACTTTGATGTTTTCTGTTCTTTTTTTTTCTTAAATGTTTTATCCCACGATTTTGTAACCCATTTTTGTGCCCATACGCATGCAGTATGCCCCAGCAGTTTTCTGTTCTGACCGTTAGCATAATAGCCAAGGCTCAAGGACGTACTCAGGGTGTCTTTGGGTCAGATGAAGTAAGCAGGGATGACCATTTGGAGAATGTTAATCATTAGGCCTTACCGATTAATTACTGATTAATTGTTAAGGACCCAAGAAAAGAAAAGGGTAGTGTAAGTTACAGGTATGGTGCATGTGATATGAAATGTGAGCTTTCCATTATCACAGTAATCCTTGATCATATTCCATCATATCCAAGGGCTTTTGGAGATAAATTTGACTTTCAGTTTTGAGCACTGCATAGGGGAGGTGCCTGTGTCCAGCTGATGCTCGTTGACACTCATTAATCCATAATCTTATTTCTAGCGGTTACCATTAACCCTCTAAGACCCAGCGTTGCTTTATATAGCAACAAGTTATATTTTAATTAATTACTTCATTATTATTTTTTCACCTAAACGTCATCAGTGATGTTCATTGCAATGCCATTTAAACGCCATTGGTCATGATATTTGCATATAAATACCCCCCCAGAGGCTGAAATTCACACAAAATAAAGGTTTCTGGACTCCTATGAATTTTGACCTTTAACCCTAATAAAAGTAAGTAAAATAATTGTAATATATGTTTTTTTTTAATCATTAGAATGTCTAGAACATGTTTTATTCATTGTGAAAGATATCCCCTAAATCTATTTATTTATCTGGAAACCTCATACAGTATGTCTAAAGCTGTCACTTTTCAATTGCAGAACAACTAGACCTGTCACAATTATTACATAATCATGATTTGAGATCACAAATATTTTTTTGCATAATTGTTTCCACATTGAAAAATAGCAGATCAATTATTTCCGTTATTTTGTAATTTTATTGTAAATTATCTGTGTGACAATTAATTGGCACCTTAAATTTGTAATCGTGACAGCCTTAAGATTGACTAGCTTAAAGCGCATCACTCTGCGCCTCGTTTCGAGCTTGCCGTTCTGCTACTAATGATACCTTTGAGTGAAGTTGTATACTGTATGATCAAGCAGGGCGTTAATTTACGAAGAAAGTAACAGTTATCATTTTGGAGATAAGAGGTTTCTGTCCGCCAGTGATGATAGCTGAGAACCTGGCAGCAGCGTCTAGTAATGTATACCGCAAGAGTGAACAATGTCTTGGGCTGAGAGAGAGAGAGAGAGAGAGAGAGAGAGAGAGAGAGAGAGAGAGAGAGAGAGAGAGAGAGAGAGAGAGAGAGAGAGAGAGAGAGAGAGAGAGTGAGAGTGGATAGCAGAAGTATAAGTAGTAAAGTTATGTATGATAACAGTTTGTTCGAAACGGGAACCACACAATCGGGTGGTTCATCTTGTGAACGATATATTTGGGCGTGTCAACAGTAGGTTGGTTGGAAGATGGAAGAAACTGATGAGATATGTAAACATAATGCCATCTGCAAGAATTGCACAAACGTTCACGCACACGAGAGAGAGAGAGAGATGCTAGACTGCAGTTGTGGCACAAGTAGGCTACACATATTTCATACTTTAGTAGCATTACCACTATACAGAACATTTCACCTCAGTAAAAGTACAAAAAGCACACCCGTTTGAAGTGAGGGGCGCTCTTATCATCTCTTTCCGGCCAATCACAATTGGCGTCCTCACTTTTGTCTTAAATGTTTGTGTTTATGCACACTCAAAACTAGTCATAGGTGGTGCATGCATGGTGCATGGTATCAAAACAATGTTTGTGTTTACACAAACCCTCAAAGCTGGACATAGGAAGGGATTGCGCCCCTCAAGAATATTGGCAACAAACTATGGATCTGCTGATCTTCGAATAGCCAAAGTAATCGGGCTCAAATAAATGGATGGGAGCTCAACATCAACCATGCAGTTCCCGGTTGACCATTATTACAATTTACAATTTAGGCATTTAGCAGACGCTCTTAATCCAGAGTGATTTACATTAAGCAAGAACAAAAAGCATGGCAATACATCACATACATAAAAAAGTATTTATCATGAACATGCATAAGCTAAGAACAAAACCGTGGAATATCGATATAATGCATAATACATACTATACTATACTATACATATATTCTATAAAGTGCTATGACTACATACAATTCTGCTGTCTATGTAACATGCTATAAGTCTGTATAAAATTATGTCTGAATGTTGAGCGAATGAAGCTCACTGTAACCTGTTGAGTAACCAGGACGATCTACCGTGGTCAACCGCAAGGGCGAAATCGTCTCCGCATTTGAGTAAAATGGTTTATCCCCTCCTACTAGTAGTAGGGGATAAAGTACAGTTTGAGACTGCGACAAAGTGCCGCCATCTCAAGCGAACTTGAGCCATATGAGAGACACCACCGGCACTGCCTTGTCGAATTTTGTGAAGTTCGCTTAGACAACTCAGCCCCGCTCGAGTTGCAACCCGAGCGGGCACAGAATAGTAAGTGATGTTCTGGCCAGAGCGTTTGCCCTGACTGCCACTCAAATGCAAATCACAGCACGTCCTTGCACAAGTGCACTGGCCAATCTCAGCGCATCCTTACTCAAACGCGGTGGTGATTCTGCACTCACTGGTCAACCCATGATGACGCAAAATCCCACCTCCAAATGTCAAATGCACATGCCATATATTAATACTAATCTAAATCTGAAAAGCAACTATAAAAAGCTGTCACATAATTGTAGTGGAGTTAAAGAAAAGTACACGATTTGCCACTGGGATGAATAGTGGAGTAAGTATGAAGTATGACATAGATTTCATTAATATAGATTTCATAGACATAGATTTCCTAATTCTGGGCCTGCACTTTTCTTAGTGTAATCTGATCTGTTCTTATATCCAACAACCAGGGGTAGAGGAAAACAAATATCAAAATCAAAAAATCAAATCCACGTAGAACCCAACGTAGCTCGGAGCTTTCGTCCTGGGTCCTAGGCTCATTCACCTTCTTACAGAAGCCCCTTTGGGACAAAACACTGTGCAACCTATTTAGTCATTCTGAAACACAGGTGTGTAGAAAATTTAAATCGAATGATCTAAATAAGCGAATGAACCAGTGTGCACGGTCGGAGCTGCTGTGCACTCTGCATGGAGGTATTGTGTAATTTCTCACCTGTACTATGGTGGCATTATTGGATATTAAAATTAGATCTGGAATCTGGAATTATCCTTAAGTACAGTATACTTGAGTAAACGTACTTAGTGGCTCCCGGGGCTCTCTTACAATAGATGTAAATTTAATTTGTGCCTCTTTATGAAGGACATGTGTGTCAACACACACACACACACACACACACACACACGCGCACGTACACACTCGTACTCGGTTCTATGGGGTCTTGCACCTTTCTGCGTCGCAATGCTATTTTATCGGCGGGGCGAGGAGAGAAAAGGTGTGTGTGTGTGTGACTGTGTGTGCACTGTGTGTGCGTGCATGTGTGCGTGTGGTCTCCTCATCAAAGAGCCTATTGTGGCTGCATGCCGGAGACCCAATCGGCCTACTTCTCTCTCTCATCGACAGACGTCCGTCATCATCTCGGGACTCCACAATGTTTGTGACTCATCAGTGTCAATAAAAGCCACTGCTGTGCAAAGTGCCGTCCTTCTCGACGCGCACAGCGGTTAACTTTAGCTGGAGGGAGGAAAAAAGAAAGATTGTCTGGTCCTTGAAAGACGCTGATCGTCTCTGCAGTGTTGATTCTGTTGACTAAAACAGATGAAAACTAAATAAAAACGATGACAAAATACATTATACTGTCTATCATCAACAAATACAAACTAGACTAAAATGTTAGGGAGTGACTAATGGAGAAGAAATCCAGTACAACTAAAAGACAAGTCATTTTATGTTTGGTTCACTCGTGTGTGAAAATAACAGATCTACAAGCTCTCAATGCATCACATTGTGATGCGTTGAGAGCTGCTTTCTTCAGCCTGAAACCAAGTGTAAAATCAGGCATGACACGATCAAGGCCTGCTAAAATACATTTTAGACTATATTCTTATGATATTCCACATTTTATTTTTCTCTTCCCTAATAAATTAATGTCCTGCTTTGTTGTAGTGTCACACAAAAGTAACAGACAGATCTACAAGCTCATAGTGTGTCACATCGTGTATGTGTGTGTATTTGACTCCATACAGTACATTTGAATATAGGATTTTGTAAATTAAAGCGTGTGTGGGTTTTGCAAAGATTTCACCAATGAAACGAAGACCCTGTGACTAAATATTAACCACATCGGATCCACTGGAACATAGATTATTCTTTATCCCTCATTTTCTGAACAGTACCATACAAGTTTTGGACACACAAGGTTTCCGCCAGACAGCGTGGATATATGTTTCCAACTCGAAGCATTTTTCCGGGATCATTAGCAGGCATACCAGCCTGTCCTGTCGTGGCTGCATGGAGTCTCTCCTCTCAGGATTATTTACCACCACTTCCCGTACGCTCAAAGCGACATTACCTCGCCATCTTTTAGAGCCGTGCGTGGCACGCGGACGAGGCTCCTCTATTTCCTATATTATCGCAATCGGGTTGAAACCGTGTACCGTTCCTTTTTTATTATTTCATAAAAACATTTTAAAATACTGGAAATATGGGATCTACAAGCTCTTGCAACACAATGCGATGCGTTGTAAGCTTTATTCATTATTACAGCTATCACTACTTTTGTGTGACACGCAAATGTACTTACTTCACACATAATGAAGTATAGCATATTCATTTACAGAAATTATGTGGAAGGTTTCTGCCTGACAGCAACACAATGATTTCCCAGAGTAAATATTTGCTCACAGCCTTTCTTTGTGCAGAGATGGAAGAAATACGCTGAGTTCTTTTAAAGTAAAAGTTGCGATACCAAAACGACACATTTAGCATGCATGTACTGTACAGTACATTGACTATTAAGCTAAATTGGTTCATGTATGTTGTGTAATAGTAATCTAATCTGTCCCTGGAACAACATATTTTCAGATGGGGGTCGGCGGCCTACAGTACGTATATATTCTTTGGGGTCCTTGACATGAAAACGTTTGAGATCGACTGACATCGACTGTTTTTCAGAAAACTGTTCATTTAGATGGCATTTGTAAAATCGTCCGCGGATCTAAATGGGTTAGTTAATATAGAAGTTGCCTGGTACTGAGCTTTCCCCATGATTTCCTCTTTAATTAAACATATTCCCTGCAGGTTAACTGCGATAATCACATAAGAGCGTCAGCTGCTAGTGGGGCTTACCATCTACTTTCACCATAAAAAAATAGGGATCCTTCGATCAGGCTTTTTGGGACCGATACCAATCACTGATTGTTTTTCTCATGATTGGCCGATACGTATAGGTCCGATACCGATACTGATCTTGTGAAATGTTGCAAATCTTAATATTTCCAAAATTATTATGTCAAAACCCACGTCAATATGTCCCTGTGTGTGCTGGGGGGGGGGGGGGGGGGATAATGTTTAGGCCTGTCACAAAATGCTAAATGATATTATGCTCTATATCTGATTGACATTTATACCACTTAAATGGTGTAAAAGATCAGTTTCTCCAGATACGGTAAATTGCGATCACAGATAGGGTAAATGCCGATTACCGATCAGAGATATGGCCGATCACCGATCGCTGGCCGATTATCGGACCATCTCTAAAAAAAATCCAGCAACGAGTTCTACTGAATATAAATCGTAATCAGCCCTGCAAATTATCGCTGATCGTGTGAGAAAACTGTCCATCGACAGTTCTCGGCTTTATGGGTTCCGATAAAATATTGCAAGACATACCGTCTAATATACTCATATAACAATGATGTCCTCACTAATATAGTACTGCAAACGTGTGTGTGTGTGTGTGTGTGTGTGTGAGACAGAGGGAGTGAGAGACTGTCCTGTGGTGTGATTTGAAGCCTGCTTGCTGTGTTCATCGCCACCTCCATTGTGTTCCTCTGGCAGTATCACTGTGTGTGTGTGTGTGTGTGTGTGTGTGTGTGTGTGTGTGTGCATGCACTCGCACGACTGTCCTAGGGTGTGAATTGAAGCCTGCACACCCACTGTCCATACCTCCATTGTGAGTGTATACCTCTGGCATACAGTGTGCGGTCTCTCCCCTCTGCATGATGTGTGTGTGTGCGTGTGCGTGTGCGTGTGCGTGTGCGTGCACACACACACACACACACACACACACACACACACACACACACACACACACACACACACGCTGCTCTCTGATAACAAGCCAGCCTGCTGCTTCCAAAACAACAGGCTGTCTCTGCTTAATCTGGATAAAGAACCAGAGAGAGAGAGAGAGAGAGAGAGAGAGAGAGAGAGAGAGAGAGAGAAAGGATTGTTTGCTTCCTTTGTGCTGCAGACAAACCGTCGACATCCCACCGACAGCCTGTTAAACCTTGACAACCAACACGACCAGAAGAAAACTCAGAAATAACAGCCCCCTGTGCTCGCACGCACACATACATGGAAAGATTTGTGCGTGTGTGTGTGTGTGTGTGTGTGCGCGCATGCATGTTTTCTCTTAAATTAAAACGCTATATAGGAATGTCCTGTAAAAAGTGAAAATAGCCTATCAACAAGCCCATCGTCATCAAACTGCCACCAAATTTATCCACTTGGCTTGCGGTGACTTTAGCTGACAATAATACAATGCTGTTTAAACAGACTCCAACCGAGAACGTGGACCCCCGGAAATGCTTTGGCCATGTCTCGCGACCCCTGCCCTGCCCCCCTTCCCCACCCCCAATACAAACTGATTGCAAAAATAACCTTAACTAGATAAAGTGTCCCTCGGGGCACAGGTCTCTTCCAGGGCAGGTCAAGTTGTGGCCTCATGGTGGCGCTATAATAGGCCAATGTGAAAAGGGTGCCATTTCTTCGTCGTCCCCCCCCCCCCCCCCCCCCCCGTATAGGCCTAATCCTTTTAGGACATTTTAGATGTTTTGACGTTGTCTCTTACTGACCTGTCTGCCCATGAGCATGCTTAAGCAGCACTGAGGGAAGCCCTTAATTGGCTTGTTTCTTGTCAGGGGGGCACGCCGGGGCACCGCCGCACCGCCGCACCCCTCCCCAACCCATTCTCCCTGCCAGCGCACAGCGTGCCTGTCTGACAGTGAGAGGCGAGCGAGCGTGACAGGGGTTTCCGGGGGCCTGAAACCTTGCTGAGCGAGAGAGCATGTTGATGTGCCACATTTGGGGGAGAGAGAGAGAGAGAGAGAGAGAGAGAGAGAGATGCTCTGAGGGATGCAAATGGAAAAGATGGATAGAGAGAGAGAGGGAGCGGGAGAGGGTTATCAGAGCTGAGAAGTAGTTGAATACATGAATAGTTTGAGGAAGTCATGAGGAGCTCTTGATTTATTTCATCTCAGGTTTGATGCGTCCACTTTTGAGCCTCGCTGTTTAAGTGGCCCAGGTAAGACAAATGGAGTGTGCTTGCACGTGTGCGTGCGAGTGTGTGTGTGTGTGTGTGTGGTGTATTGCAAAAGAGTGAGTGTAAACCAGACCAGAGGAGGAATACATATTCTCAGACAGACATACTGACATTCCCAATTTCTTTTCCATGTCACATGAGTGTCACATGGCAAAATAGCAAATCTACAAAACCTTGTGGCCATAAAAAACCTGTAACGAGCAATCCGGTTGAATCCATGTGAATAATTTGGGGGTCCTTGCCATGAACATATTTGAGAACCACTGGTTTAAACAACCCAAATAAGCAACTACACTTTAGAAACAAGGTAAAAAAATAATAACTACCAATATTTTATAGCTACAAACTATTGAAAAATAGTTTGTAGCAAAAGCGACAGTTGGACGCAACCATGACGCTGCACTACTGTATCTTGAATGCTCTCACGTGAAACAATTAGGCAGAGAGTGAGGACCGCTGCATATTAATGTCTGTCTGTTGTTACCCAGCCTTCACCGTAGGGGTCCCTCAGGGGTCTATACTTGGTGTAGAGATTATATAAAGGATATACATACACACACGTCTGTGTGTGTGTGTGTGTGTGTGTGTGTGTGTGTGTGTGTGTGTGTGTGTGTGTGTGTGTGTGTGTGCACGCCTTAGAGATATTAATTTAAACGGGAACAGTGTGAACAAAGAGCATTGACTTCATATAAAACGAAGAGGGATGTAATGTTTGTTTTAGCAAATTGCTATTTTCCTGTGAGTGTGCATGTGCGTGCGTGCGGTTTCATCACACTAACAAGATGAATGCTGGGCGAGGCAAAATGTATTCAATCATTTATGCATACAAGTCACTCTTGTTCCTGATAAGTGTGGGGGACACTGCATTTCTATGGTTCCCCTTTTATTGGATGCTCCATTCATGATATAATATGCTATTTTTTGTTGTAAGAAATATAGATCCCATTTCTTACAACACACTGAAACGCGTTTGTTAGGTAGACTGCTGCTGCGGATCCTAAAACAGTATTAAACAAGACTCCTAAGGGGCCGTTCACACCTAAGAAACAGCTGTCTCCTCTGTGTCTCCTGTGTCTTCTGTGTGTCGCAAGCTCGCAATTCATTTTCAACGGGAGTCACATGGTTTGACGAGACAAGCTTGCTCCCCCCCATGGAACAAGGTTGTCTCGTCAAACCCTGTGACTCCCATTGAAAAGGAATTGCGAGCTTGAGACACACAGAAGACACAGGAAACACTGAGGAGACAGCTGTCTCTTAGGTTTGAACTGTGAACGGCCCCTAAGACTACTACAAAGAATGAAGTATAACATAATTTCAGAGTGTCAAGTTCAGCTCCTGTCTTGGATGTCATACATAGTCCCTCCTATGCCCATCTTTTTCATGTTTTTAGTTTTTACACTAGATGGCGCTCTTCGCTAACCTATTATTCACCGTTTGAGTGACATGGAAACAAGGAACCTGGATATCACGTGGTCACAAGATCACAGCTCCTGTCCACTCCCACGTTAGAGGACTTTCTAAAACGCCTCTGTCTCCGCTCATGATCGTTCCACTTCCCCGTCCACCACCATTGCATTGTCTAAGAACGTGACAAGAGCTTCAAATACTCTAGTAATCTTAAGAGACACCAGCATCTCCAGTTTCTCCACACTGGGGAAAAGCCCTTCCGTTGTGAATGTTGCGACAAGACCTTCAGCAACTTAGGTAATCTGAAGACACATCTATGTACAGTATGTACCCACTCGGGAGAAAAACCCTTCTGCTGTAAGAACTGTGACAAGAGCTTCACTACGTTGGATACATTTGCGTCTCCACACCGGAGAAAGACCTTTCGTCTGCAAACAGCGTGACAAGAGTTTTAATCGGATAAGCCACCTGAAGATGCACGAGTGCACCCACACCGGAGTGACGCCTTTCGTCTGTAAACAGTGCGGTAAAAGTTGAAAAAATCTGAGGAGACACCAGCGTGTCCACACCGGAGCAAAACGGGTGGTAGCCTGGGGAAAATGTACATAACATCAAGAGTGCAGCGCAGCTCCGACTGCATGCTGGTCTTTGGCTAAATCGCTTATTTTGTTCGCTCATTTTTGTGTCTTGTGTCTTCCATAGTGACCAGTCAGTGTTTTCTCCCCAAAGGGGCTTCTGTAAAAAAGCAAATGGGCCTTTGTAGCTGAAGTTGAAACCAGCTTGAATTTGTTGTAGCTTTGTAGCTGTTGTAGCTTACGTCTCTAGCTTCCATTGAAAATGAATGGTACACTGTATCTTTGGATCTGCTCGTGTGAGCGCAGTATATGACCCAGCGCGCCTGCTCTGAGCTGCGGTCCACTTTTCTTTTGTCTCTACCACTGGTTGTTGGATTGAATAAGATCAGACTACCGTAAGAAAAGCGCTGGTACGGAATCCTTTAAATAGGCCCATACTATAAACAATGGCAGACAATCATAGTCAAATAGGGACGTGTTAGGGTAAAAACCCATGATTCAAAGCATTTTTGAGTGAGTTGCCTGAGGCCCCCTATAATCAACAGGTGTGTGTGTGTGTGTGTGTGTGTGTGTGTGTGTGTGTGTGTGTGTGTGTGTGTGTGTGTGTGTGTGTGTGTGTGTGTGTGTGTGTGTGTGTTTGTGTGTTTGTGTGTGATGATGATGGTTGATTGAAACATGACTTTTCTCCAGGGCTGTCTATAGAGTGTTGTAATAGCTTTGTGTCTGGCGGGGCAATCGCAGCACTCCATCAAGCTCTGACACTTCCATTTGTCACACGCACGCACAGAGACACACTGTGGTCAGATGGAAACGTGGGCACAAACACAAACACACACACACACACACACACACACACACACACACACACACACACACACACACGCACACACACACACACACACACACACACACACACACACACACACACACACATGGCGTTAAAGCACATGCATACAGAGGCAGACAGAAGCGGCACACTCTTGTATGTACTTTACCTCTAAATCCGTATTCTAAAGCCCTAACCACACCAAAGACACGTTGAGCCTATTGATTCAACCCATGGAATTCAATGGCCAAAACCACACCAAAGGGTTGAGACGGTTTTAGCGTTAACTCCTTGCAACCGTTTTGACCCTAGGAGTTGCATGGTGACCCTTTGGTGTGGTTAGGGCTTAATTCTCGAAAATAGCAGATCAACAAGGTCACAACGTGTTGAATCACGACGCAAGCAATAAAATATGAATAAATTGTAAGATGTTCCCTTATATTGGCAATATGGATTACCAGGCTGGAAAGTAGTTAAATGCAGCCAGATTGCACGCACGCACGCACGCACGCACGCATGCATGCATGCATGCATGCACACACACACACACACACACACACACACACACACACACACACACACACACACACACACACACACACACACACACACATTAATTCAGTTACGGGTCTATGATAGCTCTGTATGCTAATTCAGCGCTATCAATCATGCGTCCTATACACAGTGATTTATGGTGCTTTATAGTACCAGGGAGCTGTGGTCTGGTTAATGCTAATATGAAGCTAATGGATGGAATTGTAGTTCACACGTCGCTGTTTCCTTCATATAGTCTCTGTCGAGTGGAAACCTCATAGGGCCAAAATTGTTGACTTTCCGGGAAATTAAAAAGTGAAATATAAGATAACCTGTGTTCCAATCGATCGAAGTCCTTTAGCACTTGACCTTACCTTGATGACCATGCAGTCTTTTATGCAAAGGTTAACATGTACCTGTAGATTAGCATGTTTGTACCTGGTATCCTATACTTTCAATGTAAGTAGATTATGATTTGTTGTTTAGACTGATGCTATTTAGACTATGTATGTGCTTGGTTACGGAGGCATTACTAGCTGTCACTACACTGTCACTCTCCGTAAAGAGTGTTAAATGCCTACATGTAAATTGAACGTTTATTTTTTTATTTTTGTTACCTTTTTAATACTTGGTTCAATATTTATAACATTCACAAACAGACTTAAACACTTTCAATTTCAGATTTTTTCAACTAGAGCTAAACTAGCTGATCTACAAGCTCACAATGCGGTGCGGGAGCTTGTAGGTTACACATTTTTGCCACTTTCATGCAACACCCTTGTATGACAAAATAGGCCATTCATTTACGAAATCACGTAAAACGCTGAAAGGTGGAGATACGAGGTTTCTGCGGGACAGCAACAATATGTATGAGTTTATGTTATGTGCGTCATATGCCGCTGCCGTGCTACATCTACATACATCAATTATTCTAAACACTCATGAAATGACATGAAATGATTTACTGTGCTGCTCATGTCTACATTCTGTATACACTGTTCCTTATGCATGCATAGTTGCATACCCTCCTAGACGTGGTGTGTTCTACCAGTATACTAATGTGTACATATTCTGTATACACTTAGTACATACATTGCATAGTACATACATTGCATTTCTTTTGCGTTTTTCGACCCCAAATCATCAGAAAACAGAGAAAATCTAATTTTTTATAAATCTTTTAGCATTAGCCTAAACCATAGAGTTATAAAGGATAGAGGGCGGACTACCCCACCCCCTGCTATTCATTTCGATGGAAGTTGCTCAGTGGTGTTTTGAAGCACCCGGAAGAACGCTCTACTTTCCGGATTGTTTCGATTTGGACACCAATATTTTGTGTCCAAAATGCGGAAGTGCTCAATGTTAAACCCCAGCTGTATGGGGTTCCCTCGTGCTAAATCCACGGGCCCGCTGGCCAGCCTTTCTGGGGGCTTGCCCTAAACCAGCAGAAAAAGGTTGTGTTGTGATCATTATATTTCTGGGTGTACTCTTCTTCGTTGAACCTGGGATCATTCACAGGCTGCGGTAGAGCGCCCTCCACCGCCAACCACTGAAATCACTCGTCATTGGCAAGCTTTGAGTTGAGTTAACACAAACTTGTAACTAAATAACTTGGAACACTTTCTTTAATTGAGTGAAAAGAGACTTGTATTGGACGACAAGCAGTGGTGGAAAAAATACTCACATTTGTTACTTAAGTCAGGGGTTCTCAGCGTTTTTGGCTGGGGACCCCCGGAAATGCGTTGGCCATGTCTCGCGACCTCAAGCTCGTAGCACGCCACCGAGTGGCGTGCTACGAGCTTGTAGGTCTGCTATTTTTGAAAAATCGTTTGAATATATATCCTTTCAAATTCTTTTAAATCAGGTCTAAAGTGGTTAAACTAAATGTCAAAAGGATGTGACATGACACGAGTGTCTCAAACATTGTGCTTCCCACTGTTCCTCTGGGCCTGTGGCTCTTTAATTAGCCTTTCTCTACAGCCTCCCTGTTGCTTTGGCAAAAAATAATTACATGGAAATTAATAACTGATATTTTCTAAAAAAATATATTTCCATTTGCCTCAAGTCATTCTGACTTCATACTAAAAGAAAGGAAAAAAGAAAAGAAAAAACAATTTGGAGCCTAAACACTAAAATTAAAATAAATTATATTTATTATAGGAATAAATTAAATACTGGTGGACAGTTGTGTTTGTTTGCTGCTGGCTTACTGGTATGCTTGGACTGTGTTGGAAAATTAGCAAACTAAATAAACAATACAATACAAATCTTTTAAAGATGTTTCCAGAACAGGAACATTGCATTAGCTGAAAGCAAACGTATGTAACGAGAGGTTCTCCCTCGCACCTACATCGCACCACCAATCTGTCAAATGTTGCATTCACACTGGCAGATGCAAAAGATACAACGGTACACATCGTATTTGTATCTTTGTATCTGAAGTTGAAACCAGCTCTACGTTTTTGCAGCTTTGCAGCTGTTGCAGCTTTTGCAGCAGCTACAAACGTTGGATTTGTCTTTGTATCTTGTCTCTGGCTTCCTTTGAAAATGAATGGTAGATTGTATCTTTGCATCTGCCTGTGTGAACGCAGCAATTGTCATATCGTGTCGGGGGGCTTTGTCAAATTTCACTTTGTGCCCATAGGCTATGGTGTATTTGTCTACCTTTGTCCCTTTTATGCCGGAGTTTGAAGTTGGTTAGTCACATATAGGATAGGCATGCATGCACATGACCAAATGTTGTTATAGTGGTCAGATTTGACCCTCTGCATAACCGGATCTCAATATAGTATGCCTACGTGGGCAGTCTTGGGAAAGTTAATTTTCTTAAGGAACTAGTTCAATTCACAGTTAAAAAGATTGTGCTTTTTGGTCAAAACAAGCTTTATTCAACAGCCCATAAAATAACCAATAGCATTTACAAAAAACTTCCAGGCGGAAGCAAGTAGGATCGTCCGCCCCTCCAGACAGCCTTTGTTTACGTCGTGCACACATCGCAGGTCCCATACGTCACTGGAAAATACTGGCAGTCCCTGTCAATCAATGTGTTACAAAGCAACACGACAGTTTGAAAAGTGAGGAGGAAATATGGGAGGACCTAGTACTGTGATCGACATGTGTTGGATATAGTTTTAATTTCATGTTTGATAGTAATAAATAATGTTATAATTAAAAGACACTTGTTCATGTACATCTTGCAGTCCTCTGACTAGTGCACATTATGCTAATGCTAATTATGTAAAAAAAAAAATCATATAGTTGAGTTGATACTAATTTGATGTTTTCATAGAATATCTGTTCAAGAACTATAATGGGTTGCTCTTACTGCAGCCAGAATATTCACACCACTGTTGTTAGTGGTAACATATTAATAATATTAATATTCACACCACAGTTGTTAGTGGCAACATATTAATTAGCAATTGCTTTTGACAATCAAGGGTGTGAAAAAGGAATAGCCCAGAGTTCACATTGCCGATGAAACTTAAAATTATATTTTAACGCTGCATTACAGTACATGCTGTTTTCTTTCATGGTTAACTTGTATCTGAGTATTTTTTGGGTAAATGTAGGATCAGAAAAAAGGTATCATGAATGTTCACCTCTTATATAAAGTTCAGGTTGTCTGTCTGTCTGTCTGTCTGTCTGTCTGTCTGCGTGCGTGCGTGCGTGCATGCGTGCCAGACGGCAAAGACAGCGTGAAGTCATGCATGTCCATTAAGTCCTGTTTTCCAGATGTAGATGTTGTTGTGTCAGTAATGGGGCCTCAGAATTCACAGGATATAGAATTGTTGTATAATGTCTTGCCTCACTTCCTGGCAGACTTTGGGTTTAAGTGCTGCACACTGGAGTCAATGCAGACTGTCTCGCTGACACCTACATGCCTGGAGAGAGAGACAGACAGACAGACAGACAGACAGACAGACAGACCTGATAATAATGCACACACAGAGGAGTAAGTCGCAAACGTCATCTCAATATGATACAATATAAATTTAATTTACTTTGATTTATGGGGCATATACTGTAAGATCCATATTGAGTGACATCTTGTCCCAATCATTTTTATATCACCTCACGCTCACAGACAGCCTATAAACATGAATGACATTGATCTTGATTACAAATATAATAGAGAACTGCATTGTTGTTTCTCTAGCAGATTGCATAACTGTTTAGTCATTAATAGTGATAGTAATTTTGCTTGTGCTTTTGTGTCTAGCATTGAGTCACTGTCAACTCTTGTTTGTAGCGTTCTCTATGGCAAATACATGAATTGGATGGCACCATTTAGGTTTGGCAACAGACAATGTTAGCGTGTTATCCCCCTGCTCATTAGCCTTCTCAACTTTTGTGTTGATGCTTCTGTATCATTGTCTCCACTGACCGTCCGTCTGTTCGTGTGTCCATTGAAATAATTGAAGCCAGTTCCAATTATTTGTATATTTTATAGCAGCTACAAACGTCAAATTTTCTTCACATCACGTCGTCACGTCACCTCAAAAAATGAATGGTAGACTGTATCTTTGCATCTGCCCGTGTGAACCCCACACACACACACACACACACATTAGTCTTCTTGGGACAAATGTGACCAAATGGTGGAAGGGGGTCCCCTGGTGGTCATCTCATCTGGGGGTCAGCTGGTGCTGTCCCGGGCACTTCTGCACGCCAATACAAATGATAAGAGGTCTCTGCCCGACAGCTATATTGGCCTGCGTGTCTGTAAAAAGCATAGAACACAAAAAGCTTCAGAGCTTATTCCCATTGCGGGCCTGATGCCGCTCTTACTTTAAAATATCCACTTTTCATCCCTCCTTACACCCTCCCCCCCCCCCGCGCTCTTTCTCTCTGTGACAATGGAGTTCATCAGACTGTAAAAACAGCACAGTGTGTTTCTACCAGACAGACTCTGACATGCCACACTTGTCTTCATCAGTGGCTCCTGTGTTCAGTCTGGGGTGGGCCCCTTGCCGCTGCATGGCGTCACTGCCGAGACAAATTATTTGGGGACCACTTGTTTTTTTTTTTTGGGGGGGGGGGGCAGTCGCCCTTGTCGGGCGAGCAAGCGAACCACCGGGAGAACGAGTGTCCTCACCGGGCAGCCCACGGCCTTGCGTGTCGCCAAGCACATGCCCAGCACCTGCTTGGTGTGTGTGTGTGTGCGTGTGTGTGCGCGCGCCTGTGACAGTAATCTCATAAGCAACTCAATCACTATTGGCATCCCAGATACCTGTCTGTCTCTGTCTGTCTGTCTCTCTGTATGGGATGGCATAAATGGATATGCAAAGCGGCCTGTTTGACCATGCATGGCTTGACTCGACTGAGCCAGCAAGAAAGTGTTTGTGCGTGTGTGGCGTGTGTGGCGTGTGTGTGTGTGTGTGTGTGTGTGTGTGTGTGTGTGTGTGTGTGTGTGTGTGTGTGTGTGTGTGTGTGTGTGTGTGTGTGTGTGTGTGTGTGTGTGTGTGTGTGTGTGTGTGTGTGTGTGTACGTACTCGCACGCGTGTTGTCAGTGGAACAGAAAAAGGGAGACATGAGCAGAACATAAGACACGGGGGGGTTATCGGGCATCTGCATATTTAAAATGTTGTTAAAAAAATACACACAATTAGAATATCTGCAAGCTTGAAATGTGACTTTCGTGCTTGTAGATCTGCTACTTTTGATGTTTTTTAATCCTGAATCAGAATAATGTAGCTATTTAAAGGAGTAGTGCACCCAACAAATGACTTATTGTCTATCGATTACACACCCCATTGAGCCTTGAATTCATGGAGATTTTCTATTCCTTTTTTTCCTTTTTGTCAAATTCCTGAGCCAGTAATTTGATGACTGGGTCCTTTTGGTCAGTAGTACACTCTTTGAGACTCTTTGGTTGCATTTGGAGATATAGTGCGCTATATCTGAACGCAATGACTCTTTGACCTCTTCACCCAAATATCTTTGTAGAAAACAACACTAGTTTGGTTATTTTCAGGAAAATGCCGTAGCTGTACAAATGTGATAATTTATAGAAATAGCGTTTGTGCTTAACGTGTGTTGTCCTGTCTTGGAGCAGCTTTGGACAAAAAAAAAACCCTATTATTTTGTCCAGTGATAGATACCAGCAAATTATTACATAGTAGATTAGATTACACTGTATTGATCCTGGGGGCAGAGAGGAGCAGTGAAGCGATAGCCATGATAATAAACATTGTACTGTAAGGTGGATAGCATAACGAATGCAAGATAGTAGCATTATAATAAGTCAGATTGTGCATCCTCTTTTACATTCTATGCTTTACTGCAACGGTCTTCAATGTTTTTTGGGCCAAGCACTACATATGGTATAGCATTGTGTTGCAGATTAAACTTGTTCATAGATTGCATAGAAAGCTTCATATACTTGCTTGACAGCATTATTATGTTGGATTTATGTTCATGTGTATTTTCAGACATTTAACCACTATTTTGGGGCAGAAATAGGACTGAAGTGGTTAATGTTTTTGTTTTTAAATAATAATCAAAATCTTCAAAGTAACTAGTACGTTTCATATAATTGTAGTGGAGCAATAGTAAAAAACAATCCCTGAGATATATACATGTACAGTAGTGGGGTAGGAGTAAAAGTATTGAAATGTACAAACACTGAACAAGTACAGTACTTGGGTATGGTACTTAGTTACTTTACACTACTGCATTCCAACAGTAGGCTATAGTACACAAGACTATAGTACGCACAAAGTACAATATTAGACTCATTAGATTTTGGTCAGAAGAAACCAAGGTGGAACCATGTTTTTCAGCATAATATCTGTGGCCTGCTCCATAAAGAAAGACATTGATTTCTTGTGGGCTGTGAATGATTATTTTGTTCATTCCACCAGCCTGCTGTTGTCAGTCAGCCAACTTCACACATCTTCAACTCGTCTCTCTATTTTTGGCCGTTTTCTTTCTTTGTCTTCATTTCCCATCTTTATCTCTCGCCTCTTTTCCCACCCTCTCTCTCCTCTTTGTTGTGCTTATGTGTTCCCCTTCTCATCGGGTATTATGTGTGGCAGTGTGAACAGTTGGAGGTGACATTTTCATCATCTCAATTCCCGTTGTGCCGCATTTGGAGCCGATTCATATCGGATCAGATTCACTTTGTCACTTAGATGCACTGGTTAGGTATACATTGACGAGGAAAAACGTACGCTTGGATGCTCCACTACAATAAAAACACAATAGAGTACCTACAGTAAGTCACTCGTTCATCCCCTGGGCCACAGCCGTTTTTCTCCATGGAGAAACACATTGAGTCATCTTAAAATCATCTCATATTAGAATTGTTGTCCAAAAATAAACAAACTATCTCTGCAATATTGTCAGGGAGGTGGCTCTGTATCGTTTACGATAGTCAGTCGCTCATATTCGATACAGTCTGTATCTGGCAAAACTTTAATTAATGTGGCGACGGTAACATTAGTGTTTTCTCGCCGTCAGTTGATGCTTCATATCCATGAGTCAAACTGCCGGGGCAATTTGTTTATTTTTGAAACACAGTTCTTAGTTATTTTCCTGCGTTTCTCAGACGTTATTCCAAAAACCAGTAGCAGTCTCCAGGGACCTTTACCCCCAATTCAACCCTCGATGCTGTATGGGGTATGACCCGACGGGGTAATCGTTTTTTGTACCTGGTCATGGTCTGGACTCGGACTCGACCCCCCACTTGACTACAACACCATCGGTTAGAGTGCTGGTTAGATACTTTTTTTTGTCTTCCGCCGTGCGTTTGCTGTGAACCTTGACAAGAGGTGATGAACGGCAGGCCGGCTGGGGCAAATGACACACAAGTCAATGTCTGTGACAATACTTCTACAAGGTTTTCTGTCTAGAACGTGGATGAAGGCAGACACATAAATTGCTGCGGCCACCCGAATGGAGAAATACAAATGCTATTTTCAGCCATTGTTCGTTCAATTCTTTACCCAGCCAACTGGACATGAGTTTAATACAAAGTACAATACCACCCCCAGGGCTCATGCGGGGATGACAATAACGGCCAATATGGCGTCACTGTGATAGCACCTTGCGGGTTGATTGATGGCTCTCAGGCCCACGCCCCGGTCGGCTTCTCATTGGCTGTGATGGATGCAGAGTTGAGACCATCGCCGCGTCTTTGGATTTCATTCGCTCAAGGCCGCCGGCGGGCTCGCTGCTGATCGATTTTAAGGGCGTGTTGTAGAGAGGGTCAAGGGGTGCTCGCTGTGCGTGCGCGTGCATGTGTGTGTGTGTGTGTGTGTGTGTGCGCGCGTGTGTGTGAGTCTGATGAATGTCTCCCCATAGACCAGAGACAAAACAGCCAGGTTATCCAGCAAGAACTTGGTCAAAACGGCTCCAGCAAACAAATACAAAGCATTGCCTCTGTGCTCCACTACAAACCATAATTTTGTACATGTGCCTTGGAACGGAGAGGGTAAATAACAAAATAAATGTACCGGTAATGAATCGAATATCATTGTGCACGTTTAAAGGGACATTTCACCACTGGAAGAAACTGCAGTCACTCAATGTTAATAGTATTTGTTAGTTGATAACAGTAGCACAAAATAAAAGAAAAATAATGAAGTCTGTGTGTTTGACTAGGGTTTGACTGGGTAGCTGAATCCCTACAATGACCATAATGCTTTGGTGCATTTGTCCCTCATTGTGGAGAGGGGGAGGCTGGATGGAGGTGTGACTTGTAGGAAGGAATTTTGGTCAAGAACATGGCGTCATGACTAAAATACCTAAGAAAAGACATATCGCACACATACAAAACAGGAAACGGTCAGATGCGTGGGCCCCAAAACACCTGACAACACCCAAAACACTTGACATATCATAAATGGCCTTGTCTCTACTCTCTAGAGAGTCTAGAGAGTGCCCCCGAGGCACATATTCCTCATTAGCTTCTATCAATTAGCATAATAACAGCCACAATAGAGAATGCCCTCATGGATTTTGTGACATGTCAGGGTTTGTTTGTGCGAAATGTGCCCCCGCACAATGTCAATGCCTCCCCCGTCTCCTCATTGACTCTGTGCTCTGAGTAATAGAATTTGAGTAAGGGGGTAGGGGGACTATAGGATCTATTCCACGGTGAAAAATCCATCTCCATAATTTAACAATCAAAGTATCGACCGCATACGCCTGGGTCTGGGTGGCTGGCGCTCTGCTGCGGAGCGGGACGAGGAGGAGACTTGGCGAGGTCGCTGCGTTATCGACAGAACCCCCTCCACTTAAGACCCAATTGTCTCTGATAACCACTCTATGGATAGACTGCTGTTCCCCAAACAGTAGATCGGCATTTTTCGTTTCTCACTTTATTATTGTTATTATTGTTATTATTATTATTATTATTATTATTTCAAATTATTTTAAAGAAATCTCGCAAAAAGACTAGGCCTTTATTATTCAGAAATTAAAAAAGAAAAGAAAATGTGAGCAACAAAAAAATGTGAGGGTATTTTCCACCAGTTTTAAGTAGAATAATTGTAATGGGGGATGTCATAGCTGAATTGTTAGAGAGCCCCCGTATAGCTGAAGGGGGCTCTCGAGGGCCCCACCTTGGGCACTAGTAAGTACCCACACTAGTAAGTACCCTTCCCACCTTGGGCACTAGTAAGTACCTACTAGTAAGTAAGTGTCACACACACTCATCATGACTCATCAGTCATGATGAGTGTGTGTGACACTGTGTTCCCTTTCAGCAAACCATAATAGTTACTTTGGGATACAGTAGTAACGTTACATGGTTTATTCAAAAAATGTATCCCACAATTTTGGAACCCATTATTTTTCACCCGGTGCCAATTAACGAAAATATAATCCTGGGCGCTACTCTCCCTCTGCCAACCTGGGTAGAGCCCCGAACTGAGCTCATGCTTCCTTCAATGCATGAGGAGTGAGCAGGCCACTTCTTATCACCTGACAGGGGGGAGTTTCCCCGGTTGGAAGGGAACACGTTATTCCAACCAGTTCCGTTCCCCTCCATCAGGCGCCCCAGCTGGCCAGGAGGAGGCACTATAGAGTATAGAGAATAATTAAACAAACCAGTTTCAAAATCGTCAAGTTCTGCTGTTGGACAGATTGGGTTGTGACTTATTCTTGTGAGTTATTATCATAGTTTTACAGTGAAGGAGATAATGGAACAGAAACTATGATATTTCAGCAACTTGAAGCCAGACTAATTGGCGGTCTGTTTTTACATCAGCGACAGGCAGCGGTGTGGAAATATAGGGGTGTTGATGATTCACTCGCTAAATATCACACTTTCTACGCAACCTTCTGCAAGGCCTGCTACATTTTATATTGCACGGTAAAACTTGTATGTCCAAAATCATTAATCTTAACATTTGAAATAACATAGTGTGGAGATAGCCAATCTGCAAATTTACACTTGCGAGCTTGTAGGTCGGGTATTTTTGCTAGTTTTATAATGAAGTAGGGCGTTCGTTTACAAAAAAAAAGTAAGTTGAAAAATGGAAATACGAGGTGCCTGTGCGCCGCCGCCGATAATCTGCTGATCCCGTGATGACAACTCCTCATTGCTGACGCTAAAGGCATCACAATGTGATGTTGTCTTGTTAAAATAGTGTGATAAATAGCTAGAAATAGCTGATAATTTATAGAGACTCTTAGGAGTTGATGATTTATATTTAACTAGAGACGTGGGCCTCTAGGGGTGCTAGCCCCTCCTATACACATATTTAATGTTTGTCTTTAGTTCAAAGTTTGTTTAGTGAACGCATTGACAATGAAGGGACATTTTACATGTTTACGTCATATTGTCTCTTTATTGTTAATGGCGTTTAATGTTTGTGTTGGCACCGTTTGTTTTACATCACCATTACATCACCTAATCAACATGAGATATACTTTAATATATTAGCGCCCCTCACTTCACACGGGTGTTTTTTAATTGTAAAGTACTTTGGTACAACTTTGTTGTTTTTTAAATGTGCTATATAAATAAAGGTGGTATGGTATGGAGTTCTGTGTCAGCCATGCCCAAATATGGAGTGTTGCCATGTCAGAACAGGCCAGCTTATGGAGTTCTGTGTCAGGCATGCACCGGGCACTGCCTGTGGTGGTGTGGAACACACCACGAATTTGTCGAATTTGAAGTCGGTGGGTTCTCGAGTTACGTGGATTACACATGTACACACAGAGACTTGGTGCATTTATAGTTAGATGACATGGTTACCATGACAACACAACAATTCCCTTGTGTGATGATGTCATTTCGTAGACTTATCCAAATGCCGTCACTCATTTGGAAGATGTCAACAGAACCCTGATGTCCCTATTTTGGTCATTTCATTGTAGTTGAAAATGTCACACATTTTCTTTGAGCCCCTCCAACACCTGGCTTTATGTGTGCCGCCCATGACATCATGTGTGTGGCAAAGTCTATGGACTCTATATGGAATAATATATTCCGTACAAACTTTCAGGCAGAGTCAGGTTCTATGTTCCCCAAAAAAAGGTTATTTGTTCCCTGCTTACAATAATAAACCTATCCCCACCCCGCAAAAAAAGGTTCTTTGTTCCCGGCTTACAATAAACCTAACTTTAACCCTAAACCCTAACCCTAAGGTAAGTGGGGAACATATAACTTGGGGAACATGTGGAATCAAGTCAACGGTATACATTTATACAGATGTGCATGCGTGTCTGCGTGCTTGTGTTCATTTCATCGTGTGTGTGTGTGCGTGCCTTGCTATAGTACATTTCCTTGTGACAAACATCAAACATGGCAGATTGTCATGGCATACCCAGGTAATGCAATAATGAGGCAAAAATACTAATCACCGTAGTCTTACCGTGCATTACATGAAAACTCTAGTTTAATGAAATAATGTCATGCACATTTTTCCAGTGCATTGCCTACTGCAGGCCTTGTTGACTAGATTTAGGACACATTTTGAATCTCTTGCTACTGAAATGACCGATTATTTATGTGGAGAAATCCCATCATTTGGGTGAGAAGCACTGCTTGCTAGACCTTGGCCGCAGAGTGGAGTGGGTGGGGCGTAGCGAAGGGCTCATTGAGTCACATGACAGCCACATGACTGCCTGTAGGAAAGAAAATGAAGTGACATTGTTACCTGGGGTCAAGTTTCCAAAGTAATGTGCTGTGTGGAAGAGAAGTGAAGAAGGGAGTTCAGGCAGGGTGGTGTAAAGCGACAGGAGTGATTTGTGACAGAAGGGCTACCAGGAAGAGTGAGAGGGACGTATAAGACCGTAGCAAGAGCAGCCATGCTGTACGGCTTGGAAACGCTGACCAAAAGACATGCAGGCAGAGCTGGAGGTATCAGAATTGAGAATGCATGCACCACTTCTACTTGTAATTTCTACATTGTACTATTGCTACTTTCACTTTAAGTAAAGTATTCTGAGTACTTTTTCCACCGGCGAGCATGCAGTACACTCATCAACGCCAACCCTTGGCCGGCTACTTCTCCGTTGTCACCGACTTCAAAACAAACTCGCTGAACTCCCTGTACAAAATATGTCTGTAGTTGTTGGAGTAGTTTATCATTTTTAGCACGGAAGGTTCATACATATTTAAGGAATTATTGATGAATGAGACCCAGTTATAAAGTCAAAAGTTTGGTAGCTGTTCTACTTTCTTTCTGCCTGCATGTATTTGTGTGTGTGTTGGTGTGTGTGTGTGTTTGTATGTGTGTCCATCTATCATCACACGCACCAACAATCCTCCTAGAGATCTTATAGTGTGTATGGCAGCACTGGACACGCACACACATGCACGCACGCACGAACACACGCACGCACGCACGCTCTTTCTCTCTCCCTCTCTTTCTCTCTCTCTCTCTCTCTCTCTCTCTCAGCTAATTGGTCTGAAAAAACATTGAAGACCCTGCCTGAACTACTTACTTCCTTACACCTATCGCTCTCCAGGCATCCCGGTCCTGGGCCTTTTTCAGATGTCCTGTCCTCAATGTCCTGTCTACCTGCTGTTGTGTTCAAACCCACCTCTTCATCCCCAGCCAACATGGAAACAGCTTCTTCAAGTGAACCTTATTTGCCTTATTTTCCTTAGTTTCCTTTCCTGATATGAAACAAAACATCATAATTCACATCAAAATGCTGTGGGGCAGAATAAAAAACGTATTTTATTTCCATATTTTGAATGTTTTATGATTCTCCGTAAATGTACGGCCTGCCTCACCACATAAGAGTGTCGCACAGAAGGTGTGTGTGTGTGTGTGTGTGTGTGTGTGTGTGTGTTACTAAGCCCTACATCCCCCCAATTGTACTGTAGTATAATTTGAGAAATAATGTAGATATTATGAAAACAATATTGACCTGGCCCAAGAGAAACTGTTTTATGGAAAGAAAACTAAAACTAAAAACTAAAACATATGCGGTTATTAGAATTAAGCTCAGAACTATAGGAAACTACATATTCAGATCGGGGTTAGGAGAGAGGCTTTGTTTACGGGGCAGCGATATACAAAGGTACATCGATAAGTCCGTTTTAAATGTTAGAGTCAAACGTTCTGATGTCCTCACAAGTATAGTAATGCTACTTCTTGTGCGTGACAAAGTGTAGATTAATTGGTGTGATGCGGAGTGGGTGTGGTGGTGGCAATCTGTTCACATTAAACAGAGGTTCCTCGGGGTGTTTTTGTTTCATGTGAGAAAATCGTCATTCCAGTATAATAGTCTCCTGTGGATATTTTCTCCAACACCTGCAATGTGATTGTATTCATACATAACCAACTGCCAAGAGAAAGACACCCTGCCAAATAAAAGAAAAACAAAAAAATAGAAAATTGGCCCTGAAATTGCTTTGGGGACATTTTCAATGGCTTCCCACTGTATGATAAAATGGCCTTGTGTTTGTTTTTGTGTGTAGAATTGTTCATATCCATATAGCAGAATGCCATTTTCCAATAGTCGGCGTGCCATGAACCAACAGATGTTTTGAACAATTATAATATTGATGGCGTAAGATGTATGAATCCTGAATGCTTTCATCGTTCTTGTAAAAAAAATCAATTCATGGTTTCAAACATTAGTTTCATTTGTTTGCAAATGGAACGTGGTCCAAACTACTAAAGGACTGTGGCTTTATCATCACATTTTTGTTCCAAACTTTTCAATCGTCTGTCTGTCGTTCTGTCTAACAAACTCAAATGTCTTCATTTGTGTATTAACGTTAATTGGTGTGACACAGCTGTAATTAATGTTTAAGATAGATCTATGATTTGCTGGTCCTGGGTTCAATCCCCACCGGGGACGCTGCAGCTGCTGGGGGCGTGTTCTCTCCTCCGCGTCATCGGCACCCATATCCTAGGTGGGGTTGGTGAAAGGGACTTCCTGTGTGGAGTTTGCATGTTCTCCCCCTGCCCCCTAGGGTAGTTATCCTCACCAAAAAACTGCAGTAATCTTGGTCTCTAGACTGCCTCCCCCTGGTTAGCTGGGACACCTGATGGAGGGGAAAGGAACTGGTTGGAATAATGTGTTCCTTCCACGCACTACGTCCTACTGGGGCCTGCTCACTCCTCATGCATTGAAGGAAGCTTCACTGGGAAAGTTCACTTTCTACATGAACTATTTCAGTTCACAGTTCACACATTTAAAAATGATCTAGTTCAGTTCATAGTTCATTGGGAAAAGTCCAAACCTTAAAAAGTTTTACATTTTGGAAAAATAATTGCCAATTTAAAACTGAGGTGCCCACAATGTTTAGGTGCCCACTCCTCCTGCACCCTTTATCAATGTGAAATGCCACTGAATCAGTACTCCTTTTCCACTTTGCTTCTGTCTTCATATGGGCCATGTGAAAATGTAACCCCAAATTGTGAAAACTGAAATTTGATGCTTTTATTGTGAAGGCATATTTTGCACATGCATATTTCCACGTGCTGAAAATAACTGATCTAGTTAGTGTGTGTTTTGTGTTTTGTTGGCCGAGGCAATCCTATACACACTGCACTCCTCCTCGATGCAAATCAACAAGCTATTGAAAGCAAATTTTCGGTGGCAGCAACATGTTTACCTCAGTTTTTTTTGCGGCTCTCCCCAGGTTGGCAGAAGGAGAGTAGCGCTGTGCAGGAGGATGTTAAACGCACACCTGTCTTATAGTGGTGCCAGCTCACGGCAGAAACATCTAAAGAGATAAGTCTTAAGACAAAAGAGTGGCCGCACACACTGATAGCCAAAGTGCTGATTATTTATTAGGGTGCATCCTAATAAATAATCGGCACTTTGGCTATCACTATCAGTGTGTGCGGCCACTCTTTTGTCCTTTTAAGACTTATCTCTTTAGAAGGAGAGTAGCGCCCAGGATTACAGCTTAAGCAATTGGCACCAGGTGAAAATGGCCTACAAAAAAAAGGCTTTACTAAACTGTATGTTCACATTGTCCTCCTTATCTGAAGCGGTGTCACTGTTACATTTGACAGTGGATTACGCTACTTGAACTCGTCGTGGAATGACAGCACCGAGATAACGAATACAGGCCAGGATATGAATTTTAATAGTGCTGTCCCAGTCATTTGAGATTCTCGGGCGAGCGCGCGCAAACACACACACACACACACACACACACACACACACACACACACACACACACCCACACAATTACTGAATGGCCAGTGGTGGAAGAAATACTCACATGTTTTACTTAAGGAAACTGTAGATGTTTTACTTGAGTAAAAGTACAAAAGTATCACAACATAAAGTAGCTACCAAAAGCAAAAGTATGAATTGTGTATTGTCATTTGTCATTTCAGATTTCACAAGTTCCAAAATATTTAGCAAATCATCAATCTACAAGCTCTCAATGTGTCACATCAGTGTTTTGTACTAATTTAATCAAAATTTACAATGTAACTAGTAACTAAAATGTTCATATAATTGTAGTGGATTAAAAGTACAATATTTTCCTCTGAGACGTATAGTGGAGTAGCAGTAAAAGTATTGAAATTTGTACATTCTGACGAAAGTAAAAATATCTCAAATTGTACTTACTTCACACCACTGAGCATATACACATGTAACCGCACGCACGCACGCACGCACGCACACACGCATGCACGCACGTACGCATGCACGCACGCACGCACGCACGCACGCACACAGAGAGGCCGCCGCGGCTCTACAGGGGGTTAGGTTTATGAGTGATCAGGCTGTCGATAGGTGTGTTAAAGTGCAGCCGCTGTGTTGATTACATCTATGGATTAGAGGGCCTGTTTGATCGCCCCCCTGTGGAGCATCTGTGCATCCCACCCCTCCTGGAGGCACGCGCCAACATAATGAAACGGCTTACATGACCTTCCTCTATTCACTGATTCCAAACCACATTAACATGCTGGCGTGCGTGCGTGTGTGCGTCAGACATGGAGACATCAATGCAGCCAGTTGAATGTGTCCTGTTCTCCAGACAATTTTATTAGATTTGGATTATTAATTACTTATTTATTATGGCCAATGGTTGATCTGTGATGTTGAAGGTTTCACATGAAGGTTTCTTTACCGTTATTGTGTATCAAGAACATGAAGTAAAAGTAAAAACTAGTTTTGTCATCTTGTGTGTTGTGTAACATGTATTGTGTATTCATAAGCAATATCTCCAAAGTCATAAACAGCAGCTGTTGGCAGTTTGTCTCCTTCCAACAAACATATTCTGTTCATTCACAAACAAAACCGTTAAGCGAAAGTGGTCATTATTCATGCTAATCACAGCATAATGCACTCTGCAAAGGGCCCTGAATGACCTTTTAGCAAATGAGATGCCTTCTTGAGCTGAATAAGAAAAAGCTTTAGCCAGAGTGAACATGGCATTAAATCCATTCACACCAGCACGGAAAGCTGATCATGTTGTGCTTATTCCACTGACTGCATGGACACTGGAGTTGTTTTTCCCCCCAAATTAATCCAAACTGGTTCTCATTAACTATTTTATTTTGCAAGCCATTGAGTCCCATTCTACGAGCCTCCGAGATTATCATGGAGGTGTGGACTGTTGTTGTGATCATTAGCATTAGCGCATACCCCTTACCTCTCATCAGAAATGGTTACATGATGTGAGACAAAGTCACAAATTAAATCCGATCATCGGATGCGCGACGTCTCACCATGGCGCTCGAAGCTTCATAGCCAGGCAGCCAGTCACCCAAAATGTGAGAAGACCTGTGATGTAATGACATACTTTTTATTTGTGTTTTTTCTATTCATTTGGTCAATAAGGTCCACAGAATGAGTGGTCTGCTCTGCCGGAAGCATCGCGAAAAAGGTTATGGCCATTTGGCAACATTTTCCAAATTTCATCATGCTTTAAGTAGCATGTGGCATGTCAAACTAGGGTGTTTTCATGATTCTGTAATCCATTCCAAGCATTCGTTTTTTACGGAAAACACTCCGTGGCCTAAAAACGGCCATAGACTGATAAATGGAGACTTGATGTAAAAATCCTATAGCTGATGGGGAGGCGTTGCATAGCAACCGGAGCAATAAGTAGCCTTGCCGAGCCATGAGGCCCATAGGGCACAAGGGCAGGAGCCTATCTCCTGTTTCTGTAGCGTGAGGCAGCTTGATATACAAGTACACCCCCTGGACATGACACTAGTATGTCGCAGGGACTGAGTGTCAAGCAGGGAGGCACTGGGTCCCATTTTTAGAGTCTTTGGTATGACCCGGCCAAGGATTGAACCCTGACACTAACCACAACGCCACTGAGCTGGTATAAAAACCGGAGCAATGCTAAAAGGTAAATTGACGGTCGCCGCTTTCATATATGGAGTATACTGTATGTTGTTATATCATCGACAATGTTCCCCCCATTTTAGCCGATGAGACCGAAAATCTTAAAACGTGAACAACTCTTGATCTAAATCATTCCGTCCTAAGCAAAGATGATGTGTTAGACGGCCCATCGCGGTCCCGTCGCTAGTTGCGTTAAAATTAATCATACCTCCTGTTGTTGTCTATCGCCTCGGGAGTGTTTTGGCTACATCAAGCTAGTAGCTTGAAGCTACTTCAGCTACATCCGGGATAGTGCCTGGTCCGTCGCTAAATGTGCCAGTGAATACTTCTGTTTTATCACTGTATTTTTAAACCACTTCTTGTACTTTTACTAAAGTAATTATTTTAAGTCCTCAACATGTTACGAGTTGTGAGTTACGCATGTTTCCCTAATCGAAATCCGGGATGTTTTGTTCGACTGAATTCGACCGTGTGTGTGTGTGTGTGTGTGTGTGTGTGTGTGTGTGTGTGTGTGTTTGTGTGTGTGCGCGCGCGTGTGCATGCGTGCTTGCGTGCCTACATGTGAGCAAGCACGTGCGTATGCAGCAATCATCAAACTGGCCCCCAGAATGTTTTAAGAGCAAGTGCATAACTCGAGGCTCACTACACGGTAGAGCAGAACCATTTCTAGCCATTATGATTACATTTCCACTCCCTTGACGCCTCCTCACAGTGAAACAATGATCAGGTCATCCATCGCAGTCAGCCGGGGATCATAGCGGTACTCTCATCCACACTCCTGGGGACATTTCTGACTTTTAAATGACATGCTGTAAAAGGACCATCCCAACGCTGTGGTGGAGGTGGCGGCATTCGTGCATGCATTCCACGGTTTGCACATCTCTCCAAGGCCAGTGTGGCGATGTAATCCCTCCATCTGGTCCTTTGGTCTGCCCGGCAGTCTCCTCCCGGAGAAGTTCAAGAGGCATCCTAACCAGATACCCGAACAACCAAAGCTGGCTCCAAAGCAGCGACTCTACTCCGAGTCTCTCATGTGACTGAACTTCTCACCCTATCTCTAAGGGAGATGCCAGCCACCCGTCCGAGAAAACTAATTCCGGCAACCTTATTCTTTCGGTCATGACCCATACTTCATGACCATAGGCGAGAGATTGATTGCTAGACGGAGAGCTTTTTGCCTTCTGGCTCAGCTCTCTTTTCGTCACAACAGTGCAATACAACAACACAGACGATTGCCCAGTTAAAAAGATTGTCTCTCTCGGCGTTGCAGTCGAAGAGTCACCCACACCCCCTTGATCTCCATATCTGTCACTGTCGGGAAGAAGCCATGTTTCATCTTTTTATTTTATTTATTTATTTTCATGAATTCATTCCCTATTTCAGGATAGAAGAAGCACCTCAATGGAAAAAAATCATCATTGGATCACCTTCAACTTCTTGGTGGGCCCAAAATGATTGGATATACCGGTTTTGTGGCAATCTGTAGCTATTGTAGAAATATTGGCCCGTAATAGTCAAAAGGTTCAAGCATGTTGAAATCCTCGTGCAAGAGTGTCGCAAACAAATTGTGTAATTAGCCGATCTATAAGCTTATAACGTATCGCGATGAGACGCATGGGGAGCTTGTATATCAGCTGTTTTCACATTTTTTTAAATTTACATACAAGGTTTCCAATAATCTGTGGTGGAAAAAGTACTCAAATGTTTTACTTTAATTAAATTAGCAATACTGCAATATATAAATACTCAAGTAAAAGTCAAAATGTACTTAAAGTACCAAAAGTAAATGTACTCTTTATGCAGTTGAGTACATGTACTTAGTTACTTTGCACCACTGACAATAATACGTCTTTCATAGGAGGAGCTGAGCCTTGGGCCGGCACGTATAGTAAAAGGACAGACAGACAGAGAGAGAGAGAGAGCGTGCGCTGTAGGCCGTCCGTCTCACAATCAATCAGCCTCCTTTTCCCCACAGACGGCTTATCAATTATGTATGTACGACCCGCTGTATGGCTGGGGTCGGACGGCCGGGCGGGCAGTCAGATCCGCGCGGGAAAACACTTTTCAGCTGCAGCACTCACTTTGTTGGGGATTTAGTATGCAGCACGGAGGGCACACATGCAGGCTGATAGCCAGGGCTTTGAGTGAAAGTTAAACTGTGATGCATTTACTATCAGCAAGCACCTCTCCACCTCTCTCTCTCTCTCTCTCTCTCTCTCAGACTCTTCTGTCTAGACATGCCGTGTGCAACAGGCAATGTCTGGTAAATATGACAATAACACATTAGACTACCGTCAAGCACAGAACATTTCAAACCTTTGGTGCATGCATTATGAAATGCCCCGGGCCCTTGCCTGGGTGTCACCTTGGGACAGATTTAGTGCACTGTTTACCAAACGGTGGCAACACAAACATTAAATGCCATTGACACCATTCGGAAAAAAAGTCCCCAAAGTCGTCAACGGCAGATAATGAGTTTAACTCATTGCTTTCCATTGACAAGATTTCTCGTCCTAGGCTCACATTGCCAATGACGAAATTAATGTCATATAGTGTTATCAGTTGTTTTACACTAGATGGCGCTCAACGCTAACCTATTATTCACCATTTGAGTCACAGTGAAACCAGGAAATCACATGGACGCAAAATCACAGCTTCCATCCACTCCCACATTAGAGGACTTTCTAGCACGCCTCTATCTCCATTCCTGTAACGTTCCACTTTTGCATGCTCACAATACTCATATCGCAGACGCAGAGATTTTATCACAATGATAACGATTAGTGCCAAGCTGCTACAAACCTCTCTAACCCGTCACTGAGCAACTACAAAACACATCCAGAGGGAAATTAATTCACTAAAGGAGAGTGATAACACATACTTTGTCTACCGTCCGTGTCTGACAGATGATGTCAAAGCACGTTGGGGGTTGATCCACTGTCAAATCATTATGATGATGTTCAGAAATTAGAGCCGGAGTCGGCACTGAACTTTGTTCATTTCGGCAAAACCTGCCAAAGTCGAGGAACAAAAGTTTGACTTTGCTAGTAGTGCTGCCACTCACAACTAGGCTACTCCTGCCAGCCAGTTTTCCCATTAGCCATCAAAGATTGCTCTGCCTCCCTCTATCTCTCTACCAACCCCCCGACCCCCTACAACTCCTGTTCCCCTCGCCCTAAATGAATATCTCTCTACCAACCCCTCTTGTTCATTCTCTCTCGCTTTAAATTAATAGAGTCTAAATAGAAACGTTTGGTATTGACTTGTGGTGAGAGAAGCTATTTTCCATGGAGTGATGTGACCTTGATGGCATTGATGAGAGAGGTATGTGTGTGTGTGTGTGTGTGTGTGTGTGTGTGTGTGTGTGTGTGTGTGTGTGTGTGTGTGTGTGTGTGTGTGTGTGTGTGTGTGTGTGTGTGTGTGTGTGTGTGTGTGTGTGTGTGTGTGTGTGTGTGTGTGTGTATGTGTGTGCGTGTGCGTGCGTAATGCAGCGGGTGCTGCCGACGCGTTTCACCACTTTACTGGTTCTTCAGCAGCCATTGTTTCTTTGCATGCATGGTCTTTTGAAAATAATTGTATTCCTTCTCTTTTGCCCTGCCGTTTGGTGCCCACCAAGATTCGTGCTGTAGCACCTAAATCACATTTCGGTTGGGGCACGCAAAAGTAAATGGTAAATATTGAACTAATGTAAAAGCATTAACATTGTAAAAGCAACAGTTTTAGCTTATTTTCTTTAGCAGTAGCATTTATATAAATAAATTGTGTCTGACACAAAAACCACACACATATAACAGACCCATACTATTGTGTCTTGCCATACTGTGCTGTTTAACTGTGCTGTTACATTCAACAAAGACTGTGCCTACAAGCAACACTGTCCTATACCCGACCAGCATGATACAGTCCTTACCCTCTCAAACAGCAACACTGTCCTATACCCGACCAGCATGATACAGTCCTTACCCTCTCAAACAGCAACACTGTCCTATACCCGACCAGCATAATACAGTCCTTACCCTCTCAAACAGCGCAATTACGCAATATTACACGAGAGGGCCGACAGGCAAGTTCCGTAGGCAGCACAGATGGCTATTTCAACCAATCAGATTGCTTCCTTGAAACGACCTGTTGTATCATAAACCACTGAAAAGATCCCATGATGTAAATCTACATCAACGGTGGGTGAATGTGTTAAATGGTTGTCCGCTACTGTGCTGGGCAGGGAGTAATGTATAGCAGTGCCTGAACGCTAAGATAAAATATAATATTCACACGTATTTACATTTCATAAATAAAACGTTCTCAAGCTGTAATTGGTCTCAATCTAAGCACGAGTTATCTGTCTGAACTATACAGTTATTGGATGGATATATAGATGATGGACGGATACATAATAACAAAAGATAATTGGCATTGCCATCTAATTATAATTCAGTGTGAGGCCACATTCACGTTGGAAGTTCTTGGAACAGTATCAGCTAATCACAATCAATTTGTTTGTACTGTAATTACGTTAGGATTACTGTGACACCTGAGGGAATGAGGGATTAAAAGGTGTCGTTCGGATGGTGATTGAATTAGGACATGTTATTAAAAATGATAATTAAAGCAAATATTAGGCATAGATTACAGCTCTCATCACAAGCTAATATTTAGCTCGGCGTAAAACCACTTATTAAAAGTGCCGGCTTATCAGACAAAATGCTAGGAAATTAACTTTCTCTCTCTCTCTCTCTCTCTCTCTCTCTCTCTCTCCCCTCCCTCCCTCCCCTGTTTGTTTCAAGGCTGTTAATTACAATAGTGTGTGGATGGGACAACTGTTGGTGTGTGTGTGTGTGTGTGTGTGTGTGTGTGTGTGTGTGTGTGTGTGTGGTGTCTTGGCAACCCCTTTTAAACCCACTGTATAAGTGAAGGTCAGGTTGTGCACGCACGCACGCACACTTGGCTGTCCGAGTGTCCGTAGAGGCCAGCAGGCTGTGCCAACACAGTGCAACTCAGACAGCGCTTCACTAAATGTGAAAAAAATGTGCTGAGAGACTGTGGAACCATAGTATTGTGACCAAATTGAACGGTATATGCAGCCTACAGTATGGACTGTACAGTGTACTGTACTGCCATGTCAGCAACATCCACCCTGCAAGACCGGGACAAAAGGGGTGCAGTACTTAGTTTAGGCAGTTTTTGGTTTAGACTAGTCATTGGTTAGGCCAGTCATTCGTCCTACAAACTACTTTCTGGCCTTGACAGCCTATCCATCCTAACAGAAAAGTCCTATTTGATTGAATTAAATGACTTTAAACAACATTAAGTTCACTTTGCCACTCGATTTGCCATTCACTTTATGCATGCGCATACCCTCTATAACTGCATGGGTGGGGCATTCATTTCCAACTTGCATCGTTCCAAGTAGGCCAGTGCCCAACTAGCACCGCTTTCCTATATAATTATTATATGAGAGAGCAGGACTGGCACAGAAAATCGGCCCTGGTAGATATTTATGATTTTAGTTGATCATAAATAACTAGCTAAGCTTATCGATAGCTTATAGTAGGCCTACACTGTAACCAAACTATTTCATGTCAAGGACCCCAAAAAGTATGTAATTGGCTGGCGACCCCCATCTGAAAAATATATTGTTCCAGGTACCCCCAGAAGCAAATATTTGAGTTAAAAAAAGTTGTATCGTACTGCACTGCATTTGCAAACTGTTGATAAAGTACCATTCAATCATCAGTCATTGATGTCATTATTTATCCCAGTGGTTTTCAACCCTTTTTATCTCAAGGTCCACAACAACCATTTTCAACATTTGAGCCACAGACAGACTACTTCAGATTGAAAAATTAAATGTGTTTGGATAAGATTTTATCCACAATTCCATGCTGTACTTAGTATTGATGATCAAAATAATTCTACATTGTCTCGTTGTGAATGTGTAGACTTCTTATAAATGAAGTAATGCTGCAAGAGTGCAGAGAGTATAAGTATTAAATTAATGTATAAATGTAGTGTTATTGAGACTGACTGTTATTCCAGACCACTGATTGAGAACCACTGATTTAGTCAGTTAAAACTCATTACAGGCCAGCAGGGGGCGCCGATAGTTCAGCAACCATCACCTTCACCACCTGGCGGTTTATTTGGCTGTAGAAGAAGACTACCTCCAGGCTCCTCCGTAACCCAAAACAATGGCGAAGGTGGTCGCGTCGATCGGATTAATCACTCGCTAAGAGTCTTTAGATGCATTCATATTTTAGATGCGCGGTCACGGGGAAGAGCTATTGAGCCACTAAACACAGTCGCTGTATTTATCCAGCGCAATTTGAAATGGAAAACTCTTAAAAAGGCCTAGAAAGGCATCATCCATCCACTACCTTGCACTTTTTTCAATGCATTGAGGCTGAAGGGGAAGCAATGGAACACGGAGCTATCGCCAGAGGGGAGCTTTGATTAGCGGTAAGCCAACTTTATAGTTTAGTTTTATCATTAATTAGAGCGCGCCGCTATTTAACACCGTATCACGTTAAAAACACCAAGGCCCAGGCGTCGTTGGAACGCTACACACTCCTCCTGAAAAGAAGATAATGTATTAAACTGCGTCACAGAAAAATACGAAACCAGCTTAAAGAAGAGGGCATTGGAGGTGAGTGAGTTTAATGGCAAAGAACGTGGCTTTTGAAGTTACTGGGGAAACGTATATGGGCCTCTTTGTGGCCAAAAAACTAAACAAAAAACAACATACTTTAATGGGTATAGCGTTGGGTGCTTGCACATACAGTATGCACACATGGCATCAACGCATGGTGTTGTGGACAAATTGAAGTGATGCACATCAGCGTCGGGGAGGAACAGGCACTGTCAGATCAGTTACGTAACTTTTGGGAAATCGAATCCCTTGGAATCCACATGAAAGAATTGCATTCTGAGAAGGAAGACAAGGCAGTGTATCCCAAGCCGTGCATATCCATTCCACGGATATCCCAAGACGTGCATATCCGCGGATATCCTACAGAAGTTTAATGTGTCTTTCTTTTATCATTAATTTAAGAGCATGACCAGGGACTACAGATTCAATTTAGCTTTGGCTAACTCTGGCCCATTTACATTGAGGTGAAAACTGACATGTTGATTAATGATCTTTGTCCCTGTAAAAAAAAATGCATGTTTTGAAATCATATTCTATCTACAAAGTAAATAAAACAAAAGTTTTCAAACAATTGTAGTGGAGTAGAAGTAAAATTGGAAATACTCCAGTAAGGTACCAATACCTCAAAATAACTTACTTTGCATCACCATATATATGTACTGTATGGACTGTATATACTATAGTGCCAATTCAGCAAAACATCCACACTGCAAAGAGAAACACTGGCCTTTCTGTCTCCTGGGAGAGAACACTCTCTCCTCTGTCCTGCTGGCACCCAGAGTTAGGGGGCAGAAAACGGCGCTCGACCACTGTTTTGCAGCCCTGGAGAGTGAAGCTGTTCATGCAGCCCTGGAGAGTGACGCTGGATTTTAAATACGTTGTTGTCAATGAGAGCGGTGCAAATTCCAGCAATTTATAGGCATGTGTGCAACATGTCTTAGTTGTAAGTATTAGTGACAACTAAAGTCTCTGTAATGTTTATGTTGTACTATTACTACCAGTAAGACACCCTGAGGGCGAGAAGCGACCTCGCCCTGAAGGGTGCTTTGGCATTGGGGTCAGATCAACATATGGAATGAATTCTGTACTGGCCATATATGGAGTGTGTCTTGAGTGTACCAGCTATTGGAACAAAAACGGTTCGTCGACTACCTCGTTCCACTGACAAAAACAAAATAAAAAACAACATTAAAACTAAGCGATGATGACTAAAACTATGACTGAATATACTGACAATTTCATCAACAAATAAAAACTAGAATAATTTGTTAGGGAGGGACTATAGTGGAGTAGCCTGACACAGAATTTTCATTTCGTTTCACTTCATTATGGTTCATACCAACCAATCAGAATAGTAGGAAAGCAGATGACTAACCAAACAAACACAGCCAACGAGTGCTACTAGTATGTAAACAAAAGCATTAAAATATGTCGGATGATGATGTTTATAAAACCTCTCGTCTGTAAAGAAACTATTTACCATACGTTGATTTAATAGCCAGATTGATACGGTCGTGAGTTACAGCAGTGACGGCAGCCATGTTTGTTGTCTGACGCTGTTGAGTGACGGGGCTGATGGCCAATCAGCTTACTACTTGGCTACGATCGCCAGAACATATTTTCTTAATGGGCGTGGCTAGCGATTCAGGGCTGGAGCCAGGCTAATAGTGGAGAGTAGAACTAGAAGAACAAGTCATTTTGAGTTTGGTTGTGCTCTGAAAATGGCATATCTAGAAGCTCACAACGCGAGGTGTCACAGTGCGTCTCGTGAGCTTGTATACTGATCACTCAGTTATACTTTTGGTACTGAATAAGCCCCTGGATACAACGATCATTATTTTGGAAAGATCTCGCTTATATCAGAGCAGATCCCTAGATGTCACAGAGCTGATATTCTTCCTCTGGTTGTGTGTGCGTTTGTTTGTGTGTGTGTGTGTGTGTGTGTGTGTGTAGTGGGAGCGTGTTATCGTGTTGCCCTTTACACACACAAGCCTTACAGTCGCTTGCAATAAGTCTTGTTTTAATATCAAACAGCCGCTTGTTGTAATCAGTTTACGTGCGTGTAGGCCGAACCCCCCCTGGAGCTGTGGAGTGTATAAAAGGCAGGGAGTGCGAGGAGATTGAATATGTATTTCTGACTGTTTTGTTTATTGAAAGAGGTTGGTCTTATCCTCCGGGTGCATTTGGACTAGTGTGAAGGATGGAGCCCTTCATTTCTGCCTTTGAGTTCATTTACATTTTTGCTGACAAACATTCGTCAACAACACTGATTTGATTTGCCATCCAAGGCAGAATTTTAACAGTGGGGGAAATCCGTGCCTACACTTACACCTCCCTGTTTCTCTTCTCTTCTCTTCTCTTCTCTTCTCTTCTCTTCTCTTCTCTTCTCTTCTCTTCTCTTCTCATACCTTAAAGTCCTCAGGCCCCATGACTGATTCATGTCGTATTCTTTTTATAAGGTTAAAGAGTAATGCCTGTGTCAAACCAGCAATATAATACATGTTCAGATTGAAGCATCTTCCATAAAAACCCAAATGGTCCTGGATAATATGTCATAAAAGCAAAGGTTAAAGCCTCACTCTGTGATTTGTTCAACTGGCTGAAGAACAAAGCAGGAACATGGGTTTAGAATTGTTATAAATGTCATGGTTCTTTGTGTGCTAATTGTTTAGTACACAGCAGCAGTGTGGAATGATTGCTCTGCCTCCCTCTATCTCTCTACAAACCCCCCACCGCTTCTTGTTCATTCCCCCTTGCATTAGTCTAAACGAATGGAGTCTAAACAGAAATGTTTGGTATTGACTTGTGGCGATGCAAGAGAAGCTATTTTCCAAGGAGAGACATGACCTTGATGTGTGTGTGTGGTGTAGATGGTGTAGCACCCGCTTCACCAGCGGGTGCTGCCGACGCGTTTCACCGTCTTACTGCTTCTTCAGCAGCCATTGTTTCCACATTTGGCCAGTCTTTTGACACTAATAGTGAGGATTATTTTTCTCTTTTGCCCTGGCGTTTGGTGTCGTATCATAACATTTTAGTTTTTTGCTTGTTCTTTTGCAAGCCCACTTGTATCCTCATGGAGAATCGTCTCAATCGCGAACAAAAAGTAATTGAGACAAATGTTTGTTTTTTTCCATTTGTTTTTTTTGCTTCAACCACATTCGCCAAGGGTTATATAACTCAAGGCTCTTCTGGTTCCGGTGGGTTAATCCTCTATGCTCTCCTCTCTCTCTTTCTCCTCCACAGTGGGACGCCATCACGGAGATGGATGAACACAACCGGCCCATCCACACCTTCCAGGTGTGCCACGTCATGGAGCCTAGCCAGAACAACTGGCTGCGCTCCAACTGGATCTTCCGGCAGGTAGGGCCGCCACTGTCACCATTACACAATTATAGAAGGAAACATCAGGTCAGTCCGTTGCTCTCCCCGGGTTGGCAGAAGAAGTGTTACATTCGAAAATTGACACTGGGTGAAACAAAATGGGTTAAAAAATTGCAGGAAAAAAAAACTATTATGACAATAAAAAACTATTGCAGACTATCTCAAATAATTGCGATTTGAGATAGCATTTGATACAGACTTATAGCATGTCATGTAGACAGCACAATAATTGCATTGTATGCAGTCATAGCACTTCATAGTACATACAGTATGTATAGCATAGTATTGTGGTATATATATGTATAGTTTATATGTATAGTTTCATTATATAGATATGTTCTAGTTACGTTCTTAGCTTATGCAGGCTTCATGATAAATGCTTTTTATATACGGTATGTGATGTATTCCCATGCCTTTTTGTTCTTGCTTAATGTAAATCGCTCTGGATTAAGAGCGTCTGCTAAATGCCTAAATTGTACCGACAGGCGGCGCAGAAGATCTACGTGGAGCTGAAGTTCACGCTGCGCGACTGCAACTCCATCCCGTGGGTGTCGGGCACGTGCAAGGAGACGTTCAACCTGTTCTACCGCGAGGCGGACGAGGCCTCGCCACCGCCCCCTGCGGGTGGATCGCACAGATTCAAGCCGTCGCAGTACACCAAGATCGACACCATCGCGGCCGACGAGAGCTTCACGCAGATGGACCTGGGCGACCGCGTGCTCAAGCTCAACACGGAGGTATGTACAGTACTGGACCGCGGCGCGACGTCACGTTGTAGTTTTCGGTGGTCACCTTATGACCTAAAACTTGAGTATGAATAGGCTCTTTGTTGACTAAATATCATTCGGTATTTAGTCGACTAAATCTACAAAAATGTATTTTGGCAGGCCTTGATGACGTCATGATTTGATGCCTGATTTTACACTTGAAAATAGCCGAACCGTATGCTCTACATAGATCTACAAGCTGTGAGCTTGTAGATCTGCTATTTTCAGAGCGCAACCAAACATGAAATTACTTCTCTTTTAGTTATCTTGTTCACTAGTCCTAACTTTTTATGGCAGTATATTTACTCCTAGGTTTAGTCATAATGGCTTAGTTTTTATTTAGTTTCCGTCAGTGAAAAAAGGTAGTCGACAGACTTTTTCATCGTTTTTTAGTTGACAAAATCAACCCTGCTTAAAACAAACATTGATAGAAAATGTCCCCCGTCCGTTTATTTCCAGGTGCGCGAGGTGGGCCCCATCAGCCACAAGGGCTTCTACCTGGCCTTCCAGGACATCGGCGCGTGCATCGCGCTGGTGTCCGTGCGCGTCTACTACAAGAAGTGCCCGTTCACGCTCCGCAACCTGGCGTCCTTCCCGGACACGGTGCCGCGCGTGGACTCGTCGTCGCTGGTGGAGGTGCGCGGTGCGTGCGTGGACCACGCCGAGGAGCGAGACACGCCCAAGCTGTACTGCGGCGCCGACGGAGACTGGCTGGTGCCGCTGGGGCGTTGTGTGTGCAGCGTGGGCTACGAGGAGCAAGACGGCTCGTGCGTCGGTGAGTCTTTTTTTCCTTTAACCGCATATGTATATTTAGGTGTCTTTGGGCTTGTTTTCCTGTAAAGTCGCTTGTAAATATTCATAGTTGCGGGTTGCTTTTGTTTGGGGTTACTTCTGAAGTGTAGTTGCTTTATATTTGGGCTTGCTTTCAAGATTGTTTTTGAAAATAGCTGATGTAATATGGCTCAAGTGGTGAGACCGGTTGCTTCTTTTGGGCTTGTTTTCATCGACCTGGTCATTTGTTTCACTCAAAGAAGCTGACAGAGACTATCCAACTCCTTCCATGTTGGATAGTGATGTGTGGAGCTCGTTGGTTGAATGCGGGTAGAGAGCATAGCATCTTTACTTTATTTTCTACCCAAGATGACTTTGTGTTCTTCTGGCCTGCTTATTTACAGATTCAAGTACACAGTTGTTCCTTACTTAGTTGACTTTGTTAAATATGATGCTTTGTATGGTCCCGTTAATATTAACCTTGCAGCAAGATTTTAAAAGGTGCATCATTATCAGTCCTCATGAGACGATTGTTGAGGCGAGGCAATTTTCAATGTGATGGCGGTTATTTGTAGAATACATGTTTCGTCATGTATGTACAGTGACTGAATTAGAGAAACCTCGTTGCATTGAATCAAATGTTTAGGTTTGAAAGGTTTCAGGCAAACATGACAAAAGACTGATTCTCAAATTACATTCTTAATTAAATTCTTATTAATCGCACACTGACGTTTAGCCAACATTTTGCCAGTTATTCTGGTAAGTTCAGTGACATTTTAATAACTGTGGAGAAAATGTAATCGGACGCAAAATGAAAT